>NC_080659.1:4952425-5277425 GCF_027579445.1 Ammospiza nelsoni
GGCATCTAACAGCGCCGTGTTACCATTTCTACCTGGTTTTAATGATTTATCGCCCCCTGAATTATGCACCGTGGCTGACAGTGATGTTCTCTGGTGTGGACAGGTGGATGGAATTACATCTCTCTCTGTTTGGTGTGCTAACAGAATCAGAATTAATATTTTGTCTTGCCTGGCTTATCTTAGCTAGCACTAGCTATTATTTCACCTACTCTCACTTCCTCCTCTCTGTCACAAGTGAAATAATTTGAATTTGAGCTGTACTTGAAGTAGGACCCACCTAAAATCAGATATTAATTCCTTGACCACAGTCTGATCCCAACACCTTCAATCCCCACTGAGTCCAGGCAGAGTCAGTCATGGAACTGGATGGCTCAAGCAGAGAAAACTCATTTTATGGGTGACTCAGTGTGGGATTCTATGTTGTGTTAGGTTCCATACATATTGCATTGTTTGCCTTCTTTATTTCCCTTTCTCCTGGTTGTTTGTTTTCTCTTCATGTGTGGCATAAAAAGGCTGTTTGAAGAGAAACTACCCAATCCAAATGAAAGGGAATGTTGCTTTTGGAACATCCAGCTGAAGCCTGAGCAGCACTGATAGTAAATTATGAATTAGCTGGAGATTTTTATCACTTTTTTTTCTTTGTCCTTACTTTTACTTGTCTTTTTTTCCCCCTTCCCTGTGTATTTTCTTAACCCTAATTAAAATGTGCTGGGCAAAAAAAGTGTAATGAAGAGCTGGACTCATTACTTTGGTTTATGGCAAAATCCAAGCGGAACAGAACTCTAAATGGGCTCTGGTTGAGTCCCATCTCCCTCCATAAAGAGTGTAATAAATATCAGCCACATTGATTTTCCTTCTCCTGAACCCTTCCTATTTGTTCTGGTCTAAGTGCACTATGTTTTCCTCTGAGGTTCTTTTCTCTAACTGTTCTATTATCTGCTGCTGTTGTTAATCTGTGTTGAGTGTGTAATTGAGATCCTAAGAGGGAGGTTAAGAGAAACCCCCTCAGGAAGACACCTGACCTACATGGAGAAAGAGAAAGAATAAAATAAATAACCCAAGCCATTGAGGCCAACTGCTCCATTTACCTGCTTGAGCCGTTTCCTTCAGCAAGGACTTTCATCCTCTCCAGCTCAGCTCCCTTTCTGTAATTAGTTCTGTGTGTGTGTTCTCAACTCCAACTTGATTTTGGCATTGATTTCTTTGCCTTGGGGGGACATTTACCTGTTGTTTGCCTCTGATTTTCAGTTGTCTGCTGAGCTGTTACAGGCAGGGGTTGGATGTGGCCCCTTTTCGCTGCGATTTCACCTGGCCCCAGTGGCACAGGTACATCTTGGGGGTGATGCTCAAAGCACCAAGCACAGCTCCTTAATTCCCCCTTGGCTTTCCCAAGGGGATGAGGAGCTGAAATCTTCCTGAGGGGCTGGGAAACCACGTTCCAGCACTGCCTTCATCCCCCTGCAGCTCCTCATCTGGGCAGGCTCTGTCCTGAGCTGCTGAGCTCCCTGTCCCCCCTGCTCAGCCACTGCCTCTGGGCTGTGTTGCAGATACACGGAGCCCATTATTGCCTGCTCGCTGTACCAGCTCCCAAAACTCAGCAGATAAAGAGTTCTTAGTGTTTTCTTAATGTCTCTTTGTAGTTTATTAAAGGCCTAGGAGGCATGAGGGGGAAATGAGAATGTGACTCAGAAATCCCTGCTCTCAGCCACGTGCTTCCTTCACAATCTCGTTTGTAAGCAGGCTATTAAAAGTGAATTATCTGAGCCAAGTGGCAGCACTGAAATGGAGGGGCTGGAGGGAGGGAAGCAGCATTTCCCTCTGGAGCCTCTAGACGTGAGCAGCTTCCTTCAGCCACTTCCATCTGCCCATATTGGATTTTTGCTGTTGTTCCAGGGGGGCTCTTGGCATTGGCAGCTGCAGACGTGGCTGGATTTGCGTCCAGCCTTGATGAGATTTGTCTTTCCTGGCTGCAGAGTGGGTGCCAGGCAGAGCAGAGCGAAATATAATATAATATAATATAATATAATATAATATAATATAATATAATATAATATAATATAATATAATATAATATAATATAATATAATATAATATAATATAATATAATATAACAACATATAATATAACATGTAACATACTATATAGTACATACTATATAAAATATACTATATACTATACAATATATACTATATACTATATTATATATTATATAGGCTTTTCACAAATATTAAAGGGAAAGGTATTTAAGAGGTATCCCCAAAGGTGACAGTGGCTGTAATAACCTTTGCTTTATGGTCCTCATGTCCTATTCTTCTTTATTAAACTTTTTACATTTTCACAGGAGAGAGAACCTGTTTTTCACACCTGTGTGGTGCCAGCTCTGCTCTCCCTGCAGAACTTCCACTGAGAGCCCCTGAGCTGAGAGCTCCACTTGCCACCACATGTCCCTGGCAGTGCCACCAAGGCATTGCCCCCATGGGTGTCTGATAAACCACAGGATTGGGATGAGGGATTATCACCATTCCGTGGTGCTGCTGAGCCAAACCTCCCACTCCATTCATGGAGGAATCACAGGGCCTGCTGTGATCCAAATGGAGCAGGTGAGGGTGGCAGAGCAGGTGAGGAGATGGCATCTGCTCTGTCTGGGCCTTTTGGGACTCCTCCAAATCCTGGTTTTTCTCTCGGCGAAGTCCAGCTCCTGTTTCTGCTGAAATTTCCCGTTCCTCTGAGCAATTTCCTATTTCTCAGCAGGGGCTGGGTCAAGCCTTTCAGGAATTCGATTCTGTTTCAGTTCACAGCTCAACCTCTCAAAAATTCCCTTTCGATCTCTCCTCTTCTGTTCAGGAATTGCTCTGAGTGTCTCTATTGACTTTCCATGGAGAGTGGACATGGCCAAATAGAAAACCTTGCTGCTGCTGATTTTACAGGAGTGATATTGACCTTCCCATAGATACTGAAGAGAACAGAAAGTCCTCATTCTCAGTAAAACGAAACTAAAGTTGGATTTGATGAGTTCTATAAAATGCTTATAGATTTTTATTTTTTTCCTACTTGGGCTGAAACATCTTTTTCTCACAAGGCCAGATACAGAATATTTACAGAGAAGAGGGGGAAACCTTTTTCTGTGAAAAATATTTGTATTGGAAAATCACTGCAAATTGGTAAACTCCCAGATGAATCTAAATAAATAATAGCAGGATTTTGGCTGCATTTGCAAAAAGCCAATTCAAACAAACAAACAAACAAAACCAAAAACCCCACACCCTGATTTATGGGCTTCAGGTATAATTGAGATCTAAGTTAGGCTTACTGAATATTTACAGATTTTATGTAGTTTCCAATGGAAGCAGTGGCTGTGCACTCTCTTGGGGAGTAAATCCAGGTCACAGCCACTCCAAAAGCAGCTCAGCTCCTGTTTTTATTGGCAAGACTCTGATTGCTGCAGAGTGCCCTGCTGTGGCCACACAGACCCTCCCAGGGATGTCACAGATTTTCCAGTGGTGACATCAGTTCCTTCCTTGGGTGAAAAGCTGAATTTCTGCACGCTGGGAGGAAACAAAGAGTTCAGGGCTGGATTGGAGCGAGAGGGGTTTGAGCTGCCAGGGTCAAACTTCACCTGTGGAAGAGAAAGAGCCCTCCTGTTTCTGGTGCCCAGAGGGATCCCACAGCCCTAATGCACTCATAAAAATGTGCAGAATTTAATTCTTTAACTCTTAATTCTTCCTAAGAGCGGCTCAGACCTCCCGTTCTTGCTGCTCCTGAGCTCAGCAGCAGGGCTTGAGCCCCGTGGCATCCATCAGAGCTCTTCCCTCTCCAGCACAGGAGCATCCCCAGCAAGCACAGAACATCCTAAAACAACAGCCAGGCTTTTATTTGCTTTTTGGCTCTCATCTTCGTATTTTCCAGGTTTTGTGCCATGGACAGAGTACAGAAATATTCCTCTCATTTTAAAAGAAAACTGGGATAATCTGTGCTGAAAGTTTCCAAAGAATTTAAAGAGCTCCCACCCAAGATATTGTGGCCACAGCAACTTGTTGTCTGACCCAAGTGATTATTACAATGTATTTAAATAACCATTAATTAAAAATGTATAAACTCTTTCTGTGTGTAAGCGTCACACAGCACATGATCCCTGCTCTCCTCTGAAACCTCCTTCTTTCCACTGAGTCTTTTATTTCCCTATCATCTCTCCAAGTCTTCTTTCTCTGTCTTTTCTCAGCCTCTGATGGCTTTGCTCAGTTCATCCCCTGTCATTTGTGTCTGGATCTGGAATAATTTCTCAGGACATTTGACTCATCCATCATTTAGATAATCACAAGGAAAAAAACCCAGTTTCCAGCTATGAACATCCTTAAAAGCACAAAGGAAAAAAAACCCCTCACCTTGAACTTCCCTTCCTGCTTTGCTTTCCATTTAATTTGAGAATCTGACTTGACAGTCTTTGCCCTGGCAAAAGTCCCACTGAAGTTATTAACGGCAAGAACTTGTCAGGATTAAGAGGAAGGATTTGAAATATCTGTGAGTGATAGCAATATCCCCAGTTCTATTAGGCCAGATAAGTGTTGGCAAAGGACATTAACCCTGGAGCCTTGAGCCAGCTGCTGGCTGCCCTGTGGGGGAAAGGAGAGGAGGATTCCAAAGGGGGAAAATGCTTCTCAGCTGCTGTGATGGGGTTTTAGGAGCTGAACCCAACCCAGTCCCTCTGAAGGGTCCATTGGAACATCAGGTGTTGGGAGAAGGAGCCTAAATGGGAATTAAGACTTGATTAAGACACCTGGAACAGAGTCTGGGTGAGCTGGGGTCCGTCAGAGGGGATGGATGGCACAGGGGGCAGCCCCTGGACAGCTTTGGGGCTGGGTTTGGAAAGGGAACTGCACTGCAAGCTGTGGGTGCAGGTTTGGGGATGGAGCAGAGGCTCCACAGGTGCTGTATAACCTGATGTTTGATACCTTCCAGCACCTTAACACCCCTTTCTACCGATGGAAACCTCTGCTGCTTCTCTGCTCCCATTCCTCAGGCAGGGATTGTCACACAGATCAAACGCTCATTTTGCCTTTTGAAGGGCAAATGTGACTTCAGGGGTAAAGATAATGGAATGGTTTGGGTTGGAAGGGATTTTAAAGCTCATCTTGTTCCACTCCAGCCGTGGCAGGGACACCTTCACTGTCCCAGGTGCTCCCAGCCCCGTCCTTGGACATTCCAGGGATGCAGGGGCAGCCACAGCTGCTCTGGGCACCTGTGCCAGGGCCTGGCCACCCTCGCTGCCAAGAATTCCTTCCTGATATCCAATTTCTGATATCCAATCTAACCCTGCCCCTCTGGCAGTGCAAAGCCATGAGGGCAAAGGGACAAAGGTGAGTGGATCAGGAAAAGAAACATCAGGATGGGGTCAGTTAAAAAAGCTTTTCCTACACATTTTTGTGCTTTCTTGAGCCTGCAGTGGATTCAGGGATTATTCTAGCTGGGCACATGGAACACAATTTAGACAACCAGCAGTGTGCAGTGTCCTGTGCAGTGAATTGCTGAGCTGATCCCACTTTTTCCACCTTCTCTGCTGTGATTCTGCCCTGACACATGTGGCATCTCTGTGTGCACGTGGTTCTGCATCCCTCCAGCCAGGGGAGATCACGTTAATGCCAATGGTAAAAATAAATAAAATCCAAAGGGACAAAGGTGAGTGGATGAGGAAAGGAGACATCAGGATGGGGTCAGTTATAAAATTTTCCTTACACATTTTTGTGCTTTCCTGAGCCTGCAGTGCTGGGTGGATTTAGGGATTCCATGGATTCAGGGATTATTCCAGCTGGGCACAGTGAGCACAGTTTACACAATCAGCAGCCCCTGCCCTGTGCAGTGAATTGCAGACCTGATCCCACCTTTTCCACCTTCTCTGCTGTAATTTTTGCCCTGACACATGTGGCATCTCTGTGTGCACGTGGTTGTGCATCCCTCCAGCCAGGGGAGATCACGTTAATGCCAATGTTCAAACCAAATAAACACCGAAATAAATTTAAAACAAAAATAACGTTTCCAAGGCTGTTCCATCCCCACCACCCACCACCATTTATAACTAATTGGGGCTTTGTTAAATTCCCTCACCCAGTGACAGATAAATACTAAACTCCACTGGTTAACAATAATCACCCTAATTATGCCAAGATGACATTTACAATACAGGCAATTGCTAATCCATTACCTCACTCTGCTGAATACTAGAACACTCAAATTAAAAGTTATTCACCCACAAAGAACAATGTTTTAGTAGCTGACACAGCTTAGTAAAGGAATTTATTAAGGTAATTTGCAGTTTTCCCATAAATAAAACATTCTAGTGTTCCCCCATCCTTCTCCGTCCCTTTCCCCCAAGTAATCTTTTGTGATAAATATATTTTTTTTTTCATCTCTTGTAGCACCCTTAAAAAAATAATAATTTAAACTGTCAGGCAGATGTAGATATTTAAATTTTCTCACCTGAAAGACAACAGAGAGCTGCTCATCCATCTCTTCAGGCTCTTTTTGGAGAGCAGGGGTGGCAGTTTGTGGTCCCTGTGATAGAACCCTCACCAGTGTGAGAGGCCCCAGTGTGAAGGAAATTAAATGAGGAAAAGGGATGCCACGAAAGGCAAAGCTTTAAAACACCCATTTCATGTGGGGGTGCTCCTGTTTGGAGATGAACTGGTGTTAATTCGAATGAACTTTATTCCTTCCCGAGGAAGGCGAGTGCAGCCTGATTAAAGGCACTTGAGTGCTGAATCAGAGCCTGCCTGGGGAGTTAATGGCCAACAACAGGCAGAAAACAAAGCCAGGTAATGCCTGGCACAGCAGGGCTCAAACTTCAGCGCATAAAACTTCCTGTGGGCCTGAGAACGGTGTTTCATCTCAATGCATAAACTGAGAACCCAAATTTCTACAGTGGCGCCGCCATTCTACCTGCTGGACACAAGTGAGGGCTTTTATTTTCCTATCACCTCTCCAAGTTCTTCTTTCCCTGTCTTTTCTCAGCCTCTGATGTGTAAGGTTTTCTGTGCTGTTTAGGTGGCCTGGAAAGGCCCAGGGATGGCTTTGAAGAGCTCGGCGCTTCAAAGGATGAGGAGAGACTTCTGATCTTGTTTCGGTCTTGGTGTTTATTAATTGTTTATCTAAAAGATTTTCTTTCAGCTTGACAGAGGTCTGCACAGTAAGTTAGCTATGGGCACACTGCGAGCTCTCGGGGCGGTCACTTATTTTTATACTATAAGTTACGTGTACAATATTTATTATTTCTCTCTAATACTTTCTACTCTTATTAACTGGTGCACTTTTAGTAATAACTAATCTCAAAGTGCTACTACTACTACAGAAGATGGAGGCTAAGAAGAAGAAGAAGAAGAACAGGACACGCTCTAATTCTTCTATTTTACTTCTTTAGACTTTCTTGTACTAAAATCTTAAACTTTGTGTTTTACACTTTAACTAACTTATCTCTTCACTATTCACTTAGTGAATTCTTCTCAGTCTTTATACGGACGTCGTCTCTTGTGTCGGATCAAAGTCTAGCTACTAGACACTTCTGGCAACATTTTAGGGCTCTCGAGCCCCTCAAGGGTGGTCTCGGCCTCTCTGCACCTGTCTTGAGGTGCTGAGATCTCACACTGATGGCTCTGCTCAGTTCATCCTGAGCAAATATTCACTGCAATCACAGACCGGAGAAGGTGAATTTCTAAATTTCTACCCTTGGAGGGATGCAGTGGCCTCAGCCCTGCTGCTGCCCCAGCTCTGGACCACACCACACTGCAGCTATTAAAGTAAATGCAGAAGTTTTCTGAGCTCCCTCCGTGCCAGTTAATGACTGCTGCCCTAATTAGCACTCTAATTCCCCATCTATTTACCCAACTTGTTGCCATTAATCTGGTTTTTCATGTTCCCCTCTACCAAATTCCTGCCTAACTGAACCCGGGGACTCCGACTCATCTTTTTTTCTTCTGATGGAGCTCAGCCTCGGCTTTTGTCATCCTGGGCAGGCAAAATCCCCATCCAGATGCCCTTGGATGTGTTTGCACTCTGTGTGCTCCAGCACTGGAATTGGAGGGACAATTTCTCACAAACTGGAGCAGAGGGAGATGAAGAGTTTGTCCCAGGATCCAGCATCTCTTTATAAGTATTCCACAAGCTTGGAATACTTTCTTATTTTCTGTGAGTGCAAATCTGAGTTTTGGTGGAGAGATGCATCCACGATTGTGTGTTTGATCCCCCCACTCACCCTCTGCAATTTTAGCAATGCAGAAAATTCCTTATCCCACCAAACTTGGGAAAACTGTGGTTGTATCTCCTGGCTGGGGACTGTGAGGAGCAACAGGGGATTTCCTGTTCTTAAAATCAAGGAAAGATGGAGGTCCCTTGTTCCTCATTAATCACAATTATTTTGTTTTTTCCATATTTCATCCATGCCAAGCTCTCAGATCCATTGGACAATGCCTGGTCCTTATACTGAGAGTGCACAGAAGTGATGGAAAAGAAGGAAGGAATGAAAAAAAGAGGGAGGGAAGGAGGCTAACACTAAAATCAACAGTTTCTCTTCCTCTCATTTTAGGTCAGAAAAAGTCTTCCCAACTTTATGAAAGGCATATTGAAAAAAAATCAGTAAATTCATGAACACGCAGTTATTACTTAGGAGACAAATTGCATTTCTCCCAAAATGTTCCAAAATGCATTCATTTTCAGAGTACATTACTTTCATAATACTGTGTGGAACATTAAATGAGAATTTCCCTGACTTGGCTACAGAACAGATTTTTATATTTCAGTGTCTGACACAGAGCCCAGGGTAACTAATGAAAATCTTTTCGAAAAGTGACAATCTTGTCTAGCAGCCTTGCCTGTTGAAGAGATTGCAACATAAAACAGATGAGTGCCCTGCTTGACAGCTAATTGTGTCGGGCTTAATTACAACAAGCAGAATTTAATCGGCTGTGCAGTGCAGTTTTTTAGGATGGGGGAACCATCTGGAATCTCCCTTGCTCCTGGGCTGATGGAGGGGTGGGCATCTCTGCCTTTCAAAGGCAGGGAGCAGCCGTGTGCAGATTGAAAAGCAGGAGTGCTCCCTTCCTTAGCGTGTTTCATTTGAGCTGTTTGATGAGTTTTAGAGATATTTATGCAAACCTGCACGCTGCTGCTTCACCGAGGAAGATTTTTGGAAACTTTCCCGGTTCCAGCGTGATGAGCTCTGCTCCCCTCTGCGGCCAGAGCTGGCACAGAGCTGCACCCTGATCCCTCCCCTGCATCCCTGGGTGGCTCTGCCAGGTGTGGCCAGCCCAGGTGTGTCCTGCAGTGCCAGCCTTGCCAGGGACAGCTCTGTGTCACTGCCCTGTCCTGCAGTGCCAGGGACAGCTCTGTGTCACTGCCCTGTCCTGCAGTGCCAGGGACAGCTCTGTGTCACCGCCCTGTCCTGCAGTGCCAGGGACAGCTCTGTGTCACCGCCCTGTCCTGCAGTGCCAGGGACGGCTCTGTGTCACTGCCCTGTCCTGCTCTGCAGCCTGGCACGGAGCTCCTGCCCGCAGCAGCACCAGCAGAGCTCTGTTTTGTACCAGGGCAGCCTGAGAAGTCACACGAGAGCTCCAAGCTCATTTTCAAGCCTGCACCCATCTCCCAGAGGCTGCTTTGGGTTTAAATGGAAGGAAACTCAGAGCAGAATTGAGCCCAGGCTCTGCATTCCTTGGGCTCACATGGGATGTGCAGAAACAGAGAAACTGTTCCCTCATTTCTCCCCTTCCAGTGCTGCCCTGGGTCTGCTGTTCTGAATCTGCTGCTCTGCGTCTGCTGTCCTGAGTTTGCTCTGAATCTGCTGTTCCAGATATCCTGTCCTGAATCTGCTGTTCTGGGTCTGCTGGCCTGGATTTGCTCTGGACCTACTGGCCTGGATCTGTTTTGGATGTGATGTTCTGGATCTGGATCTGATGTGATGTTCTGGATCTGCTGCTCTGGGTATCCTGTCCTGAATCTGCTGTTCTGGATCTCCTGCCCTGGGTCTGCTCCCCTGGATCTGTTCTGGATCTCCTGTTCTGCATCTGCTGCCCTGGATTTGCCCTGGATCTATTCCGAATCTCCTGCCCTGGTCCCAGCTCTGCCCAGCGCCTCCCATGTGGGGAGGCTCCCAGCACCTGCAGCACTTGGGTTTATTCCAGATTTCCCACCTGACCTTACATTTTTGTCCCCTCGTTCTAACGAGAGGAATGAGAACATCTGCAGGAAACAGCTCTGGAGTCTCTGGAGAAGCAGCTCCTCCGTCCCACACTCACTACAAACCCTTGCTTCTATTTCTTTTCCGCTCTTCTCTGTAATTTCCAAGCCAATAGTCATTAGCCATCCCCTAACGAGTTCCCCACCCTGGCAATTAGCATCTTTTATGCCCATTTTACAGCGGCAGGAACCGAGAGGCAAGGTCAGCTGGAAGCTGGAGGCAGGAGGAGTGTGAGCACAGCCCATTTTCCGCAGCAGCATCCCTGCTCTGACCACTGGACCCTGCTCCACTCAGAAACCGTATCAGGGAGAGCCAGACACGAGCATTGTCCACAGCGCTAATCTTCAGAGCACCACATTAGTGCAATTTGGTGTCAAGACGCCTTATCTCCCACCAGGCAAAGAGTGAGATTAAAGGACTGGAGTTACAAGTGCCTTTTTGTTTGCACTAACTGGCTGAGTGTCTGTCTGGAAAACAGAGGCTTTCCATCTAAATTGCTGTCACGTTTGCCATGCAGGAGTAGATTGGTCTCAGCACCCTTATTAAAAATACTCCTGGCATTCTGCAGCAGCTGCTCAGGAGGCTGCAGCTCTCAGGAGTGAGTTGGGCAGTGGATGCTGAACACCACGTACTGATCACTGCTTTCCTGGGGTAAATCTGAAGCCGAAGTCGGTGGAATAATTTCTAGATTTACGCCAGAACCCTGTGCCCTGCCTGTGTTCCCCACCCTCTTTGCACCAACTCAGCTGCAGTGGACCTGGATGCAGCTGCAGGGATTTGCACTGGGTGATGCTGCCTCCAGTTTGCCACACTGAAACCAGTTTCCCCACTGGTGCAAGAACGGGCAGGATCAGCTCTTTCCCCTGTATTTGGGGATGTGTTGCTCCAGATCATCCATTAAATGACTGGGGAGAAAAATAAAGGGAGGTAGAAAAAGACTAAATTAATTAAAAAAAAAAAAAAAAGAAGGAAAAAAGAGAGAATGAGAGAGGAAAGAGGGGAGAAAAAAGCAAGAGGATGTGGCAAGAGAGATGTGAAAAGGAAAGACAAGGAGCAGCACAGGGCAGAGTGTTATCAAAGGCTTTCCTTGTGTGCTAATGATGCTTTAATCCCCTAATGACATGGAGGCGCACGAACATGAATATGGAAGGCAGGTACATCCAGGATCAAACAGGCTCGGGGTTTTTGTGTGTTTGCACCTGAAATGCATCCAAAGCACACTGTCAAACAGCGTTTGCTGCGCTCGTCTCTTGCTCTGCCGCTGCTCTGCCTGGCAGCTGCACTGACACTGCTCTAAGGGGGGGAAAAGGGGCTGAAAAGTTCATGGAGGAACAGGATAAAAACCCCAACACTGCTCAGCATCCTCCCGGGACTGCTGCTGGCAGAGACAGCCCCGCAGATGGCAGTGGCAGGTTAGAATCCAGCTCAGCTCAGAGCTGCAGAGCTCAGCATGGGCAGCTCCTCACCAAAGCAACCATCCTACCTGGCCCACACTGCTGCCATCCTTCCTCCAGGGGAGGGCTGGCATGGATGTCAGGGGTTTCTTGCTGTTTTCTTGCTGTTTTCTTGTGCTCCCTGGGCTGCAGAGGAGCTGAGGCCGTGCTCAGAGCACTGTCACAGACATCTTTTATGGAAAATCCTTTCCTTAGGATTTTTCCTCCTGAGAAGCCAAGAGGCCTCAGGAACAAAATGCAAACAATGATTATCTTCTGCTGTGGAATGCAACAGGTGGATTTTTGATTAGCCCATATTGGTTGTTTGTAATTAATGGCCAATCACAGTCAGCTGGCTTGGACAGAGAGCCTGAGCCACAAGCCTTTGATTATCATTCCTTCTTTTTCTATTCTTAGCCAGCCTTCCGATGAAATCCTTTCTTCTATTCTTTTAGTATAGTTTTAATGTAATATATATCATAAAATAATAAATCAAGCCTTCTGAAACATGGAGTCAGATCCTCGTCTCTTCCCTCATCCAAGGATCCCTGTGAACACCAGCACACAGCAGTGCTGGGGGAAGCAGGGACAAGGGAAAATTGGAGAGGTAAAGGCAAAACTGCAGGAGCAGGGAGGAGCAGTGTGAGGTAGAGAGGGGACAGTGCTCACCTGCATGGACAGAGAGTTTTGTTTGTGGAATCTCACAGCACCCATGGGTCCCTCAAAACCAGCCCTGGTTTCTTTGGCTGGATGCAGGCACATCCTGGGGGGTGGCTTTACTTTTCACAATGATTCTGCATCTCCCAGCTGGCCTGCTTGGTCCTGTCCTGTCTAATCAAGCATCAAGGGCAGAATTAGCAGAACAGCTTAGGACCAAGCAGGAGTTCAGGTGGTCTTTAAGCAGGAGTTGGTCTGGGGGGATTGGTGCCCCAAAAACCCTGAGCAACAAAGGTAATGATGTCCCAAGGCACCAGCTGGGGAGATGATGGCTTGGAGCAAACAACTTCACGAGACTTAAAGGGTAACAATTTATGCATTTAATATTTCAGGCCATCAAACATATTTCCTCCCAAATGAAACCTCTGGGCATTAAGCACCTGAGTTCCTCTCTGGAACCGATTCCAAGGCACCTCAGTCTTTAAACACCCAAATTTCTCTGTTCTGCCTCTCACCACACCAAGCTCCCTGCCCGTGAAGGGTTCACATTCCCGTGATAAGACAAGAGCCAATAGCTGGATGCCAACAGATGGAAGCAATAAGCAAGAACAGGGAGTGTAACAGAAATAATAAACAAGCACACGTAGAACATTTTCTCCTACGCTGGCCAAGGAAAGTCCATTAATTCTCATCTGGAAATCCCTGTAACGTTGGCAGCCAGGATCTGCTGCCATGGCTGCTCATGCTGCTGCCCCACTGCTCACATTTGCCTTGGTAATGTGAGACATCGGCCAGGAAATTCTGCATTTTTCCCCTTCCAGCTCCTTTCCCCATACCCAGGGAAAAAGAACATGCTGCCTGGTAAGAGCTGAGTGAGAGAAAAAGGAAAAGGAAAGGGGAAGAGAGAAAGAAAGAGAGAAAGAACAGACTCATCTTGACAGCTCTGAACACCTTCTGTGAGCTCCTAAACTTGAATTCCTTCCCCGAGGACTGACCTTCTCCTCAGGTACCTTTCCCAGTCCCAAACATCACCTCCAGGGCCTGCTGCACTGGGGGGACTGTGAGGTTTTCCCAGCTGTCCCCTCATGATCCCACACCCAGCAGCTCTCTCACCTTGGTCACAACGAGAAGGAGAAGGGAGTTGATGCACCAGGCATCAGTGAAACAGCAACTTCTTCCTCCTTGACATTCAGGAGGCTGGAAAGCTCCTTGTAGGGTCAAGCACAGCAGCTTTTAAATAATGCATCATGTTTGTTAGTGTGCTGGCATTTAAATGCTGGCTGGAAGGGAAAAGGCAACTGGGTTCCAGTGCTCTGGCCTCAGGAATAGAATGCAAACAATGATTATCTGCTGCTGTGGAATGCAACAGGTGCATCTGTGATTGGTCTCATGTGGTTGTTTCTAATTAATGGCCAATCACAGTCAGCTGGATTGGACAGAGAGCTGAGCCACAAACCTTTGTTTGTCTTTGGGCCCTTCTGCCAAGCTGTGTGGTCTGCTCTGACCCTTGGGCCTGTCTGCAAGCAGAGGGTGTTGTTCCATCAAAACTACCTTCAGCCGGCCACACCATTGTTTTCCAGTTGTTCAGTAACTGAGGTATCTCAAAGCTTGCTTTCATTTCAATCTCGCTTATAGTTTCCATATTCTCAAAATCTTTTGCCAGGCAATCATATTTATAAGGCTTTCCTGTTTCATCTTCCCCAACACTTCCCCATCCCCACGTCCCCTCCCAGAGCAAGAGCGCTCAGAGGGATTTGTGCTCTGTGCTCCTTCACCCTCGTCCTATGCAGGAGGAGAGAGGGGCAGCAGCGAGAATTCACCTTTCTAACAACCAGCTGAACATTTTGGAGCACCTGGGTTGAATTTTCAGCCGTGTGATGTGTTGCCAAGAGCTGTCACTTCTACTCGGATCACTCATTTGAGCAGTGTGTTAGCAGGTGGTGTCAGAGCTCTGCCTGGGATCAGTGAGCAGAGATGGGGAAGGAGCTGGAAACACGAGTGACCTTCTGGCAGTGCCTCTGCTGCTGCAGTTTGTCACTGCAGAGCCTTGCTGGAGTCACCCTCCACTGCCTTCTTCTAAAGGGGCTGGCAGGCCAAGGCCAGTGGGGATGGGGTCACATCCAGCACCCTGCTCCTCTCCTGGGGTCCAGATGATGCCTCAGATTCATATTTATATTTATATTAGACATTATATATTTATATTCATAATAATTATATGCACAAGAATATAATATATAATATATAATATATAATATATAATATATAATATATAATATATAATATATAATATATAATATATAATATATAATATATGATATATGATATATAATACATATAGTATATAATATATAATATACAATATATAATACATAACATGTATACATTTATATACATATTATAAATACGTATAATATTTATATTAATATATTATATTTTATACATTATACATTATATATTATATAATCATATTTACAATAATTATATGTATTATAACATATAATATAGAATACATAACATGTATATATTTATATTTATATACATATTACAAATATGCATAATATTTTTATAAATAAAATATAAAGATATGCTTATATATTTATATTTATATGATATTATATTATATTTTATATTTTCAGATTCTGTGCTGCTTTAGTGGGTGGGTCTGGGTTCACATGAGGGGATGGTGAGCTCTGTGCACAGAGCAGGGAGACAAAACAATTCCTGCTCCAGCTGGGCACTAAGGACAAATGATCCAAATCTCAGGCCCAAGAGCACAAACACCGTGGGCTGGAGAGAGAAAAACAAGAAAAATGGGACTTGATGGGCTAAAGCTGGAATGGGACAATTAACTACAATATGCAAATGGAGCAGAACTGATCAAAGTGAGAGACCCTGTGAGCAATTGTGCCAGAAAGCAAGAGGAGAAAACATGGAGAGGGTTTTTCACCTCCTGACACACCTGCAGAGAGCCCAGTGCCTCCTGGGCTGCACCAGTGCAGAGGAGCACCACTGGCCCTGAGATGTGCCTCTGGAATTAGGCTGTGCAGCAATAAATAGAGGAGAAAATACTGAGGAAAAATTCTGAAATATTGAGGAAATATTTTGAAATATTTCTTCAATATTTTGAGGAAACTGCTGGTCTGCAATACCCACCCTTGCATCCAACACCATCCTCAACGTGCTTGAAAAGGCTTTGTCACATACAACAGATAACCATGCAGATAACCAGCAGGAGATCTGCTCCAGATTTACACTGTGGTAGGAAGAGAATTGTTGCCCAAATCATTTCTGGGGGGTTTTTTCTTTATTATCCTTCCTCTCCCTCCCACCCTCCCCACCCTGGCAATTAATTAACCTTGGTGGTTTACAGCAAATTGCCTTCCAGCAAAAATCAAGCCTCCTGTGATAGCAGCCCTAATTGCCATGTCAGATATTTCCTAGCCCCATTCATTCCCCAGCACCATCAGCTATTGTTATAAATTAATAAAACCCGGACACATGCCGTATTTAAGAACGAAAGCGCAGAGAGAGAGAGAGAGAGTGTGATGGAGCATTAAAGAGACAGAACATCTGAAGGCTCCTGACAGGACCCCAAGATTCTGATCTCCTTCCCTGCTTTCCAAAAACATCATCAAAATATGAGACTGGAGGTATTTCTAAATGCAGCTCCCTAAAAACTCACCCATCTGCCTAAAAACACACCCATTCAGAATTACAGGGTATTTTTAGACTGTAAAAGAGAGCAGTTATAAATATGTCTTCATTCCTGCTGCAATCCCATTGGTTTAATCAATTACATCACTGATAGGTTTGATCCATGACATCCAAACAGAGATTCTATTACAGAGTGAGCATGCAGAGAATGTACATATGTGTGTGCCTGGGGGATATATCTGTTTTTATATATATTTGTATATAATATATATATAAATGTACAAATTTATATACAGGCATGGACACGAGTACCCTTTCCTTTTCTATTAAAAAGAAACAAAAAAACCCACTGCTTGAACAATTTTCACAAATAAGACAAACCCCATATTTTGCTGGCAAAACGATTATGGCTGTCAGGTCTGATGGATGCAGTGCCTCCCATGAATTATTCATAGAGGCTAATTATAAGCTGGCAGATTTCTGGCACGAATGCGCTGGAGATCCCAGTTATCTGTGACTGATCTGCTCCTCCCAAGCTCCTGAGGCACCAGAGGAGAGCAACAAATGGCTCCAGACTGACTCACTCCGTATGAGCTGAGCTGGGTGGGCACTCAGCCCTGCAGACCCCGGGAGGGACCCCCAAGGCACCAAGGCTGTGTGCCTCAAACTGCCTGAAATCGCTGAGGATCTGATGGGCAACTGCTGTGTGAAACAGGGATCTGCTCCAGGAATCTGCTGCCACACGTCCAGCGGAGCATGCCCAAGGAAAGGCTTGAAGTGGGGGATAAAGATTGTGATGAAGATTCAAAGGCAGAGCCTCTTCTAATCAGCTCTACCTCCTTCCCCTCTTGTGCCTTTCCCTCTTGTGATTTCCAGCAGAAGAAACCCTGTGGCTCCTCAGCTGGGTTCCAGCAGCTGCTGGTGAGGGGTCTCTAATGGAAAACAGTGAAAAGTGGATTTCCCAGGCTGGGAAAAGTGGATTTCCCAGGCTGGCAGTGATGAGCTCAGAGGGTTTGAGTGGTTCTGGCCAGCCCACCCTGTTTGGGAGGTGTTTGAGGGGCATTGCAGCCTGTGCAGAGCCCACAGACACTGGAGCCCCCCAAACCCTGCACTGCAGCAAGCCTGAGCTGTGAGGATGAAGAGGGCTGAAGGCTGTGAGGATGAAGAAGAAGAGGGCTGCAGGGCTGTGAGGATGCAATGACCCCCTGGCCGTGCTGGACAGTGTCACACATTGTCACCTGCTCTCAGAGGTCCCTCCCTTCCAAAGCCCCTCAGCATTTCCAGCTCTGGGTCTGCAGCTCTGGTTTAAAGCTCTTTGCTTTCTTTGAGGCTTTGGCCACTTTGCAGGAGTTTTATTCACCCATCAGTCGCTGTCTGGTGAACAAAGCTCCAGAGGCAAAACCAAAGGTCAGAAGGAGTTCCCTGTTCAAAGTCTTCTCCTCAGCAGGAGTTAAACACAGCATCAAACTCCACTGGAGGCACAATGCCTCTCCAAAGCTCTGCTCCCATGGCTGGAGCTCACCTCTGAGCAAAGCAGAGGACAAAACTCCCAGGCTTTGACTGGAAACGTAAGAGAAAGTCCCAAGTGCTGCCCCACATCAGGAAACCTGGCATAAGGACAGCAGACAGCAAAGACCAGGAAATCCATAAATTCCATGCCTGAGAGAAAGGGACAAGGCAGATTTCTTGAGGCTTCTCCAACCCATTAATCTTCTGCCCAGTAATATAAAACTTAATTCTGTCAGCAGTGGACAGCTTAAGGGGGAAATCCAGGGCTTATTGGTGCAAATAGTCCGGCCAGTTTCCAGCCCCAGTGGATATTTCATTACTGCCCAATGGGGCCAGTCACTAATTGTGCCTTTAGGGCACACCTAAAGAACAGGAACCCCATGGATGAGCCCGTCCCTGCCCTGGCTCCCTGCAGTTCCCATGAAATCAGCACTGCTCTGGGGGCTGTGTGAGGCATAGCTTTGGTTTCCAGCTTTTCTAGCTGTGTGTGCAGATCCACCAAGAGCAGATCCCCAAATCTGGACTGTCAGTGTGTGAGGCACAGCTTTGTTTCCCAGCTTTTCTGGCTCTGTGTGCAGATCCACCAAGAGCAGATCCTCAAATCTGAGTGCCTGGACTGTCAGTGTGTGAGGCTCAGCTTCAGTTTCCAGCTTTTCTGGCTGTGTGTGCAGATCCACCAAGAGCAGATCCCCAAATCTGGACTGTCAGTGTGTGAGGCTCAGCTTCGGTTTCCAGCTTTTCTGGCTGTGTGTGCAGATCCACCAAGAGCAGATCCCCGAATCTGGACTGTCAGTGTCTGAGGCACAGCTTTGTTTCCCAGCTTTTCTGGCTCTGTGTGCAGATCCACCCCAAATCTGAGTGCCTGGGAACACCTGAGGCAGAGTAAATAATCTCACCAACATCTGTCCTTGCTCCCTTCAAGATAAAAGGGCAGGTTGTGAGCAAGAGGATGAATGGCCCTAATAAGGCCAGGGCTGGTAAATAACATTATGCCTTCATTTGCTCTGGACCATTCCTATTCCTCCACGCAGAAAGGTAACAGGAATTGTGCAGCAATAACAGATTCAGCTGTTGGGAGCCTGCAAACTTTGTCTCTTCTCTCAATGCATGCTATAAAAATTACCCCTCAGAGAGCTTTATTTCTCTTCCCTTTTCCTCTTGACATACTGTAGATATAAACTCTCTCCCTGGAAGGAAATTTCTTCTCCCATGCATCCCAAGCTCAGTGACATTCTTCACAGGGCCCTGGAGCACAGGGGCTCTGTGTGCATCTGTCTCCTTGGTGTGAACCTAAAGATCAGGAGGCATTCATTTGCAAAAATAGTGAGGACACTCTTTTCCTTCTTGCCTGAGCCTCCTCCTAAATCTAAAGCAAGAAGGAGCTTCCCAGGTGCTGAGGAAGCAACAGCCTGCCCAGGTACAGGCAGGATAATTGGGATGCAGAGGAGACAGACCTGCACAAATCTCCCTGGTCTATACACTGCCCTCCCCATCTCACTCTTCCTCTGCAGTTTTAATGTTTTCTTTCAACCTCTGGATTGTATTAAAATAATAATGCTAAGGTTTTATTGTAATTTTATATTCTGCTGTTAATATTTTAATACAATAAAAGCCCAAATGAAGTCTTTCAATGTTATTGGATGAAATGATTATGCACAATTGAAACAAAACAATCCATTAAGTCCAGGAAAATGTTTTGTTGTAATTCTCTTTTCCTGAGTGTTAACCAAATGCCATTCTTTTGTTCTGAGGGAAGGACAGCCCTCCCTGCTTTAAGGATTGAATTGTGTAGTGTATTGAATTGAATAGTGTATTTAGGTGCCTCAAATTGAAACAAACACCCCTAATGTGGCTCAAAATTTACCTTGCTGCGTAGCCCTGAGAAGAGAGGGTATGGCCCAGAAAGGGACAAGGTGAGACACGAGGATGCCCAGCCCTGCCATGTGCCACCCCAGCACTGGGTTTGTGCTCTGCCCCCACAGGGGCTGCAGTCACCCACTGAGGGCACCTGGCTGTGTGTGGGCAGGTGAGCCCCCACACACCTTTGCCCCTGCAATGGAGGAATCATTTGTTTTGTGGCCTTCTGCCAAGACACTGAAGGTTTTCCTTGTATTTGGCAAAGCAGCTTTCTTCCTATCTGCTGTGGTCAGGAAGTGTTTCTCCACGAGGATTTTGCCTGTATGGCAAGGATTTACTATTCCAATCAAAATTCAGCTCCTACAGGCCACTAATCCCGCAATATCTGCAGCAGAATAATCCATCCAGCATGAGCACATGAGGGAATTTCCCTGGGTGGACAAATTCTTGCAGGCCCTTTGCAAAGTGGAGAGGAAAAGGGAACTGGGCACCAAATTTCAGCAGGTTCCCTCAGGAGCTGGAGCTCAGAGAGTTTAAAAGCAACCCCAAGCAAGGGAAGATTTAACAGCATTTCAAAATGCTGAAGAATCTTCTCATCACAATAATGTCAGGAGCTGTCAGGGAGGAGGGAAAACAAACGCTCAGAACACGGTGGATACGTGAGAAATGTAAAATGCTGTTTAGTTAAAACAAAGCTCTTTCAAAGCACTCGGTGGGGAAGCAGAGGGAGGGAAGAGTAAAGGCAAAAAGCGCCTTGTTTTGTAAGTTTAAAGGAGATTTAAACCTGTTGAGTGGTGCGGAGCCCTGCCTGGTGTCACTCAGGGAGGTGGGATCCCCTTCCCCTGGAGCTGCTCAGGCTCCTGCCCACCCCAGGGCATCCCTTCCCCTGCTCCAGCCATCCTGGGGTGATGGCAGTGGAGGGAAAAGCCTCTTTAAATAATAGTAATAGCAATAGCAATAGCAATAGCAATAGCAATAGTAATAGTAATAGTAATAATAAACAACAACAACAACAACTACTACTACTACTACTACTATTAATATTACTATTATTTTATTATCTTTTAAGCCTCTTAATAATAATAATAATAATAATAATAATAATAATAATAATAAAAAAATTCATCATCATCATCATCATCATCATCATCATCATAATCTTTTAAATAATCAGAAGAAGTTGAGAGAAGGAAGTGTCACCTGGAACCTTGAAGAACAGTTGCCAAGAGATGTTGCACTTCCTCCTCTCAATTTCTTCTGATTATTTAAAAGAGAATAATAATAGTAGTAATAATAATAATAATAATAATAATTAAAAGAGGCTTACAATATATAATAACTATTATTATTATTATTATTATTATTATTAGTAGTAGTAGTAGTAGTAGTAGTAGTAGTACTATCTTTTAAATAATCAGAAGAAAGTGTGAGGAGAAAGTGTCACCTGGGACCTTGAAGAACAGGTGCCAAGAGATGTTGCACCCCTGCAAATTTAATTCCTGCACAAAGATATTCCCCTCCTTCCCTGGGCCTTGTTTCCCATGACAGAAAACAAAATGCCATTTACAGGGATGCACTGATATTGTGCAGAAACCCAAGGTTTGGAGCATGGATTTCAGAGTGCCAAGGATTTCAGATGGATTTCAGTGTTCCAAGGATTTCAGATGGATTCTGTGTGCCAATGCCCCGTGCTGCCCTCTGCTCTGACTTCTTCCTGCTCTCCAGGAATCTTTTGGTAGAACTGGCTTGAGGACTCCACAGAGGAGATGCAGGCACTGGGATTGCAGTCAGCAGAAAGGGTCTTGAAAACTTTTTGGGGTTCCATCAACTCCTCCATTCTGCTGCTGGGAAAGAGAGCAGGACTCTTGCACGTGCCTGTAACCCTGCCTATAAAGTCAAATCAATTTAATCTCCCTCTTCCCTGCTTGCCTGTGAGACAGATCCTTTTAACTTGTACTAGTTATTATCAACAGCCCCAAAGGATAACCCTCAGACAATGAGAGAAATTACAGAGAAATCAGAGAAATCACAGCAAAGGAAAGAAAAAAAAAAAAAAATTCAGAATTGTGGAAGATCAGCATACCTGAGCTAAGAGACTTTCATGGACATGTCTTTAATCTTTCCTGCTTCCAGCCCTTAATAGCAGAACCAGATTCCAAGACTTGGTGATTGATTTCCAGCCCAGACACAAAGTGACAGGCTCATTTTCAAGTATTGCACAGCTATAATTCCGTGTTTTATTTGTTATTATTGTAACCTGCTGATGGAGTGGGGCTGTATTCAAGGTAGTGGGTAACAACTTTGGCTCCAGGCATTATTTAGAGTTGGCTTTTTAATGCCAGAGCCTCGTGCCTCTTGATATTTATGAAGAAGATGTGCCTGCAGCTCCAGTGCTCATATCTTATTTGTTTGTTGTTCAAACAAAGGCTCAGGAAATTGGATGCTGTTTCTGGCCAGTGATATCATCTCAACAGTTAAGGGAAGGCCACTGGTCTTTACACATTTCTCCAGCACAGCAGTGGGGAGAGCTGCCTGCAATTCAAGGTGAGTGAGTCACCTTGGAAAGTGCTTCGTGTCTGTGAAGAGGGCAAAGCTCTGCTCCTCAAAGCCACGGGGCAGAGGAACCTCTGAGCTGGGGCTGAGCAGCTCCCCAAGGGTCTGGGGCAGCCCCACTGCCCATCACTGAAATTTCTCTTCTGATTTGCCAGTTTTCCCCATTTCGTGCCTTAATTTCTCCCTCGAATTTCTCCCTCTAATTCCTCCCTCTTCTAATCAAAGATCAAATTAAGAGATCTTGCCTTGGCATTTTCCTCACTCAGAATAAGGTTCTTGGAAGGAAAACCTTCCAGCCAGATTCAGAGAAAGCATTCATCCCACTGGAGAGCAGCACGAGCAGCTCCCACTGCTCATCACTGAAATTTCTCTTCTGATTTGCCAGTTTTCCCCATTTCTTGCCTTAATTTCTCCCTCTTCTAATCAAAGATCAAATTAATAAATCTTGCCTTGGCACTTTCTCTCTCAGAATAAGGAAAACCTTCCAGCCAGATTCAGAGAGAGCACTCACCCCACTGGAGACCATCATGAGCAACTCCCCCAAGGGTCTGGGGCAGCCCCACTGCCCATCACTGAAATTTCTCTTCTCATTTGCCAGAGTTTTTCCCGTTTCTTGCCTTAATTTCTCCCCTTTCTAATCAAAGATCAAATTAAGAAATCTTGCCTTGGCATTTTGCTCACTCAGATTAAGGAAAAGCTTCCAGCCAGATTCAGAGAGAGCATCACCCCACTGGAGACCAGCATGGAAAATCCTGCTGGGCTTCTCAGGGCTTTTATGGGATCAGGGCATGTTTATGGAGCCAGAGCAAAGGTCCATGATGGACACCCCTTTTCCAGGCCAGGAAAATGTCTCAGCCCTGACCTGGCAGCCTGGCAGCTGCCCCTGGTTTAAGCCTCAGCTCACTCCCCTTGCCTTGCAGCACCAAGGAGAGGAGGGTGCACAACTTGCTGCACCCTGTGCCCTCACCTGGGAGCTCCTGAATAGCTCTGGCAGCTTGGAAAAGCTGGTTCAGCCTGCAGCAGAAGCCAAGGATGGGACTTTATGCCAAAGCTCTGGGGTTTAACCTCTGCTGTGCCCCTGTGCAGCAGCAGCGAGTGGCGTTTGTGCTCGCAACAGAAACCTCCCCAAGGCTGCTGGCTCTTTTCTCCACAAACGTGGCCCTCTGGTGTTCACAAGCGAAATGCAGAGAAACCAGCGACAACTGCCCGTGAATATGAGAGGATTGTTGGAAAAGTGGCTTTCCCACACCTTAAACTCTGTTTAGGTGGCTCAGGGAGCCACGAGCAGCATCCACGAGCAGCATCCTGAGCATCAGCTCGGGCATCACAAAGATTTTACCTTCCCTCTCACTCCCACCTCCCTCTGGTTTGGAAACAGAGATTCCTTGGGGGTTTGCAGGTCTATTTGGAAGGAATAAAACCCGAGCAGTGTTATCTGGAGGCTGGAGAGGAGGAGCAGTGGGAAAGGATGCAGATCAGCGAGGGGTGGCCACACACTCCCACAGGGGAGGCTGCAGCACAGCTCAGGCTCCGAAAGGCAGCAGAGCTGTCGTTTATATCAGGGTTTCCATAGAGATTCACTTTTGAAAGACTTAAGGTGGAATGGTGATGTATGTTCTGAGGGGTTGGAGATAAAAATAGCCTTGCTAAGTGCTGCATGGACTAATTAGATGATGATCCTTGGTGGTGCAGCCCCTGGGCTTGCCCACATGTTCCTGCTGGTGCAGGGGGCAATGCAGCACCTCCAAAGCAACAGTGATCCCTCTTGAGGGTTCCCCTGGAAGGACTGATGCTTTTCAAAGCCTTGTCTTTGCCAATCCAAGCAGAAACAAGGTGTGCTCCAGCCCTTCTGCTCCACCAGCACCCAGGGGTCACAGCCTGGCCTTTGGCAAAAGGAGGAAAAGCAGAAAGGGAAGGAGGAGCCCAGCAATGGGCTCTGATGGATTTCCATCTGCCGTGACAAGCAAAGTGACAAATTCACTGAAACCAGCCCAAAAATCATCAGAGAGGGGTGTTTGACCTCCTGGGATTTCAGGGAGTGTCACATCCAGGGCAGGGAGGGATGCTGGGGATGAGGTGATTTTTCTCCTTGGCTGTAGGAAATGCGTGACCCTGCACTGCTCCCAGAGCCAGGCACAAACAAGAAACCAAAATATAAAAGGCAAAGCCCTCAGCCAAAGAAATGGGAGGGTCTCTGACAGCATCTCCCACCCCAAGTTTGGATGGAGCAATTGCTCTGTCTTGGCCAAACATTTAATCCCTCAGAGGCTGCCTGGGGTTTTTTCCCCACTTGCTGGAAATAAAATGCACTTTGGGTTTGCTCAGCAAGAGCTGTTCATGCACTTAGGTCAAAATGGCAGTGTGGGAAAATTCCCTTTTTTTTTGAAGGAACCAGAACTAAACCTTCTCAATATTGTGCTTTGAGAAAAGGGCATTTTGTTTGGAACTGCAATAACATGGTAAATGCATCCAAGAAAGCAACAGAATCTTTTGTTTTGATGGGGAACAAACACAATTCTTTGAGTCCAATTACTTCTACTTGGGCAAGGGATGATGGAAAAAATTTTGTTTCAGGTTCCCCCCCCACCAATACCCATCACTCTTCAGTTTCCTCCAGTTAAAGCCACAAAACAAATTAGAGATTTCTCACTCAGCTGCAGTCCTTAGCCAGAAGAGCAATTTCCATGCTGCCCTCAGCCCAGCTGTCTCACAGTCTGGCTATCTAACAAGCCACACTGACTCTCAGGATATTTTTCCTAAAGCAAATTCCTAATGATGGTTATGAAAACCTCCTTATGGTTTCCCAGCTGATGCAAAAGCAGCATGCAGTGAGGAGAGGCCCTGATTCACACGTGAGCGTTTCTAGGAGCGGCCTCTGGTTTTTGGGGCTGTGTGTGGGTCATAGAATTATGGGATTAATCCTAATGGAATACCCTGAGTTGGGAGGGACCCATCCCTGCACAGACCCACAACGAGCCCACCCTGAGCATCCCTGGGAGCTCCTGCAGCTCTGGCAGCCTTGGCACCATTCCCTGGGCAGCCTGGGCAGTGCCCAGCAGCCTCGGGGGGCAGAACCTTGCCCTGAGCTCCATGCCAAGGCCTGGCACAGCTGCAGCCCTTGCTGGGCTCCTGTCCCTGTGCCAGAGCAGAGCTCAGCCCCTGCCCCTGTGCCTGCCCTGGGGAGGAGCTGCAGCCCCCGAGGAGCCTCCCCTCAGTCTCCTGGGCTGCAGCTGAACGAGCCAAGTGCCCTCAGCTGCTCCTCAGCCCTTCCCCAGCTCCGTGTCCCTCCTCTGGGCACTCTCCAACAGCTTTGGGTCCTTCTGATCCCGTGGTGCCCAAAGTGCCCCCAGCACTGGAGGTGAGGCTGCCCCAGGGCAGAGCAGAGTGGGACAATCCCTCCCTCCCTGCCTGTGAGTTCAGGTGCTCTCCAGGGACTGAGAACGAAACCTTCACCCCCAAATCCTGCTTCACACCTGGCCCAGCTCCAGCCTGCTCACCAAGCAAGCATTGACACCTTTTGTGTCACTGACTCTGCCTCGTTTGCTCTCACCCAAGGACTGAGGGAAGGAAAATAAAATCTCTTTTGTCTCCGGTGCCTGCAGCCTGGCAGGTGATGGCAGAGCTGAAGGGATGCAGCTCTGCTGTAGTTTAAGAAAAGGGTGGCAAAGATTTTTGGTTCACAGGATTGCTCCTCCAGGAACTCTCAGGCAGGATGGAGATTTCTGTCCCTGCACCCATCAGGAAGTAATGATGGATGTTAAATCCAAAATGTGTTATCAGGGGGACCTTTCCCCCTCAGTGCCCTGCTGGAGGACTCAGCATCTCCTTCAGAGGTGCCTTTGGCAGAGGCAGTTCCTGGCCATGGCAGTGCTGATTTCTGACTGTTCCTTGGGCTCTCCTCAGGTGCAAGTGGCAGGAGGCTCCAGCATCCATCCCTGCCTCCCCCGGTACCCCCATAAAGATCAGTCCTGCCTGAGCACACCAGGGAGGATTAATTCAGGCAGACAGCCCGTTCCTGTCTGCACACAGTGCCACAGCTCTGGCACCTGCAAAGGTTCCCTGTGACGCAGGAGACACGAGCAGGGAGGGCAGGGACAGAGCAGGACAGGCTGCAGACAGCCCCAGTGTCCCCTGCTGTCCTCCTGCCAGCAGGAAGGGGGGTGTGATGTGGTCTGACATGAGCAGCAGCAATACAGCTCTCCTCCTTCCAAAAACAGAGAGTTTCCAACTCCTCACCTGCTCTCAACAGAGCCAGGAAATTGCCAAACTGATTTAATTTCAGCCTGGCCTCCTATCAGGCCAAGTTTAAGTGATCAGTGTGTGTGCACACTCGTGTGTGCATTTATATCTTTTCCCCTTTTCCTTATCCCCCATAATTTTAACCCACTGGCCAATTCAACTCTAATCTGACAGAAGCAGAGGTCTCCAAAAGGCTAAATCCCAAGGGAAATGGCAAAAATCCATATTTGATCAGGATTGGCAGACACTGTAATGAAGGGAATATCTGAAATGTCATCTCAAACCTTACTGCACACCCCCCAGCAGGGGCTGAGCCATAGAGACCCTTGCAGCAGCATTTCCTGAGCCTCAGCATGCTTCAGGGTCTGCTTTGGGTTTCCCTCCCAAGTGTCACAGACATCTTTTCTGAAAAATCCTTTCCTTAGGATTTTTTCCTCCTGAGAAGCTGAGAAGCCTCAAGAACAAAATGTAAACATTGATTATCTGCTGCTGTGGAATGCAACAGGTGCATCTGGGATTGGTCTCATGTGGTTGTTTGTAATTAATGGCCAATCACAGTCAGCTGGCTCGGACTCTATCTGAGACACAAGCCTTTGTTATTCATTCCATTCTTTTTCTATTCTTAGCCAGCCTTCTGAGGAAATCCTTTCTTCTATTCTTTTAGTATAGTTTTAATATAATATATATCATAAAATAATAAATCAAGCCTTCTGAAACACGGAGTCAGATCCTCATCTCTTCCCTCATCCTGAGACCCCTGTGAACACATCACACCCAAGTTGCCTCTTTCCCTGCATGTCTCCAGAGCTGCCATGGAAATCTGTTCTCCAGCTGAGAGGGTTGTGGCTCCACAGTCCCAAAAAGACCCCTTTAACCTTGAGAGAAACACAGATTTTGCCACTGTCTCCTTTAAAGACCCTAACAGGGATGTACCCATTTATTGACACACATAAATTTGGATTGACTTTTATTACTCTGAGCCTCAGCTCACAAACCTGCAGTAGAGCTATCAGTGAGTTTCTGGTGGCTCTCAGCCTCACCTTTTCATCACCTCTGGCTGCCTTGGTGCCCCTGACCCATGGACAGAGGCAGCTCCTGTGCCAGGCACTGCCATGGCTCTGTCCCTGATTTTCCTGGCCCTCCCCATTGTTTCAAGACTTGATTCATCCCATGCACAGGGAAAAGCAGCTCATGTTGAGCTGTCAGGGTGCCTGGAAGCCCCTGTTTTCCTCCCAACCCCAGGAAGATCAGCAGCAGTTGCTGCAGGTGCTGCCAGGGCTCCTGGGGAAGGAGAAGAGCAGAAATCCTCTGCTGAAGGTCAGCAGCACAGCAAAGATTAATGGCACTTCAAGGTTTAGGTCTGTCTGTGCTGGGAGGGTCTCTGGAGACAGCCAGTAAAGGCTGATATAATTTTACATACAAATGAATCCTTTTCAGGAGCTGAATGCCCTGAATGAGCCTGGATGTGGCCACGCTCCTGTCCTGAGGAGCAGGGAAGATGTTCCACCCTGATCTGAAGAGAGGAAGGGAAAAGAGAAAAGGGAAAAGAGAGAAAAGAGAGAAGGGAAGAGAGAAAAAAGAAAAAGGGAAAGGGAAAAGGGAGAAAAGAGAAAAGAGAAAAAGGAAAAAGGGAGAAAAGAGAGAAGAGAAAAGAGAAAAGGGGAAAAGAGAGAAGAGAAGAGAAGAGAAGAGAAGAGAAGAGAAGAGAAGAGAAGAGAAGAGAAGAGAAGAGAAGAGAAGAGAAGAGAAGAGAAGAGAAGAGAAGAGAAGAGAAGAGGTTTTGCAGGCTGAGCCTGTGGGTTTGCAGGGTTTTGCTGCTCAGCCTGGCCCTGGGGCAGTGCAGGGCTGGGCACCCCTGGCTCCCACCCTTGCTCTGACACTGCAGGCTGGGTGGCCTTGCAGGATTTATGCCCCTCTTAAAACAAGGATCCTGACACTGTCCTCTTTTGTAAAGCACCCTGGGAGCTCACAGAGAGGAGCACTGCATCACAGAGAGTTATTGCTCCCTCTGATCCTTTTCTTGCCCTCCTCAAGTGAATTTCTGAGCATCTCCCAGGCCTGACCCAGCAATATGAGTCACATCTGTCACAGGCTGCTCCTCCATCATCCCCAAGGGAAAATGAGGGATGTGCTGGTGTGTTTTGTCTTGGCAGGGCTGTTTCATGCCTGGGCTCAGCTCCTGGGGAAGGGCTCCCTGTGTGTATTGAGTTTTCAGTCACCTACAGGGTCTGTGCGTGTGCAAGGGGAGGGAGGGAGAGAGGCTGCTCAGAAACCAGGCAACAGGCAGATATTTACAGTGTGGGGCCATCCAGACCTGACATTTAGAGGCAAAATACACTTGGGAGAGGAGGTTTCCAACCCCAAGGGCGCCAGGCTTGGGAAAGCTTGGTTAGGGCTGAGCCTTGGTGCAGTAAAATCCACTGGGACCTTTATTTCTCCACCTTGTCCTAACTCCTGAGATCTGGGAGAGAGAGGGAATTAAAAACCACTGAAATATTTTCTTTCCTCTCTCCCACCTGTGGGAGCAGAGGTGCTGTGGTGGGTGAGGACAGGCAGAGCCCCATCCTGCTGAGGGTTCTATTTTTGCTCTGGGCAATGTGTGAGGTTCCTCCTGCTCACAGAGCACAGGGCTCTGATCTCTGGGAAGCTCCAAGGTGGGCTTGGCCTTCACCACCTCCTGAATCTGATTTTCTTCCATCTGCAGCTGTGGGAGGAAGCTCAGAGCACTGGAAGGTGTCTGGAGCGTGGTCAGCCCTGTGTCTCTGTTAGCAGAAAAGGAGAACATGGAACAAACATTCTCCTCAAAAAACAAACCCCTGGGATTGTTTCTCCAAATAAATAAATTTCTTTGTTTTCTTTGCAAAAAAGGTTCCCACAAAAGGGCGAGCTTTTAATTTCAGGAACATTTGAAAGCCTCAACCAAAAGTTGAGGAGGTGGTCTGGACGCTCCTTTGAAATGAGAATTCTCACCACCCCTCATTCTCCTTGTCATAAAAGACCTATTTCATGGTCCATTTGGAAAGTTCTGCTTTTTTAGTTTTGCTCTTTTTTCTTTCAGATTCAGACCAAACCCCACCTTTCCCAAATTCAGCATTCCCTCCCCTGTGCTGAGACCTCCTCACCGGGTGAGCACCTCCAGGCACGGATGGAGCCTGCAGGGCAGCAGCCAACGTGGTAATTCTCCAAGGATTTTGTTTAGAGTTTTATAGCATTACACACCAGCCTTATTGGATTTGAATGGCTTAAATTAACTGGGTTATTTAATGGATTGTCCAGATTAGGGAGGAATCTGCAAAGGCTGTTTCTTCAAGAAGAGCAGCTGCATGGGAAGAAAAGATCTCCAAGTAACATTAATATCCTGGAGGCTCACAAGTCCTGACAGGCCACTCCTGTCCTTTATTGACATTCTCTCATACGCATTTAGCCAGGTTTGTGTTTAGTTTAATAATCTCCTGAAAGTTTAATTGTTGCTTTATTCATCCATGACCTTTCCTTCTCATCTGGAGACATATTATTGCTAATCTACAAATTTCAAGAACCAGATTTATTTGCAAAACCAATTATTCTACTATGCAAATCTCTTCTCTTCCTGCAGCCTGCCTGAACAGGGCTTTTTTACCTCCACCATAATATATAGACACTATTCAAATATTTGAATGTAAAATTTATCTATATTTCTTTTCAAGCATGCCCAGCTTCTATGTGGTACAAAGTTAATTAAAATCTTTAGAATCAAAAGCAGTTCCCCTGACCTTGATCCAGACCTGGCAGACTTTAACCTCCAAAGTCCTCATTTAACCACAGGGGACCTGGAGCTACAGGAACTCTTTTTCCTGGGTACCTGCAGACCCCAAAGGTGGGAGCTGGTTGTCTTTGTAAAGGTTCCTGGCCAGGTAATCAAAGACTCCCTGCATTACAGAAGATGGATTAATAATAATTAATAAGAAACTTACTAATAATAAGTTTTTAGAAAATAATAAAAATAAAAATATTATTATATAAATAGTTTATAATCTAGATAATAATATATTAAAATAATAAAATTATAAATACATTATTAAGAAATAATAATTAATAAGGTTGATTAATAATAATTAATAAGAAACATATAAATAATAAGTTTCTATAAAATAATAAAATATAAAATATTATTATATTAATAATTAATGTTTTATATAATAATATATAATAACATATAATGTAATATGTAATGTAATATATAATATAATATAATATAATATAATATAATATAATATAATATAATATAATTACAAAACATTATTATGAAATAATACTTTTTAAGGTTGATTAATAATAATTATTAAAACCTTATTAATAATTAATAAGAAGCCAGCAATTAATAATTGTTGCTTTATATCTTAGTTTGATACAGGTGGACTTAATGGGTCCTCCAATCTAAACACTCTCACCATTGGTTAATTAAGAAACCACCCTTTGGTAAACAAATCTTTATAACACATTCTAAATGCCCATAATACTAGGTGTAGTGAGTTAAAATAAGAATTTATTATTATTATTATTATTATTATTATTATTATTATTATTATTATTACTATTATTACTATTATTACTATTATTACTATTATTACTATTATTGAATTATTATTAAGAATTTTATTTTATTTTATTTTATTTTATTTTATTTTATTTTATTTTATTTTATTTTATTTTATTTTATTTTTACTTTTATTTTTATTTTTATTTTTTTATTATTTTTTTTTCTGTTGAGAATGGTGTCTGGGCCAGTTGTGTTTCTCTCCGTGGCCACATCTGGTCATCTCCTGTCAGCCAAACCCCCTGCTCCAGCAAGAGCTGGCTCAAGCTTTCTGTATTTCAGATCTCAGTGGCTTTAAGCTGTTTTTCACAGTCTGTGGATTGTTTCTCTTGCTCAAATAATTTAGCTTTAACCTGAGGCTGTGGGCTCAATCCTTGCTGTCAAAACCCAGTGTGCAGCTTTGCATGCAGCTCCTGAGGGGATGGGGGGATACAACATGAATCTCCCTGGCTCCTTCAAAGTCTTGCAGAGCTGCTTTATGTGTGTAGAAATCAACATAAATAAAAATAAATCTGACAGGCTTTAGTCTGTGTTTCTCTGGTGTATCCTTGTCTGCACTGGATTTACCCTGGCTGGTTTTTATCTGACAGCATCAGCAGGGGATGTTTACAGCAGGACAGGCTCAGTAAATCCTGGCAGGGAAAAGGGTTCCCTCACAAATATTTCCAGGCCAAGGGACAAATAATGTGCAGCCCATGGATATGGGGTCAGCAGCAGCCCCTGGTGGGTGTTGCAGCAGCCCCAGCTCCTTTTTGGGCTGAGCACACATGATGTGCCCCAGCCAAGGTGCACAGCAGAGCAGGCAGCTCTCACTGCCTCTGGAAATGGAAGTTTCAATGCAAATTGCTCTGTTTTCACTGCTGGTTTCACTTGAGCTAAAGAATTAACTTTTTGTTCTATGTGAAGGCAAACAGGATTCAGAAAACCCTGCAACAGCGTCCAATTACATTGGAGGTGGAAACATCAGAGTTTCTTGTGGGAAAAGAGGCCACATTCTCCTGCTGCTGCCTGTGCCATGGTGTGGGCACAAATGAAATGTGAATGAATTAAACCTCTCTTACCATTGCAAGTGATTACAGGGCAGCTGCAATCCAAGGTGAAGCCGAGCCTTTAGTAGGTTTATTTTAAGCTCAGACACCATTAAATACACCAGAAACATGAAATAAACTTTCTCTCTGTGACATTTGGATGAATGTGACTGATTCTAAATGATTCTAGGGTTTTCTGGTGCCCTGCAGCTGGAGGCTGGGACCTGTTCTGGGCTGGCCACAGGCACCCTGTGCTGGGACAAATGTCTGCAGGAGGGTTTGCTGTGACTGGCCATCCTCATTTCGCCAGAGTTGTTTGATATTTTTAGCTTTTCATCACAAACCGACTCTCATCTTGTCTCACAAAGCTGCTGTTGAGGCAGAACTGCACTGAAATCCCACTTCTAATCTAAGTGCAGTCTCACCCATTGACACTGAGCCCTCTGGAAAGCATCACTGTGCTCTGATGCATATTCAGGCAAGGAGGGAGCTGAGCTGATGGACTTTCAGTGGCAAATCCAGCCAATTCCAGGCTCTTCTCTCCATCCCTGTGCTCTGTTACCCTGCACTGTGCTGGCCCATCCAGGGCTGAGGGAAAGGCTGGGAAAGTGGATCAGCTGGGAAGGAAAACAAACTCTGCTTTTGCTGGGTGGATTTTCATCCAGAGCAGCTCCAGCGCACACACACAGAGCCCTGGCAGGCCAGGGGAGGAGATGGAGCAGCAGGAGCTGCAAGGGACACCCCCAGTCTGTTCTGTCCCACTGCAAGGGACACCCCCAGTCTGTCCTGTCATCCTGGCCTTGCTGCAGGACCCCAGACCTGTCTGCCCAGGTGTCACTCACTCCCCAATGGCATCAGCACTCAGCTCCTCTGCCAAAAACCTGGGATACGAGATCCTTTGTCTCCACAACAGATGATGTTGGGGAAGATGAAACAGGAAAGCCTTATACATATGATTGTCTGGCAAAAGATTTTGAGAATATAGAAATTAGAAGCGAGATTGAAATGAAAGCAAGCTTTGAGATCTTTTAGTTACTGAACAACTGGAAAACAATGGTGAGGCTGACTGAAGGTAATATCTTTTTGATGAAACAACACCCTCTGCTTGCAGACAGGCCCAAGGGTCAGAGCAGACCCTACAGCTTGGCAGAAGGGGCCCAAAGAGGAGTTTTTAGGGTTTAAAATGTAACACAGTATGGTAATGTAGTGATTCTTATAAGCTGTATGTAAATGCTATAGGATTTGTATATTGTACTGGATTGGTTAGTGAGAATCAGAATATTCAACACAGAAGATGATTTATTGTATTGGAACGGGAACTTCACTCTCTTACCCTTTTTACTCTCTTACCCCTTTTACTCTCTCACCCTCTCATCCTCTTTCCCCCTCTCTCCTCTCAGTCCTGCTCTGAGCTGTGCCTGGCAGCTCCCAGCAGGGCCCTGCACTTGGCCCTTTGCAATAAACCCCAGATTCCATTCTGGCTGCAGAGATCTCTCATCTCCATCCATCCTGACCGTCCTACCCCCCTCATGTTCCTACAACACTCCACTTCTTTTTCCACTTCTTCAAATTACATGATTCTTACAATTTGTCTCATAGCTGGTGGTTTCCAAACATCATTTAGCCAGTGGAGGCTGAGGGGGGAAAGCTGTTCTTCAGGTCAGCTCATGAGGCATTTGGCTTGCCAGTCAAGCAAGTCTCACTCACTTGGAGACAATATATCTGAGCTATAAAACCTCAACTGGAAACATAACTCACCAAATTTAGTGAGTGGCCTGTCATCACTGAGAGCAATGATCCTTAACCCCTTATCTAGCTCCAGGGAATCATTATCTGCACTTGTTAATTTAAGCTTGTTTTAAGTAATAAAAAAGGATTTCTCTCTGCTAAAAAATGTCTGATTCCACTACAGCTTCATTATTCGGTTTCATACTAAGATTTTTTTTTATTGATTCAAATTGACATTCAAATAAATACCCAACATACTAGCCAATTAACACAGTTACTGGCCAAATTCCCAGGCATTTTTGCTAGCCAGGCAAGGGCTGCAGAAGCCTCTGAAAATGAAATTGAGTTTAATCCATCCTTGTTTAGCTGTGCACATTTGAAATGTGACCGCAGCCCTTGCAGGGGGTGCCAGGCAGGGATTTCAGGCTGCACAGGGCACAGGAGGGACCCTGGGTTCACTTCAGCAACCCCTTCAGCACAGCCTCTCCAGCATAATCCTTCACTTTCTCTTTGGGCTGCACTGCTGTCTGCACGTTTATGTACAAAAATAAAAACAATCGGGTGCAATGGTGCAGTGCCTTGCAGGTTTCAGCTCCTATTCAGGGATCCATTCCTCACTGAGCTGCAGGGAAGGTCAGGGCAGCTCCTCACACCAATATCAGCCAGGAAAGGGCTCAAAAGGGAGCAGCAATATCCCCTCAGAGCAGGATGAGCAGGGTCAGGGTGAAGGAGGACATCAGTCACTAATATATAGAGTGGAAAAAGAAACATGCCAGAAAACAACAACAGCAAGTTGGGAACACAATCACCCCCAAACTTCTGAGGTTGGCACAATGACCACAAAGCCTCCAGCAATCCATCTGTCAGCTGGGGAGATGTGATTCAGATAGTGAAGGGAGCCACACTGGGGGACAGCTCCATGGGAACCAATTTGCTTGAAGAAGGAAGAAACTTTAATCAGTCAGGGTTCAAAAGGCCTGTAACTCATGTCAGAGCAGAGCAAATCTGATTGAACACTCATCACAGGTGAACAAAAGATCAGAGAAGACAAAACAATTACAAGCAGATAATGAACTGGGTAGTCAGCAGCACAGACAGAGTGAATCCAAAGAGTGGATCCAAGGTAACTCTCACAGACACATTTTATGAAAAATCCTCTTAGGATTTTTCCTCCTGAGAAGCTGAGAGGCCTCAGGAACAAAATGTAAACAATGGTTATCTGCTGCTGTGGAATGCAACAGGTGCATCTGTGATTGGTCTCATGTGGTTGTTTCTAATTAATGGCCAATCACAGATACCTGGCTTGGTCAGAGAGCCGAGCCACAAACCTTTGTTATCATTCTTTCTTTTTCTATTCTTAGCCAGCCTTCTGATGAAATCCTTTCTTCTATTCTTTTAGTACAGTTTTAATGTAATATATATAATAATAAATCAAGCCTTCTGAAACATGGAGTCAAATCCTCATCTCTTCCCTCATCCTCAGACCCCTGTGAACACCACCACAGCTAACCATGCCCAGGAGAGCAGGAAGAGCAGGAGGAAGGAGAACCAGCTCATCTCCATGTGCTGGAGTCCTGGAAGAGGGGAACAGCCCAAATCTAACCCCAAAGATGCTGTGGTTTGGCAGTCAGAGCTTTTCCAGTCCCTCTCCTTTGTGGCTTGTGTTGCCACCACCAGAATGTGAAGGAAACCTTGAAGCCATTTCCAATTCCTCAGTTCCAAGGCACCAGCTGCTTTAGGATGGCTGCTCCTGCCCTTGCTGCTCTGCTGGAGTCCTGACACTTGCTTTGCAGGGTATGAAGGATTCTCCTCCAAAGCATCAGCTCTGAAGAAATAATTGCCCCAGGGAGCCTGAGCTGCAGTCGTGGGGAGAGGCAGATTAGAGGAATCAGACTCATTTTCCAGTGGAACAGCTGGGAATGTGCAGGCACTGTGGGTGACTGTCTCAGATGAGACAGGTTATGAGCAGCTGACAGAGAGGAATGTCTCAAACTTCTCCAGAGCTGAGGCACAGGCACCCAGCAGGATGTTTGCTCCACTCCTCCAGCCCTCTGTGGAGCAGGGAAAAGCAAAAATCCACCTCTGCCAGACAGACTGATGGTGCCCTGTTGGAGAAGATGAAACAGGAAAGCCTTATAAATATGATTGTCTGGCAAAAGAGTTTGAGAATATAGAAATTATAAGTGAGATTGAAATGAAAGCAAGCTTTGAGATCTCTTAGTTACTGGAAAATGGGAAAACAATGGTGTGGCCAGCTGAAGGCAATCTCCTTTTGATGAAACAATTCCTTCTGCCTGCAGACAGGCCCAAGGGTCAGAGCAGACCCTGCCAGCTTGGCAGAAGGAGCCCAAAGAGGAGTTTTTAGGGTTTAAAATGTAACACAGTATGGTAATGTAATGATTCTTATGGGCTGTATGTAAATGCTGTAGGATTTGTATATTGTACTGGATTGGTTAGTGAGAATCAGAACATTCAACACAGAAGAAGATTTATTGTATTGTAATGGGAACTTGGTATATATTCTTACTCTTACCTCTTGTCTCTTAGCTCTTGCCTTTTACTCTCTTATGCTTTTACTCTCTTACCCTCTCATCCTCTCTCCCCCTCTCTCCTCTCAGTCCTGTTCTGAGCTGTGTTTGGCAGCTCCCAGCAGGGCCCTACACCCAGGCCCTTTGCAATAAACCCCAAATTCCACGACCAGAAGAAGATTTACTGTATTGTAACAGGAACCTCATCCTCTTTTACTCTCTCTTTACCCTCTTTACTCTTCCTCACTCTCTCATCTCTTTACCACTCTCTTGCCTTCTCTCTCTTTCCCTCTCTCTTTTCTCGGGCCTGCTCTGAGCTGTGGCTGCAGCTCTCAGCAGGGCCCTGCACCCAGGCCCTTTGCAAAAACCTCAAATTCCAAGACCAGAAGAAGATGTGTGTCTTGTGGGGAGGCAGGCACACAGAACATGTTTCTGAGCTGTGTTCATGTGTGAAAAATTTGGAGCTGTTGCTTTAGGCTGTGGGGTTTCACCCCTGATCTAAATCCCAGACCTTTGTACATCCAAGAGAGGAAAATTGCCTCAAGGATTCTTGATTTCAGCATTAGCTTCCTCCTAACAAGAGCAGTGTACAATATCTCCAGATCAGTCCACAGAATCCAGCCTGCTGTAGCCAAAAAGCACTGAGAGGCAAAGTGCAGAATTCCCCACCCTGGGACATCACCTGAGTCACTTTGTGGAGGATGGTGACCAGGTTTCACAGCCTGGCTCTCTGTCTTGGCATCACCTTTGGGAAACTGCTCTACATCCAGAACTTGTTGCTCCACAGCAGCATAAATCCAGGATAAATCCCACAACAGCTGCATTTCCCAGTGCTGTGCACTCCTTCCTGCCCACAAACAGCAAGTTCCATTAGCCCAAATTGCTTCTGCCCTCACAAAGACGCAAACCAAAGAAGAAATAAAGAACAAAAATAACATCTCATGCCCAGGATAACGCAATGTGTGTACTTTCTGGCTCACTTTCTGCAATGGCAACAGTTTTTGAAGACAGAAATATCCCAGAGGTGGTCTATGGTGCAGAGAGCAACACTTGATACGAGGACCACAAAGGAACTGATGTGTTTGCTCCAGGATCAGAGGGCACTGGGGAGAGAAAATTTCTGAGACACGTTCCTCTCCATCAGGAGCAAAAATAGCCCAGAAAACCTCTGTCCTGGAATGCATTTCACTCTGCATTAAAGGTGATGGTTTCTGAGAGCTGCTCCTGTGCAAAACCAGCTCTGGTACTTATGAAACAATGCATCAAAGCCACAGATGGGAACTGGCTCTCCCGGCAGCACAGCCACAAAAAATCCCTGCACTCTCTCTTCTCCCTCCTGTAACAAATGGCCTCTCTTTCCCCAGTCATCTGCGTAACATTTAATGATTAATGTCTTATGTGGCACGACACAGAGGCTTTTGCTTCCTTTTAGGAAAGCTTAAAGCTCTTTGGAGTCTGGGTTCTACTTTCAGAGTTATCTGTCTACAGAGAAAACACATCTCAGATGTTCAGCCCAGTTTCTTTAAAGAACAGGCTAAATGGAGAGTTACCAAGGATGGTCTTAATGGACTTTGCTTGGTTTCTGATTGGCTTTCATCTAGTTTATTGTCCTTTCTTTAAATTTGCAAATGGCTTGGACTGTGAGCAGAGCCCTGGACTGGATTTGGGCTGGAATCTGCCTGCAGCAAGGAGGGCTGTGAACAAGGAACAAGGAACAGGCCTGGGACTCAGGGAGCCTGAAATGCAGTGAGATGTTGCACTCCCAAATCCACTGCTTCTCATCCCTACATCCATGAAATGAGGGTAAAGATGCAGTTCCCACACACCAAATCACATAGCACCAACCTTTTGCCCTAATCAAGTCCAGGAATCCACTTGCTCTCAGGTCCCCAAACTATTTTCACCCTCATGGAATGGGACATCTGCACTCTGGGAGTTTGTATTCATCACCTTTGCTGACAAGGAAAACCTAAACAAGTATTTTAGGTTCACATTCTTTCACTTCTGCCTGCCTTCAGCCCCTGCCAGTCCGTAGGCTCCTTGTCTTTCCCGTTTGGTGCAGGTGTAAAATACCTGCAGGAGCCCCAGGCACAGGTCACTTCTGGGAAATTTCAAAGATTATTCTGATTATTCCATCAGAACAACAGGATGGGCAGAGTGACAAAGGCAGGCCACACATTGCCTGTCACAGTCACTCTGTGGAGACCTGTGGTGAGCACAGCAAATTGTACCAGCAAATTCCCTGCAGACTTCTGAATGTTAAACAAGAAAGGAAAATAATGGAGGAGGCTGCCAGACTCTGGCTGGTTTTAAATGAAACAGTCTGATTGCTTCTGAGCATTTTTCTGGTTGGGGCTGGTATTTTTCCCTTCCGTGGGATGTTTTGAAATTTACACCTTTGTTTTGAAAAGGACCACAGCTCTCCCCCTTGGGATTTCTCACAGAGCAGAGGTTCCTGGGGCAGCCCAAGGCTTTGTGCCAGCCCTGTGTGTGCCAGGAGCTCTCCTGGGCAGGGGAAGCTGCCAGGGGACATTTCCCAATCCTTTCAGGGCCTTTGTAGGCTGCCAGAGTGAGGCAGAGGGCTGTAATGGAAATTGTCCCCAGAGAGGAAATGGGAACAGAATCCTGCCCTGTCTTGAGGCCCTGGGCTTTTTGGGGGGGAAAAGTGACTTATTCTGTTTGTTCAGTTGCAGTTACAGAAACCACTCAGCGAAAGAATAAAATAAAAGCAAAGACACTTCCCCTCAGATCTCCATCTTTGTATTGCAAGTGCTATTTGCTGACCCAGAGGACTTGAAATGCAGCTCCTGGAAGGGTGGAAGGGCTCTACTCTGGGTGAGAAGGGGACAAAGAGTCCCTGGTGTGCACAGAACCTGCTTGGCTGACCCTCACTCCCCAGGGCTGTGTCTCAGTCTGATTTCAGAGGGGTTTGTCCTGATCAGCACCATCAGAGTGCATGATGAGCCCTTCTCCCACAGCTTGGCACCTCCCAGAGCAGAGGCAGCTCAGGCTCTGGACAGGAGCAGAGTCAGAACCAGAATGAGAACCAGAATCAGAATCAGAATCAGAATCAGAATCAGAACCAGAATCAGAATGAGAATCAGAATTGGAGTCAGAATCAGAATCAGGAGCAGAACCAGAATCAGAATCAGAATCAGGATCAGAGCCAGAATGAGAATGAGAATCAGAATGAGAACCAGAATCAGAATCAGAGTCCGAGTCAGAGTCAGAGTCAGAACCAGAATCAGAGTCAGAATCAGAACCATAATCAGAATCAGAGTCAGAATGAGAATGAGAATCAGAGTCAGAACCAGAATCAGAATCAGAGTCCGAGTCAGAGTCAGTCAGAATCAGAACCAGAATCAGAGTCAGAATCAGAGCCATAATCAGAATCAGAGTCAGAATGAGAATGAGAATCAGAGTCAGAACCAGAATCAGAACCAGAACCAGAACCAGAACCAGAACCAGAACCAGAACCAGAATCAGAATCAGAACCAGAACCAGAACCAGAATCAGAATCAGAACCAGACCTTCCAGTGCTCCAAGTCAGGCTGCAGGGTTTGCCCTCTTTGCCACCAGGGCTGGAGGTGCTTTGTGGTTTTTTCCCCCACTGCCTTTTGCCATCTGGGCAAACAACACTTTGGTGAGTCAATGAGTGAAGGGTTTAATGTAATAAACATGAATCTGTCAGGCTCAAGTGCCCTAAAATATTCCAGGCTGCAAAGGCAGGACCAACAGCGAGCTTGTTGATAGAGCCTCAAGCCAGAACTAATCAGACAGAGACACCATTTGCTTTCAATAGAAATTATATTCAAGAGGGCTGCTTCCTGCTTGCAGGGAAAGATGGGAAACAAACCAGAGGGATGTGGCACACTGAAAGGAAAGAGCTCTCTCCCATCAAGCAAAACATCACAGGGTTCAATGTCTTGCAGGGACAGAGGCTCCCTGTTTGACTGGAGGTTCTGCTGACTCAGCTTGTGGCTGAAGATCTCCCCAGGAAGCAAAAACACACAAATGAATCAAGCAGAGCTGCTTGTTGTGTGCAGGGTTGTAAATAACAGGTACTGAAAGCAGAATCAGCAGCCATCAGGCTGGGGCTGTAAAGCTGCATGTGTTGGTGCTGCATCAGGACAGGGAAACAGGGCTTTACCTCCTTGATCTGGCACAGAGATCACATTAATCTGCCTCTCATCAGCCTCTCTGATGCCCAGAAAAGCCAGTATCACTTGTTCTGGGGTCTCTGCTGGGAAGAGCTGGCAGGAATTGAGTGCAGAGCTTCCCAGCCTCTGTTCCACTGGGTGTAAATCCAGCCCAGCTCACTGACAGGAGAGAGGTGACTTACACTGCTGAAAATGAGAGCGAAATTCACTGGAATTAGCGCTCTGAGCTGCTTTGATCTGATCATTAGGGATGGATAACGAGCCTGGAGCCTGCCCAGCCCCACTCCAGGAACTGTCCCTGAGTTAAGCTGAGCTCTAATTTAGCTCCCCATTTCCACAGCACTATTATTGCCCAGTTTACTTTGCCGTGCTCCTGCCAGGACCCCTCTGCTCCCACTCCAAGCAGCACACACCCTATGGCACTTTTCCTCTGAGGACTGCAGGTCCTGGGAGCATTCAACTCCAGGACCTGCTCTTACAAGATCAGCAGCTTTGCTTTGCAAGCTCAGGGACTTCAGAACACTTGGAGGGGATCCAGGCTCAAGAGAACTTAATATAGATGTGACAAGGGCTCCCTGGTGCTAGGGTGATAAATAATAATTAATAATAATTAATCAGGTAATGACGAGGTTCCATGGTCACAGCTTCATGGCTGATATCACCATGCTTTGGGGCAGATATGACAGGCTTGACCTTTCCTCCTCACTGGCTTTATGCTGTTATAATTTTGGTAAGGCAAACCCTCGGCTGGTGTAAATCAGCCCAGCCAGAGTGACTTCTGATTTATGGCACTACAGGAAGGGAATCACATCCCCTACATATTTTACCACCTAACAACCTAACACATAGCAAGGCAGAGGCAGAGCAGGACTCCTTTAAACTGCTGTCTCTCACCTGCAGAGAGGAAAATAAAATCAGCTTTCAGGCTTCTAGGTATGATTGCTTCAGGGTCAGCGAGGGGAAACTCATTCTGTCTTTCCTCCCATGCAGCGGGTATTCTCCTTCTTCAACCTATCACATGGCAGCTGAATTAGTACTACACTGCCTAATTACATTTTATCACCTCTGGAACATCAGATTTCAGGCAGTGAAAGAGGGGCTGAGTATTTGTAGCTGCATCCAGAATCCTCCTTGATTTTACATGGGAAAAAGAATAGGAGAGAAACACTCCTTCCACCCCCTGAAAAGCTTTTAATATTCCTTTCTTCCTCCTGCTGTGGCTCTTTTCACTTTTCCAGAGGCTGCAGTGAACTGCCTCCCGATTGAAGTGAACTCCCTCTCAAGGCTTTATCTCTGGAGCAGGCTGAGGTGTTCTGGCCCAGTGCTCTGCTGTGTGGGCTCCCTCCCCACTCCTGATATTCTCATTATCCCCATTGTCACTGGCCTGAGTCATTGAGGGCTCTTTTGTTCCACTCCCTGCAATGGCCTGTGATAAAGACACTTCCACGTTATTATTGCTTTTGCAAAGTTCTTTTTATTCCTTCTACAGCCAAACAATAATCTAAGGAGCCATATTGGAGGTAAGGCATTAGGAAGTGCCAGCTTTATTATCAGCACAATATGGGCCTGTAATCTGATAATGATAAAAATCTGCCCCTTTGCTTTGCCTCTTATCATTTAATTGGAGCGAAGGAGCACATTGGTTCGTTAATAATTTTATAATTGGTGCTATCTGCAGAGACCCATCAAAGGAGCCGTGCACAACAACCTCCTTCAGCAGAAACCATCATCTCCCTGATAGAACGAGCTTTATGGCATTTAAATGTTGCTGTTATTGTTTGCAGGGCCCTCAGGGCACACACATCCCCGCACAGGACCCACACCTGGGGAGCTGCTGGCTTTTGCAGTCCCTTCTGCTCTGCTTTAGCTGCACATCCCAGAGTTCTGACAATGCAGGGGTGTTTCTGTTCTGGTGTCTCCCCAGAGTTCTGACAATGCAGGGGTGTTTCTGTTCTGGTGTCTCCCCAGAGTTCTGACAATGCAGGGGTGTTTCTGTTCGGGTGTCTCCCTGTGCCCACCTGAGCTCCCTGCTCTGGCCACGCCATCTGCTCTGAGCAGGGACAGCTGCACCTGCATGGGATGGAGGGAACACAGCCCCAGGGTTTGTTCTCCCAGCCAGGAACATGTCAGGAGCCAGGACATCCCTCTGGCTGTCCTGAGCAGCCAAGAGCCCTGCCAGGGGGCTCAGAGACCCTGGCACAGAGCCCAAAACACCTGTGGGTTTGATTATTACCCATGGAGCAAGTTACCAACCTTAGATGAAGATCTGCAAGCCATGACGAATTAAGTAGAACAATAGTGAATTTATCACAAGGTGAAAAAGTAGATTTTATGATTTTTAGAATGGAGGTCCAGAGGGCAAGATGGAGGGATCTGGGCATGTCCAGCCTTTCTCCTTCTTCTTCTTCTTGGCCTCCATCTTTTGCTGTGATGTTGGCACTTACAGATTGGTTTAGAGTAGAAGCTCACTGTCTAACACAGGTGATAGATATTGGGAAGTAATTGTAAATATTGTAGATGTAGTTTTTAGTATAAAAAGATAACATTGTCCAGGGGCAGGCAGAATGCCTTGGGCTGCCTTGCTGAGCAGACCTTGGCTGGACAGGAGAAATAATTTTATAGATAAGAAACAATAAACAACTTTAAGAGCGAGAAATGAAGAGCCCTGACTATTTCTTCAAGCACCAGGCTGGGAAAAGAGACTTCCCAACTTTTCTCAGGGTCACTCTGAGCAGCAGAGACCCCAACAGAAAAACACCCAGGATGTGTCTGCACTGACAGCCACAGGAGCCAGGCCTGTTCCTAAACCCAGAGCCAGGCTTTGCCATACAAGAGAATGATCCTAACCCCAGAGCCAGGCTTTGCCATACAAGAGGATGTTCCTAAACCCAGAGCCAGGCTTTGCCATACAAGAGAATGATCCTAACCCCAGAGCCAGGCTTTGCCATACAAGAGGATGTTCCTAAACCCAGAGCCAGGCTTTGCCATACAAGAGAATGATCCTAACCCCAGAGCCAGGCTTTGCCATACAAGAGGATGTTGCTAAACCCAGAGCCAGGCTTTGCCATACAAGAGGATGTTCCTAAACCCAGAGCCAGGCTTTGCCATACAAGAGGATTTTCCTAACCCCAGAGCCAGGCTTTGCCATAGAAGAGAATGATCCTAAGCCCAGAGCCAGGCTTTGGCTCATTGGAGCTGAGCCCAGCTGGGCCAGCAGCTCTGTGCAAATCCCTGTGAACACCATCACAAAACAGCACCAGGCAGAGCTGAGGGCACAATATACAAATCTTTGGCCATGTGTCCTTTTCAGATCTGTTTCAGGGCTGGGTCTGATGCTGTGCTGTGGAAAATTGGTAGGAATTTTCTGGTGCTTTCCAGGAATTCCTGGGTCTAAGAGCTCTCGTGCCCAGGATTTCCTGCAAAGCTCTGGAACCCCACAGTTCAGCAGTCTGTCATTAAAATCATTTGGACAGAAGCTGAAAGTCATCACAGGCTCCCCCACTGCCAGCTTCTTCCCAACACTCTGATCTGTTTATGCATCACATAGGAATTAAAAAAAAAAAAAAAAATTAACAAAACTGATTAAATTTACATTTGACCTTATCACATCTGTATAGGTCTGTTCATGCATCAATCAAAGGGAGAGCAAAAAAAAAAAAAAAACCCTCAATTTTAATAACCCTTTAGAGCGGCTCTGTATCAGCCATCTGTGCATAGATGGATGGCAGGATGGTGGGAGAAGAGGAAAACCCCACAAGCTTTGAGTGCCAGATGCCAAGAGGGGACATCAGGAGCTTTGTGCTGGGGCTGGTTTGGGACCTGCCCCACAGCCCTGGGCCCCAGGGATGTCCCTGACCCTGCTCAGCCCCTTGGGCTGGCACAGCTGTGGGTGCAGGTCCCTCCCTGGAGCCCTCAGCCCCATCCCCAGAGAAATAAGGAGGGGAACTCTGTGCTAGAAAGCACCAAGGGCCAGGGAAACACAGCCCAGGAATTCAATCAAATATTCCCATTTCCTTCCTTTAAAAATAGGTAAAACTTGCTCTCCTCCCCACTTCCCAGGGCAGCTGAGAGGGTTAATTAATATTGGACACACGTTTGGGCCTGACACACTTTATAAGCAGTTGGCATTAATCAGGTTGAGTTTGATCAGCTCTGGCTCAGCGTGGCTGTTGTCAGGCCCTGTCACAGCTCAGTGCCCACTGCCAGCCCTGGGCACCTGATAGAGCTGGGTCTGACCAGCCCTGAGCCCTGCAGGAGTGACCACTGCCCCTCAGACCCCCCAAACCACGGCTCCCTTCCCACCCTACCCATTCTGGAATTCTGGGACAGCTTGGGTGTCTGTAAAAAGCGCTTTTCTGGCTGTGAGGTCTCTGCTGAGTGAGGCTTTGGGGATGGAGGAGCTGCTCCCCCGGCCCTGGGTGTCCTGTTTGCCCCTTTGGGCAAATAATGCAATTGATCTTGAAAAGAAGTTTCAATCCTAGTAGACTACAGTAAATTTCACCTGTGATCCTACTTGTAATGAATTTTGGGTGATGTGACACAGCAGGCTCCTCTCAGAGGCAGCTCCACAGTTGCTCTGCCCTGGAGGGGTCACTGAAGAGCCCCCAGGTGGGACATGCAGGGTGAGCTCCTGTGCCACCTGTGTGAGCAGCAAGCAGGGAGTTCCTCATTTTCCATCCCATCCCAGCTCCCAGCTGTGCTCTGAGTCAGCCAAGGGGGGCAGGAGCAGCCCTTGTGAGGGGGAATGAACCCCAAGTTCAATTTGGGGTTTAACCTCCCCTAAGTGCTTTCATCCACGCTGGAGGGACCTCAGTGGGATGCTTCCCTTGCATCATGTCATTTTATGTCATTTTATCCTGTTTTCTGTCTGGGTGTCAAAAAATCTGTGCTTGGCAGTTCTGTTGTACAGTTTTTATTGCTTCAAACTAGAAATAGGAAAAAGTAAAATGGTGTGAGGTGCCAGACTGGTGAGGGAGGAACTGGGACCTCTTTATCCCACTTTCCCCTGCAATAAGGCAGAACAAGCTGACTTTCCCTGGCTATAGATAGACCAAGGCATGTCCTATATCCTGCCTGCAGAGCCAAGTGATGCTGGCTCAGCATTAGCCTGGCGCTCCTCCAAAATTGGATTTCCAATTAATAGCGTCGACTCATCACAGAAAAGAGGGAGCTCAGGTCTCAGCTGAAGGTCAAGGAAACTTGAGGATGGATTTACACAGCACCCAACTCCCCAGCCACCTACAGCACACAGGGGAGGCCAGGCAAAGGCTGGATGGAGCTTTCTGGGTGAGCTCAAGGCTGATCCTAAACCTGCAGCACTCCCAGCAGGGAGTGGGAGAGGGAGAAGGACATAGAGAGCTGCCCTCCACCCTGGCAGCCCCTGGGATGGGGGAGCATTCCCACCCTCAGCCAAGAAAGGCACAAACCCCCCAGCACTGGGATGGAAACAGCTGCAGGAGCATCCAGATAATCTTAAGGAGACTCTACTCAACCTTCCCTCCCTCCATGCTGAAGGACAAACACCAGCCAGGTGTCCTCAGGCTGCTTCTGCATGAGATGAGTCCCTTGGAAAAGCACAAACATCACTTGGCAACCACCATTGCATTTGGAAATACCCCATTCCCATTCCATTCCATTCCCATTCACATTTCCATTTCATTCCCTTTCCATTCCCATCCCCATTCCATTCCCATTCCATTCCCATCCCATCCCCATTCCCATTCCCATTCCCATTCCCATTCCCATTCCATTCCCATTCCATTCCCATCCCATCCCCATTCCCATTCCATTCCCATTCCATTCCCATTCCCATTCCCATTCCATTCCCATCCCATCCCATCCCATCCCATCCCATCCCATCCCATCCCATCCCATCCCATCCCATCCCATCCCATCCCATCCCATCCCCCTGCTCAGACAAAGGTTCACAATCTGAGGTTGGAGGGGAGGACAGGGAGAAGATATTTTATTTATAACTGCACATGCATTTGATTAAGAGCTGTTTCTGAAAGATTTGCCTGGAACAATGAGAAGGGAAGGGCTGGGGCAGCAGGGAAGGGAAATCCTGGAGCACAGTCTGAGCCCAGCAGCACTGCAGAGGGCTGGGAAGGGCCAGCACTCTCCACAAACCCCCTCCAGAAGCAGCTCAAGGAGACAAGATGCTCTCTTTCCACACACCCTTGGAGTAAGGAGCCAGTTCTGGATACACAGGGTCCCAACCAGCTGGAGAAAACTTAAATTCCCAAAGAAAGCGCCAAAATCCTCTGCTGGGGCTCACCAGATCACCTCCTCCCTCCCTGGCCTGGCAGGACACAATGATCACCTTATCAGTATTTTTCTGTCATATAAATTCACACGCACAAAAATCAATTAACCACTAGTGTTGCTGATTATAAATCAACTATTTACATAATTAATTACTATATTTTAATAAATGGTATGCAGGAAAGGAAGGCAGCAAAATATAGCCATTCTTTTGGTCCCTATCAATTATTTGGAGGGGAAGGCAATTATACTAAATCTTTCTTCCACCTAGCTCTCTTGTCAAGGGAAATTCCTCCCCCTCCTTCAGCTGATTCAAAGCCTGGAACTGAGCCTCCAACATCACATTACTAAATTGCTTAAGCAGCATTTTAAATAACAAAAAGGGATATCATTTAATTTTTCTGAAACATGAAAATCAATAAGCTGTCCTTCAGCTTCCCTGAGTGATTGGCCAGGGCTGTCTCCCTCTGAGCTAATTCAATTTTCAGTCTTATTTGGAGGAACCAAGGTTTCAAAAAATAATCAGGCTGATCTTATGGGCCTATCTGGGATTTCAAGGAGGAATTCCTTTTCGCTGGATTAGGTCTCCTGTCTGTTTGGAAAGGAGAGGCATTTCTGTCATTATTTGGAGACAGATCCTGGTCAATAATTCCTCCTGATGTGTCTGGCTGCTCTGGGGGTTGCAGTTCCTGCGCAGTCCCCTGGGAACAGTGGCTGGATGAGGAGCCCCTTGGCTGCCTGGCAATGTGGTTTTGGCAGCCCATCACCTCCAGGAGTGGCCAGCAGAGGATGCTTGGGGAAAGAATAAGAAACAAGCACGACATGAATTAATATCTCACCAGCAAGTCAGTGAAAGGAGGGCTGAGCCAGCTCTTACATCTGGAACATCCTTTCTGGTGGTAATGCTCCAGGAATTTTTCTGATGTGGAACTGGGATCTGCATGCCTTTCCTGCTGTTGGAGGAGTGCATCTCCTCCCTCTGGGACTGGTGTGAGGGTCCAGATGTGACAGGAACGGGGGCTGCACCCATAGCAGAGCAGGGAAGACACAAACCAGGTCATTTCTTTCCAGCAGCACATGAGATTCAGTGGGAAATGGTCACTCGTTAGAGATTTCACAGGAAAATCAAGCAGAAGTGGGAAATGATCACTCGTTAGAGATTTCACAGGAAAATCAAGCAGAAGTGTAAATCTGCCCTGAAACCTTGACGTCAGCTCCAGCATGAGGTCATGCAGCACAGAGGGAGATCCCTGCTCAATTCTGGGATTACAGCTCATCCATCAGAGCCTGACTGGTTTCATCTCACTGCACTCACCCATTCTCTCAGGGCCTTTCTGGGTCGCTGTGACCCCGAGATTGTTCAAAGTCTCTTTTCTCAGCCTGAGCACTTGAAGAATGAGTTGGAGCTCTTCATTTCTCAGTCTCAAGGTTGTTTATTGTATCTTATCTATAAAAAATTATCTCCTGCCCTGTTGAGGTCTGTCCAGCAGGACAGTCCAGGCACTCTGCCTGCCCCCAGGGCAGTGTTATGTCTTTATACTAAAAACTACGTGTACAATGTTTACAATAACTTCCCAATACCTATCACCTATGTTAGACAGTGAGCTTCTACTCTAAACCAACCTGTAAGTGCCACCATCGCAGCAGAAGATGGAGGCCAAGAAGAAGAAGGAGAAAGGCTGGACATGCCCAGATCCCTCCATCTTGCCCTCTGGACATCCATTCTAAAAATCATAAAATCTACTTTTTCACCTTGTGATAAATTCACTATTGTTCTACTTAATTCGTCATGGCTTGCAGATCTTCATCTAAGGTAGGTAACTTGCTCCATGGGTCATAATCAAACCCACAGGTGTTTTGGGCTCTGTGCCAGGGTCTCTGAGCCCCCTGGCAGGGTCTGGGTTGCTCAGGACAGACAGAGGGATGTCCTGGATTCCGACACCACTGGAGCTTGTTGCTAAGGCCATTATTGATATTTGCCATTCCCAACTTGTGCCAACATCCTCCTGCTCTGGCCACAGGAGAGATCTTCTCCCCTCATGCTCACTCACATCTGTGTGTTTTCAGAGTGCGTGTTTACATGGAGCTCAGTCATAACACAGCATATCTGAGCATCCACTGAACACCATAAACAACACTCGCTCTGGAACATTTTCTCCATCTTTCAAGATTATTGCAGCATCTGTTGATCACATTAAGTTGTAAGTGTGCTGTCTCCATGGAGACTGCAGAGGCTCTCTGGGCTTGCAGCTCCTGGATGTGGCTTCAGCTGCAAGCAGAGTCACCCAGAGTCAATCCCTGCTCTGTGTCAGGAAAGGCAAGGATGTCACCAGGCTGCTTCTTGGACATGCTGGATAATGCAGCTGGATTTACCACTGCCCCTTTATTTATTTTTATATATTTTATCTATAATTATATAAATTAATTATATATTAATATCAATATATCAATATATTAAGTATATCTTTATATGTATATGCATATATATATATGTATATGCATATGTATATATATGTATATGTATTTATATTTATATTTTTCATCCAAATGTCCCTTCTTAAAGGGACATTGGCATTGAAGCCACAGCCCAAAGGGGGATTTGTGTGAGGTTTGGTTACGTGGCACTCCTTAAAAGCAGCAGCAATCTTTCCTCCTTGGAAAGATCTCCATTCATCCATAGGGAATCTCTCCCCATGAATTTGCACAGTAGCCATGAAATAACCAGAAACTCTCTTGTGAGACAAGCAGCAAGAGATAAAAGGGACTCTTCAAGGGGAAAAGGACTATAGCTGAAATCCCTTTTGCTTTTAATCAGCTTGAGGGCCCTCACAAGAAAGGTGGGGAGAGTTTTTCTTGTAATGGATCAGGGCTGAACTCAGGAGCATTCAGCCAGCACACAAAGTGACACCAGTAATGAGGAAGCTCAGTTAATTTGGCTCACAGACTTCATTCTGTCAGAGGATTGGAAGCCCTGGAATTCTGTCTCTTGACTGTGCATTTGCTTTTAGTTCTTGTAAAGAGAAAAACATTCCCATCATAATATTTCAGTTCAAATCCTACAGGAGGCAAAGCAAGCAATGGCAAGAAATGAACCTCGTCTTATTGTATATGCATTATAAATAAAAACACCCAAAGAATCAGCTTCTTTTTTCCTGTCCTCTTTCTTTTTTCCTGTTCTCCCAAGCTAAGAATTGAAGAGAAGCTGACCAGACTTCACAGCCATTGGTTAATTAAGGAGACACCTTTTGGTAAACATCTTCTGAGAAAACAACTGTTCAGAACACCAGCTGCAGGATTGCTTCAACTCTTTCTCTCAGCCTTCTCAAAACTCCCCGGAACAACTCCTGGCAAAGTTTATCTGGTTTTTCTCTCTCTGATTAAAGTGTGGCATCCACACTCACCCACCCTTCCTGTTCTCAGGACAGGGACAGAGGCACAGGGGGGCTGCTCAGCCTTTTTGGGGCAGATGTGCCAGGACTCTGAATCATTTATTTATTCTTATTTATAGCAGAGCACAGCAGCCATGGGAGGGCTCAGGCTGGCACATCCTGCCCTTGAACCTGTGTGTGGCTGCTCTGGAAATTCACTTTCAGCCACACCAGGGCTCTGGGGTTCCCCTTTCCCCATCCTTTCCTTCCCAAAGCAGCATCCTGGCCCTGGGATGAGCCTCCCTGGGCTCACAGGCTCTGCACAAGCAGACCAAACCTCACAGGGGATTGAGTGTGGCATCCCAAAAGGAGAGGAGGGAACACAAATAAACAAACTGCTCTGCTGCAAACAAAAGAGCTGCTGGATTTAATGTGACAGGGCCTGGGATGCTTCATTTGACACAGACTGGCAGCAGCCTGGTGATTGGCAAGGGCTCCCAATAATGGGACTCTGGCCTGTCACAACAGCCCAGGATCATCTGCAGAGCAGCCCAGGCAGCCTCTGGCCAAGCCTGGGATCTGCTGGGCTGGGTTAAAAAGGGAATAAGCTCAGTGGCTCAGGACTGTTGCAGATATCTTTTATGGAAAAGCCTTTCCTTAGGATTTTTCCTCCTGAGAAGCTGAGAAGCTTCAAGAACAAAATGTAAAGAATGATTATCTGCTGCTGTGGAATGCAACAGGTGGATCTGTGATTGGTCTTATGTGGTTGTTTCTAATTAATGGCCAATCACACTCCAGATGGGTAGGACACAGAGTCTGAGCCACAAACCTTTGTTATCATTCCTTCCTATTCTATTCTTAGCCAGCCTTCTGATGAAATCCTTTCTTCTACTCTTTTAGTATAGTTTTAATGTAATATATATCATAAAATAACAAATTAAGCCTTCTAACACATGGAGTCAAATCCCCTGGTTCTGTTGGAGCTGTTGCTGCATTCAGAGGCCTGTGGGCCAGAATAAAGCTCTGGATCCAAACCCTCCATCAGAACCGACTCCTTTCCTTCACCTCACCTAAAGCTTTTCCACCAGAGGTAAACCTGAGCTCCTGCAGGCCTGGACTTGTCCCAAGTGCCCAGATGCAGCATCCAGCTTAGCCAAAGGTGTCTCTGAGGTGAAACCACCACAGCTGCTGCCTTTGGTCAAGCAGCAAGGCCAGAAGAGCCCAGGCATGTTCCATCTGCATATATTGGTATTAAATTCCAATATATTGGCGCCCAACATAAGGCAGCTCGATCCTGGGGATGGATCAGTCAGGGAAGAGACCCCTGAGGTGGCACCCTCACTTTTGCTGCAATATCCAGCTAGCCAAAGGTGTCTCTGAGGTGAAACCACCACACATCCAGCAGGCCAAAGGTGTCTCTGAGGTGAAACCACCACACATCCAGCAGGCCAAAGGTGTCTCTGAGGTGAAACCACCACACATCCAGCTTAGCCAAAGGTGTCTTTGAGGTGAAACCACCACAAATCCAGCTTAGCCAAAGGTGTCTCTGAGGTGAAACCACCACACATCCAGCTTAGCTAAAGGTGTCTTTGAGGTGAAACCACCACACATCCAGCAGGCCAAAGGTGTCTCTGAGGTGAAACCACCACACATCCAGCTTAGCCAAAGGTGTCTTTGAGGTGAAACCACCACAGATCCAGCTTAGCCAAAGGTGTCTCTGAGGTGAAACCACCACACATCCAGCTTAGCCAAAGGTGTCTTTGAGGTGAAACCACCACAGATCCAGCTTAGCCAAAGGTGTCTCTGAGGTGAAACCACCACACATCCAGCTTAGCCAAAGGTGTCTCTGAGGTGAAACCACCACACATCCAGCAGGCCAAAGGTGTCTCTGAGGTGAAACCACCACACATCCAGCTTAGCCAAAGGTGTCTCTGAGGTGAAACCACCACAGCTGCCGCCCTTGGTCAAGCAGCAAGGCCAGACGAGCCCAGGCACGTTCCATGTGGATATATTGGTATTTAATTCCAATACTTACCAGAGTCCAAGGTGGGGAGTGATGCTGGCTCTGCCCTGGGCACAGCCTGTGCTGCAGCCCTGCTGGGCACTGCTGCTCCTTTTGCCTTGGCTGTGGCAGCAGAGCAGCTGTTTGGGTGGGAAGCTCTTGTGTGTGAGCAGTGGTGGGGCTCAGCTGGTGGCCAAGCTGTATTTATGGTTTCCAAGGCTCCAAGCTGGCACTGAACAGCCTGCTTTAGAAACTGTGTCTGCTTCCACACTCAGTTTGCTGTGGTGGAATAGGATATTTCAAAACAAGCCAGGCACTGCCTTCCTCCCAGGTTAATCCATGAATTCCTGCCTTGTGTGTTTGGGAATATCCACAGTCCCCACATGCAGCAGCTGCCAGTCTTTCCCGCTCATGCAAGAAAGAAAATAATCAGATCCTCTTGCATTTTGATAACCTATGTCTACACCAGCACCAAATATTGCTCATTTAAGGGCAAAAAAAAAAAAAAATGCACTGAAGTCCAGCACTCACAGCAGATGACCCAATGGGCTATTTTCCTTCTCTGCAAGATGCCATCATTTCCTCTGACCAAAGTCTTCCAAATCAATGGGTGTTAAGAGCACTTGGAAAAACATTACTTAAAGATAAATAATTTTTTTTAAAGGGCAGCTGGTGAAACCTACAACCCCAGTTGCTAAAATCAGCATCATCTGTTATTTCCCATACTGTCGCAAAATGTTCCATTTTATCTGAACTAAAAACAGCTTTTCTCTGCTGGAAACATGCAAATATCATTCCTTCATAAAGAAGCCACCAGATGGGAACTTAATAACTGTAGACTCTAATTCGCGTTGCCCGGAGCTGCAAAATCCACCAAACTTTGGAAATTCTTGTTTATACCCTGCTTCTTCAATGCTTTAAATATGTTTCCATGCTCAGGCATCTGGCCCACACCCAGCTGTGTTATTTCTCCACACAGGACACAAGCTGCAGTGGCTGGTGATGGTTTGGGCTCTTTTTTAAAAAAAAGCAGATTTACATGGGGTAATTGCTCTGAGGGTGAGCTGGTGGGAGGATGTCAGCTCTTGCCAAAGCTGCCCTTTTTTCTCTGGGCTTGTTATTTTACTCACTGTTCATTTTTTTAACATAAAGCCTGTTCCCCCCACATCAAAATGTCTGTGAAGTGAAGCAGACATTTTTCTGCTCCTGCAAAAGTTGTGGGAGAGAAAATTTTATGGGAGTTTTATGGATGCCTAAATGGCTCTGCTGTAGGAGAAGAAGAAAAAGTGCACAGGAAGGAGATGGACAGCAAAGCACAAAGCAAGAGTGATATCCCTCTATGCTCAAAAACATAAGCAGAGGAATAGAGAACCCAGAAAGAGCAAAAGAAATAAATTCTTCATGGATCCATTTATAACCAGAGCAAGTGTTTGCAGTGCAGGGAATAGAAGCAGGTACTGACAGGGCAGCTTTCACATTAACTCAGCCCATCCTCCAGGAGTCTTTCAGAGCATTTTGGTGCAGGCTGGGCCTGGCTTTGTGTGCCAGAACTTCCAGCAGCTCCATTCCTACATGGGAATCCATTTCACTGCTGTATTCCTGTATGGAAATCCATTCCACTGCTCTATCCCTACATGAGAATTCATTCCACTGCTGTATTCCTGTATAGGAATTTATTTCACTGCTCCATTCCTGCATGGGAATCCATTCCACTGCTGTATTCCTGCATGGAAATCCATTCCACTGCTCTGTTCCTACATGGGAATTCATTCCACTGCTCTATTCCTACATGGGAATTCATTCCACTGCTCCATTCCTACATGGAAATTCACTCCACTGCTGTATGGGAATTTACCAGGCTCTGTGGATGTTTCACTCCCTTGAAAGATAAGCACAGAGGAAGGAAAGCATAAATTCAGGTTCTCCATCCACAACCAAAGGAAAATCCAGCTATTAAAAGGAGGCCCATCAATCCTCCAACGCTGAAGGAGAAGCTCAGGAGGAATGGGAGGAACTCACAGCCTCTGTGGGAGAATATGTGCCTCAATCACCCACTCACCTCAAGCAGGTAATGAGAAGTTAAGACCCATTCTTTACAGATGAACCCAGGAATGGAGGCTTGAGACTTCACCCAGGCAGTAAATGATAATTAAAACCTGCTAAATCTACCATAATTTTTTTTTTTCTCTCTGGATGTACAAAGAAGAGAGAAGCAGGAAGGGAGGGAGGCATTTTATTCTTGCATCTAACCTGTTTTCCAGATGAGTTTTTCAATGATCAGATTCAATCTACTGTAAAAACTTCCCAGGGAGAGAAACCCTCAGCGCATGAACCAAAAATGTAATGACCTGGGAAATGTATTCCTCTTTAGGGGGAAGAAAACTGCCTTCAACTTTGTGCTCCCACTTTTATTGTTCACCAGCTATGAAGGTTTCTTTGCCACAGTGTGGAGAGGCAGTGGCTGAGCTGTGACAGTGAGCCAGGCACAGGAGATCAGGTCTGTGCCAAACTGCTCATTCTCCTCCTCACATTAAATGCCATCCTGGACTCTGCCAGGAAGAGATTGGCCTAAATTTGTGATGTAATAAAGCTTCAGCAAAATTTATCATTATATTTTACATATTTTTAAAAACTTATATATATTTGAAAATATTTTTCTATACTTTTCCATGGGGAAACTGCTCAAAAGGAAACCACAGCGTTGTGTTTGTCACTTAAACATGGCTCAAAAAATTAGTCTTTCAGAGAATTACGACTTGGTGGTAGCAAGAACATTTATAATCATGGGTGCAACGTGATTTAAAATGTGAGAAAAATTTATCAGAGCAGCTGAGGTCACTAGAGGCAGGCAGAGAACTGTCCCACTCATTGCAGTCAATGTGTTCTGCAGTGTAAGGCAGCAGGGAGGAACCTTCTGGGGATGTGACAGCCCAGTCAGAGACAGGAAACTGGATAAGTTCTCCCAGAATCAGCCTGAATCTCCCAGAATCTCCCTTTAGGGAGCTGGAGATAAACAACGATAGCCAAATATTGAAACAACCTGCAGGTGGTGTTTTGCTAATAATCTGTTTTTCTCATAAGATCCTTTACAAACGGGCATCTTGTTAATTAACCAATCATGTGAAATGTATTGATTAGTGACTAATCAGGTCTACCTGTAGAAACTAAGCTGTAAAAGAAGAGAGGATGAATTCCTTGCCTCTCCAGGCCAGGACTGACCCCTTTCACAAGCATTTCCTTTCCTGCAGCATCCAAATGCTGCTGCATCGTTTAGCACTAGCCATGGACTAATTTTCTCCCTCAGGGACAGTAGATTAGATCCCACAATTTCTCTCTCCCCCTGAGTTTTCAAAAGGTCTTTCGAGCGTAATAAACTCAGGTATTTATATATCAATCTGTGTTACCTGAGGCACATATTACAGGGGCCTGGGTCACAGCAACATCATTACAGTGAGTTTTAAAGACAGCAATGGGAATAGGGGAGATAAATAATTCTCTCTCTGGTGCCCTTTCTATTTGTATGCTGAGGCTCAGAGCAGTTCCCTGCCTTGGACACACCTTCTGAAATACAGCATTTCACACCAGAGCTGAAAAAATTCAAGGTAAGCAGCAAGCAATCCTCCAGAGCTAAGAAAATAGCCTTTCCCCCTTTAAATTACAGGCACTTATACTTCACCTTGGCTCCTGTCTTCTGCTGCTTCCTCCCACTTCTTAATCCCTTGGAGCTGTTGCACACCTGCAGTCACTGCTTTTCACAGCATTTATGCTGCATTTTTTCCATTGCCAGGGATGGTAAAATGTGAGAAAAAGATAAAAATGGCTGCCCTGGGGAGCAGCATCAGCCCCTCTGTGCCATTGGGGCAGCTCAGCTCCAGGAATCCATTCAGCCACTGAGGGAGAATTCATATTTAAGCATTTGGTTAATGTTTTGTTGGGCTGGAGGCTGAAACTGGGCCTAAAAAAGGGCTCAATTCCTGTTTAAGCATTTTCTTAATATTTTGTTGTGCTGGAGGCTGAAACTGGGCCTAAAAAGGGGCTCAATTCCTGTTTAAGCATTTTCTCAATATTTTGTTGGGCTGGAGGCTGAAACTGGGCCTAAAAAGGGGCTCAATTCCTGTTTAAGCATTTTCTCAATATTTTGTTGGGCTGGAGGCTGAAACTGGGCCAAGAAAAGGGCTCTGAACACCTGCAGAACTCCTTGGTACAACACTCCTCTGATACCGCTTCACCCAGTTCCTAAAGAACACATTTCTGAGTGAAGAAAAAAGCAAATCACATAAAAGGGCTGCAGAAAAGGGTTGTAAGCTTTCCTGCTTACTCACCAGCTGACACAAGCAGGTCAGATCACTCCAACAGCAGCAGTTTATTGTTGTATTTGAGGCCAAATGAAAATCAGGGCCCTCTGGCACTAGGTGAGGTACAAAAGCGCTGCAAAAGCCTCGTGGCAGCTCGAGGCTGTGGAGAGGAAGACAAACATCTGGAGGCATCCAGCAAACACCACGGATTTGGAGGCTCTGACCCCAGGTTGGGGCTCTGGCCATGCTTCCACATGGGGACTGCCCAGCCCTCACCTCTAAATTCCTGCTCACTTCATCCTGGTTTACAAAGGCATTTTAATGCATTGACTCGCCTCTGAGGAAGAAAGTGCCTGGTGCTTGTTTAAGTGTCTTTATTAGAGCTGAAACAAATACCACATCATTTAACTTGGAGGCTTTTGTTGCTGGTATCAGTGGTGTACTGCAAATCACAGACTCAGGGCTGCCTCTAACCCCTAATAAGCACAAACTGCCACTCGTCCACCGCCCTGCTTTCCCCAGCTGCTGTTATCTCTGTGTGAGACAGGGAATTGGAGGAAAGAATGACCCAGTGATTGTCTAAATCAGCCCAGCTCTAATTTACTGAAATATGGTTTGAGCAGCTAATGTAACACCTACTGTGAGCAAGATGGAGCTATCTCCAGGACTTCTGTAGGCAAGGAATATTCACTTAAATGGCATTGTCTGGCTGCACTCACTGGAGGGCTGCTGTACCACAGAGAGCAGTTAACCCTTGGAGTGTGAAATTAGGTCAAAAAGAACCAAGCTTTCAATGGCAATGGGAAAAGTTAACTTTCCACTGGAAATTGGGTGTCCTGTTTGCCTCTGACACTTTCCCAGCTCCTCGAGTAGCAAACAGCTCGAGCAATTACAGAGCTCAGGTAAACAGACCCTGGCAAGACGTCCTCAAGGTGCTCTCACTGAGCAATTCCATGTTTCCCATGGCTGGATTAAGCAGCTGGGCTCTCCTTAAATAGAAATGATGGAATTTTAAAATTTTTTTCTTCTTTAAAACACTGCCTGAGACACACAGGAGTCAGCACCTTCCCTGGCACCACAGCTGAGCTCCCCAGAAAATTACCTCTGTCCTTCTGCTGCTCCCAATGAGGCAAACAGAATAATTCTAATTCCTCCTTTTCCTCTTGTCTGTGAGCATTTCAAGGCACACACTGAATTTTGACCTGAGCACCCAGTACCTGGTGGGGCAGGAAGATGCTCATCTCATAATCAGCTTCAGTTCCAACAGCAAGCTCACCTCAGGCTGTTGGAAAGTCAACACTCACAAACCTGCAAGTATAAGACAGAAATGCTGTTTTAACTCGGTTTGGTAGCAAATATATAAAATTTAACCTTCTTTTTAAGTGGGAGGGTAGATGTTCAAGAAGCAGTGCTTTTCAGTCAGGTGCTATGGCATTTTACACAGGAATACACCAGAACCAAACTGCTTATGTCCATTTTGCAGGTGGGGAAACTGAGGCACGGGAAAGTGGAGCGGTTCTAGATGAGCTGGAGTTCGCTGGGTTCTTGCAGGTAGCACAGAACCTCCTGGCTGGAACCTGTGGAAAGCACAACTCCTGTCCCCCCTCAGCAGCTCAGGAGCAGGGGAGCCCACCCAGAGGAGCTGGGGAAGGGTGATGGATGTGAGGGGTTAAAACATCTCCCTGCCACACACCTTGTCCTGCTCTAGCTACACCTAAAACCCAATTCTTAGTTATTGTAAAAAAACCCCAAACCACACAAAACCCACACATCCCACACCCAAACAATCTTTATCCTAATTCTCCTGGGAAATAATGACTTTCTGTTATTAAATAATGTGAAATGATTGAGGTGAGTCATAAAGCATTTGTATTAACACTAATGGATCAGTGATTAATTTTTTTTTTTCTTTATTTTATTGTTATAAAACTTGTCTGTGTCTTCCCTTCCCCCTTTCTCTGTCCTCCCCATCACATTTGGTTCTCAAGGGAGGTAATCAAGATTTCACTTGAATTTCTCATTACTTGAAAGGCTCCACATCACAATATGATAATGGGACGGTTTCATAATTACAATTTTAAAAAATACTGGAGCCAGAGAAATCTGGAGAGGTTTTCAGATGCTTTTGTCTTTGTCACCCGGAAATTAAAGGATTGCTTTAAAACATATTTTAAAAACAAGAGGAGAGGGCGGTTTCATCTCACAGTTATGCAAAAACCATCGTGCCCAAGCTTCATTTTGAAAAGTCCATCCTCCCTTTTTATTTCCTTAAACCACCTCCTCCCTCTATTTTCTCTTTCCTTTTGATAAATTACCAACATTAACTTCAGGAAGGTGCAAAACTAGGCTGGTAATGAATTCTACCACTATTTCCCCTAGAGGCAAGTTCCTGTGCCTCAGTTTCCCACTTGCAATGAGAGACACTCCAGGAGCTAAAGCTATTTTTGTATTTTTATCCAGAATGCTACAGGCTTACACCAAGTATTTTCAGCCCTGCCTTGAGGAGCAGGGCGCAGGTGGCAGGGATGAGCAGAATTAGCCCTGTGCTCTGCTAACAAGCTCTGAGATCCCACAGGATATAAGGTTGGATTAGATGTGACCAATAATAATGATTACTCTTATTATTCCTCCTAGAACCGGTCTAAGGCATCATCAGCTAGAGATGTGGCAAAGTGGCGAGGCGTTGTGGCTTGTGTGGGGCTCTGGAAAAGCTGGGATTTCTGCCTGAAAGTCAGGATAGAAAAAACACACATTTTCTGCTGAGGGTGCTGCTCCCTTTGGCCTCATTCCCTGAGCAGCAGGAGCAGTGATCCCTGTCCCTGGTCTCCCCATCCCATCATCCCCAACATCTCCCTGTCCCAAACATCCTCCCATCCCCAACATCCTCCCATCCCAACGTCTCCCCATCCCAACATCTCCCTATCTCCAACATCCTCCCATCCCCATCTCCCCCATCCCCAACACCTCCCATCCCAAACATCTCCCATCCCCAACATCCCCCCATTCCAACATCATCTCCCTATTTCCAACATCCCCTCATCCCCAACATCTCCCCATCCCCAGCATCCCCAACATCCCCATCACCTCCCCATCCCAGCACAGCCTCCAGCAGGGATGGGGCCACTGAAGTTCCTCTCCTTGCCCTCCACCCCTGATGGTTGCCCAGGAATCTCAGTTCCTTGCCCTGTTCCAACAGTGAGAGGCCCCTGGCTCTGGGCACAGCTGATGGAGGCAGGAGCAGCTCCCTGAGCACGGGCACAGCTCCAGGGCCTGGCCCCTGGCAGAGATTAGGTGCCCCTCTAAAGCAAATAATGCCAAAACACAAATAGCAGCAGCAGCAAATTCTTGATTAAATATGAACAAGCACAGAGAATTGCTTCTGTGGCTCACCCCACTCCTCTCTGTCCTCCATCTGTCTGCTTCTCTCCTCTTCCCCATCTCTCTCCCCCAGCCATCTGCTCAGGGCTCTCCCTCCCTCTCTGCCCTCCCTGGCCCTGCTGCCCTTCCCTCCATGGCTCGGAGGGGTTCCCAGTTTGCTGCTTCCAGCTGGGCCCACCCTGCTCCTTCCAGCTCTGTGCTGTCAGCTGGGGGCCAGGGGTGTTGTGGCAGCACTGGAAAGCTGAGCTGAGATGGCTCCTGCTCCTCAGCTTCCATGATCAGGCAGGGAAGGCAAGGAGAGGGAACTTTGGTGTCCCCATCCCTGCTGGGGGCTGTGCTGGGATGGGGAGGTGATGGGGATGGGGGGATGTTGGAGATGTTGGGGATGGGAGGATGTTGGGGACAGTGAGATGTTGGGGACAGGGAGATGCTGGGGATGAGGGGATGTTTGGGATGGGGAGATGTTGGGGATGGGGAGGTATTGGAGATGTTTGGGATGGGGAGGTGTTGGGGATGGGGAGATACTGGAGATAGGGAGATATTTGGGACTGGGAGATGTTGGGGATATTGGGGCTGGGAGGATGTTGAGGATGGGGAGATGTTGGGGACAGGGAGATGCTGGGGATGAGGGGATGTTTGGGATGGGGAGATACTGAAGATAGGGAGATATTTGGGACTGGGAGATGTTGGGGATGTTGGGGATGAGGGGATGTTTGGGATGCCAATACCTCTGCCTGCTGACACAAACAGAGATGGGGTTTGATCCAGACTGGCAAATCCAGGGTTCCTATAAAAGAGCTGAATAAGGGCGCTGTGTCTGACAAGAAGGAAATAAAACTATTGGACTGTTGGCTTTGATAAATCCTTTCCCTGACACATTCCTCTGTCTTTGTTTCAGCAAGGGATAATGGGAGAGGAAGAGAGAGAGACACACACAGTGTCCTTTTTTTCCTGATAATTTAAATACAGTGAAACAATGACCTGATATCAACATAAAGCTGCTGGGGGAATAACCTGACTGTGCACCTTTTTTCTGGAGTCCCCGAGGTGAAATCAGTTTAGATTGATGCCTGATAAAGGAATGAGCCTGTTGCCTGAATGGGGCTCTCTCCGAGCAATAGGCAGCGCTGTTATCAGAGCTGTTAAACAAATAAAACTGTGAAGTGCAGACACTGTCTGAAGCACACGCTGGGCTTCCCGGGCAGCCAGATCTTCTGAAGGAATCCTTGATAAAGGATAAAGGAAAAGGCTGTTCAGGTTAATGGATATCCTCGGGTGATGGGGGGAATGGGGATCCTGGCAGTGGCTGCTGCTCGTCCCTCCTGCACAAATACAGCAGAGGAGGAGCAGGGGATGCTCAGGGTGGGATGTGCAGGGGGATGAGGCACTGGAGCAGCCCCAGCCTAGCTCAGCAGAGCAGCTCTTGGGTTATTGTACCTCAGCTGCTGTTCTGAAAGAGCCACGGGGCAAGGGACACTGCGGAGGGTTCTGGAGACTGAATTACAGCAGTCAAAAATCACAGAGCAAACTTTTTGGGTCATTGTCCTCCTCTTTGGGCGTGGGATCCTCTGGGGAAGAAAGGAATAGCTGAGCAGGTAATTATCATCACCCATGCACACACAAAGGTTTCATTGGAATTATAAAACAGCAGCAGCTCTGTTGTGTCCTTGCACATCTCACCCCAAGGTGGGATCTGGCTGCTCTGCCCCAGGTCTCACCTCAAGTGAGCAGAGTCCTTGGAGAAGGGAAGGGAGGGGTGACACAGGGTTTGTCCCCAGCACATCCTCCAGGTGAGCATCTTTCAGGAATACCTGAACAGCTCCATCCTCAGCCCATGCTCAATCCACAAACCAGGGTCTGACCTTGAGATCTTCCATCTGGGAGCAATAATCAGATGCCAAAGTTCCCTTCCAAAGCAGCTGCACACCTCCTTCCTGCCACAATCATCTCTGGGCTTTGTCCTGATTTGCCCCAGCCTGAGTGAGAACAACGCTGGGCTCCCTTCAGCTGGACTTCTGGCAGCAGCAGGAGAACAGCAATTTCACTGCAATGTTTCTCCTGAGGAGAAAAAAAACACCCCACAATTTGTTTGTCTGCCTGTGACAGGGAAAATTTTTCATGTTCCCATCAGCCCTGGAGTTCATTCACCTATTGGAAAGATGTCCAGCTCTGAGAGATGTTTAATCTCACTTGAAAGGCAATAATTAGGGAAACACACACAAACACACGTGCCACATGCTCCCAGCCTCATTAGAGCCTGCCTCCTCCTGCAAACAAACCCTTCCTCCCTGGGGAAAGGGTTGGTTTGGATGGAGGGGGTGAATGGATGTGGGTTTGTGCTTGGTTAAGGTGTGTGTGCACATGTGTGCACCCACGAGGGGTTGTAGGTTCACATTTAAATGGGGGGGAGAGGTGTTTAAGTGCCTGAAAGCTGTGAGGGGTGTTTAAGTGGCTGAAAGCTGTGAAATTCCCCACCCTGGTTCCATTTTTGGAAGCAGATTTTGATGAGATCTCTCCCGTCACTGCACAAGAGAGGATCTAATCACGCCGTACAAAGGCAGCCACAACTGACAATACATCTCCCTCTTCCAGGAGAAAGGAAGAAGGGAACAAAATGAATAATTCAAATGATAATTAGCAGTGTAATTATTCCTGTTTTTAGAGTAACCTACAGGACAGAACATCAACGCATGAGTCACTGGCAAAGCATAAACAGAAATAATTTGGAAGATGCTGTCCTGATGCTTTACAAAGGAACTTGTCACAGAGTTTTTCTTTTGATCTCATGCTGGCGTCAAGACTCCCCTCCAAGTGCTCCTGTAAGGTCAAAGCTGGCATTTGTCACCAGAGCTGGGCTAAGGGACAGGGCAGCTCCAGCAGCAGCAGCAGCAGGGAGGGCACAGCCCAGAGCTGCGCCAGGCAGGGATTTGGGTTCCCTTCAGCCAGGGAAATTGTCCTGCTGTGTCTGCACAGCAGCTCCCAGCCCTGGCTTTGATGTGCTCCAGCCGTGGCCAGAGATCCCCTGCAAACCCTGCAGGGGCTGAAGCACTGGGGAGGAAGGGGGCGCTGGTTATTTCAGGTGGAACAGGGAGGGATGTTGGGGAAGATGAAACAGGAAAGCCTTATAAATATGATTGCCTGGCAAAAGATTTTGAGAATATGGAAACTATAAGTGAGATTGAAATGAAAGCAAGCTTTGAGATACATTAGTTGCTGAACAACTGGAAAACAATGGTGTGGCCAGCTGAAGGTAATATCTTTTGATGAAATAAGATCCTCTGCTTGCAGACAGCTCCAAGGGTCAGAGCAGACTCTACATCTTGGCAGAAGGGCCCAAAGAGGAGTTTTCAGGGTTTAAAATATAACACAGTATGGTAATGCAGTGATTCTTATAGGCTGTATGGAAATGCTGTAGGATTTGTGTATTGTACTGGATTGGTTAGTGAGAATTAGAATATTCAACACAGAAGAAGATTTATGGTATTGTAATGGGAACTTCGCTCTCTTACCCCTTTTACTCTCTTACCCTCTTATCCTCTCTACCCCTCTTTTCTCTACAGCTGTGGCTGGCAGCTCCCAGCAGGGCCCTGCACATGGTCCTTTGCAATAAACCCCAAATTCCCAGACCTGGCTGCAGAGATCTCTCCTCTCCATCCATCCCCACCACCCTACCCCTGACTCTCCTACAGAGAGGAGAAGGTAAAACCTCAGTCTCAAGGTGTCCCACATTGTCCTTGTGAAGAGCCAAAACACTGCACAGGAGAGAGCTGTCACAGCTGGGGCTGCATTTATCCTTCCTGCATTCAGCTGCAGCCCAGAGACCTTAACCAGCATTCCCAACCTTTCAAACTTGCTTTTGCTTTTGTTAAAACCTGGAGAATCTCTCTTTAACAGGAGACATGAAGCCTGGGTGGTTGGAGCAGGTCCCACCCCAGAGACACCGAGCACAGCAGTGAAATCCCACAGTGGGAGCCTCTTGGCACTGTAACCCAGGAGGAGCAGAAGAAAGATGTCTTTAATTTGCCTGGTAATGATCAATAGAGAATCAGATCCGACCTTGAATTTTAATGGCTCTGTACTAATGGGAGCCACTCAGAGATGGAAGGAGGAGCAGAACAGCCTGGGGGAGGGAGGGCTGAGGTGTTGGGAAGGCTGCAAGGCACAGCAGGCTCTGCACCCTCTGCAGCCACCCCTGGGCATCAGGAATGGATTTTGGGAGCTGGCAGAGGGGAAATCCCTCTGGGATGGCAGTGGCTGCTGTGGGCACAGCAGCTGGCACAACCCAAGGTTTCCAGGGTCCCCCAAGCTCTGTTCCACCCAGCAAGTTCAAAGCACTCCTTCAAAATCAAACAGAAAATTGGGGAAATTGAGCGGAGAAACAGGCGAGTCCTTGCCCAAGGTTCACCTGGCCAGGTCTCACGGGCCCTGTGGCCCTTCCCTGTGTCATTGGGGCCTCTCTGCTGCTCCCATGTATCAGATGCTGAACAGACAAAATGACTCAACTTCTAACAAAGCACTGACAGCATTTGAATTGGCAGAGACTCCTTAAAAAGTGAAAAAAACCCCCAGCATAATACATTTATATATATAAATAAATAGAGATTGACCAGTTGAAATTATATAGTAGCTGTTAACATTGGCATCTTTATTTGCTGCATCAATTGTATTTGATTTAATCTTGTTCCCACAACGCTGAAAACGTTTGACTCATCTGCTGGGGGTTCTTTCTGTGGATAAAGAATCATGTTGACAGTTATCCTGTTGGCTGCTAATAAATATCTGCACCTTCTATAATCAATCATAAAATAAATCCAATTGCCTTTTCACTTTTTATTTGACCTTAATCCTAACAAATCTCCCACAATTTTATTGAATTTACTCATGAGCCAACAGGAGGAGAAAGCAGAGAGGGAGGGTATCCACTGATGTCTGTCCATGTGTTTAAGATGAAGAGAGTTTAGAGGATCTGAGATGGGATCAGGGAAATATTCACCCATAGATGCATGATGAACCATGGACGAAAAGGAAAAGAGGAGGAAAGGAAAGGAAAGGAAAAAGGAAAGGAAAGGAAAAAGGAAAGGAAAAAGGAAAGGAAAGGAAAAAGGAAAGGAAAGGAAAAAGGAAAGGAAAGGAAAAAGGAAAGGAAAGGAAAAAGGAAAAAGGAAAGGAAAGGAAAGGAAAAAGGAAAGGAAAAAGGAAAGGAAAAAGGAAAGGAAAAAGGAAAGGAAAAAGGAAAGGAAAAAGGAAAGGAAAAAGGAAAGGAAAAAGGAAAGGAAAAAGGAAAGGAAAAAGGAAAGGAAAAAGGAAAGGAAAAAGGAAAGGAAAAAGGAAAGGAAAGGAAAGGAAAGGAAAGGAAAGGAAAGGAAAGGAAAGGAAAGGAAAGGAAAGGAAAGGAAAGGAAAGGAAAGGAAAGGAAAGGAAAGGAAAGGAAAGGAAAGGAAAGGAAAGGAAAGGAGAGGAGGAAGGAGGGTCTGGTTGCTGTAATGCAGCAGAAATGAAGCGGAGGGAGCTGCAGGGCAGAGGATGCTCCCTCTGATCCTTCCTCCCCACGTGGCTGCTCCTGCTCTGTGACGTTTGCGTTTTCCCCTCGCTCTCCTCCCAAAAAGGGAGGTTTGGGGTTTTTTTCTCCTGCGGAACCAATCCGCTGAGCACTTCAAGGCTGCATGCGAGGCGAGGTTTGCCTCTCGGCACAAATCCTGTGTCGTGTGCTGGGGAGGAAGGATGCAGGAGCATCACTCTGCTCTTAAATCAGGCATGGATCTGCCCTTGCTTTCCACCACCCCAGGAGGCACAAGGATGCTTTACGAGCAGTTTGTGCTTTGCAAACATTTCCATTCCTCCACCTCTAACAGATCAGGATGCAGAGTTTATATATTAAAAAAAAAAAAAATTGAAACAATCCTGCAGTTAAAAAAGAGAGAGGGAGGAGAAAAAGGATGAAAGAGGAGAGGGAAATTTGTGCTTTGGTGCCAGCAGCAGCAGCAGCAGGCTCCTGTGGTGGAATTATATATTATAATATATAATTACAATGTATAATATATAATATATAATATATAATATATAATATATAATATATAATATATAATATATAATATATAATATATAATATATAATATATAATATATAATATATAATATATAACATATAATATATAATATATAACATATAATATATAATGCATACTATATACCATATACTATATACTATATAATATATATAGTATATTATATATACTATATAATATATATTGTATATTATATATTACACATTATATATTGTATATGATATATGATATATTATATATTATGTATTATATAGTATATAGTATATAGTATATAGTATATAGCATATATTATATTGCATATAGTATATAGTATATAGTATATAGTATATAGCATATATTATATTGCATATAGTATATAGTATATATGGTCCTGTAAACCCCCAGTTTGCACAGAGTGGGGGTTTGTGCACCCCTAAATTCCCTCCATCTCTCTCTGCTCCTCTCCCTCCCTGGAAAAGGCCTTGCCTGCCCCTGCAGGAGCCCTGTCTGATCCATCTCCCTCCTTTGCATCGGGTTAATTGGCCCTGCCTTAGCAGGCAGAGCTCAGCCTGGCTGTCAGCCCCGAGCTGTGCTGAGCAGGCTCCAGGAGCTGCTCAGGGAAGGGCTTTAACCTGTCACAGAGGCAGCTGGGAGAAGGAGCAGGGCTTGGCTGCCTCTAATTGCTCTTTGCAGAGAGATGCCTTGTTTATTCGATTAATTTGGAGCCATCAAATACCAAGGCTCAACAAGCAGCTGCTGAGTGGGGGGATTTTTTGCCTCTCCAGAAGGTTGGGGTATGCAAATCCCTTCTTTCCTTTAAGCAACAATAAAAGCCCTTCCTAAAAACCTGAATTTCTCGGTCTTTAGAGGCATTAACACTCCTTAGTGGGAATTGTATTGAAACATGTCTGCGACATGTTTTTTTCCCCTGAAGTCAACCAGGATGGAAAATGCTGGGCCAGACCCAGGAGTTAAATCCTTCAGGCTGTGCTATGTGGCCAAAGGAAGTTCCTATTTCCATTGATAAATCAAAAGTTAGGAAGTAACAGATATTCCCCCTTCACAAAGGCTGCAAATCCCAGGCCCAAATTGTCCTTGTTAGCCAAGAAAATCCCCTGCACTGCTCATCCCTGAGTGTCATGGACCAGCCCAGGGAAACAGCCTGAGAGGGGAGGGAAGAACTCCTCGCTAGGAGCCATAAAAGTGTAAATCAGCTCAGAATGTGCTGCCTCTGCCTGGCTTTCACAGCTCTCTCCATGGTAATTTGGCCTCTTGCACTCTCTGCTTGCATCGTGCTGGGAGCCTCTTCCAGCAAGGTCCAGGATTTAGCTTTTTAGAGAAATAAAAATAATACATAAAACCTTGTTTCAGCTTGCCTGCTCACAATCAAGTTTTCCCAAGCATGGGCAGCAGCCTTATGAGCCATTTCTGTTTGATAACTTGGGCTTTATTCACGTAGATAATGAGTTTGGCAGGAGGTTAATAAGTGTCAACTGAAAGATAATTTAAGAGTTGTAAAGATAAATTTGTTGTGGGCTCTTTTTCTGGGTCTGTGGCTAATATCTCAGTGCCTATACACATGCACACACACACACAGAGCACAGCCTGGTTTCCAAGTCCATAATCCGTAATGGTTTTCTTTATTCCTTGAGGTATTGTAAATATCTGAAAGTCCCAGTGAAAATCCTGCTGCATGTAAATTCCCATTGCCTTTTTTCCCCCTGATTTTCCTGTGCAAGGTGATTGGATTAATATGGGGGGAAAGAGAAGGAAAAGAAAAGGAATAGAGCTTAAGAAAAGTGGCTTTTCCTTCTGACACAATGCTCAAGCTGAGAATTTCCTTGCAGGCTGGATAGAGATCTGGTCCTTATGCAGAGTTTTGAGATAGGAAGGGAATTTTTGGCAAGGCTCCCCTGGGTTTAGGCATCTGTTTTTTTTTTTTTTTTTTTTTTAATCACTAAAATAGACTTTTTTTTCCTTAAAAATACCCTGAGATCTGTAGCCAAAGCGGTGCATACTCCCAGTGGAGGTTGATGCAAACAGAAGCCAAAACCCCTCAGCACCCAAGCACTGTTGTCCTGTCCCCTCCATCCCTCTTGCTCCTCATCCCAAAAGGGTTTAAGGAGGATTTTTGGTGGTGGATGCTCTGTGAGGGACAAGAGAGAGCCCAGCAGGGCCTTGTCCCAAGTATTAATAGGATATTTTCCATAAAACCCCCATGAAATTAAAGATTATTTACATTTTAGGTACGGGTAACAACCATAATCTATTTGATGAGGTGAGGTTTGGATTAAGTACCAAATTTATCTCTTTACATTGTCAAACTAAACAGTAGTTTAAAGGCAAACCTCATTGAAACTCTGCCTCCCCTGCTGGGCTAATTAACACCCATTTTAGGCTCTTAAACCTTTGGTGGGTGTTTCTGCTCCAGCTCTTTGGTAATAGGGAACTACTTTAATAAATCAGACAAAAATCTCGGCCAAGCAGGGCAGACCAAAAGGCTCTGCCCAGGTGTGATGGGATTCCAGTGCAAAAGGGGAGATAAAAGCACTTTCTTGATTAAATACTGCCACCAGGTTGAACCCCTGAGTTTTCTGGTGCAGGGATCCCACTGCTAATGTGTGCTGAGTGTTTTATTTCAAGGCTGGTGCTGCAAAACGGGCCAGATTAATGGAGAAACTCAGCCAAGTGTGCTGAGCTCAGTGGGTCCTGCCTGAGCATTTGAGGGCTTTGGGTTCACAGAGGATTGTGATGACTTCAGACTCTGCTGGATGGGGAGAGATTCTGGGAAAGCAGTCAAGGGAAAATGGGAATTCTCCCAGGAGAGCTGTGCCTGCTGGAGCTCTGCATGGGGCTGAGCAGTGCTGGGTGCAGGACCAAAGGAAGCTGACAAAAATCAGATATAAAAACCTCCAGTTTAATCACTAAAATGAATCAGATGGGGAAGGGACATGATCCTGCCTGGTGAGCACCAGCACAGGGTCAGCACTGCTGGGTGCAGGAGAAGGAGCAGCATTGCTGGGTGCAGGACCAAAGGAAGCTAACAGATACTAAAAATCAGATATAAAAACCTCCAGTTTAATCACTAAAATTTATCAAATGGGGAAGGGACATGATCCTGCCTGGTGAGCACCAGCACAGGGTCAGCACTGCTGGGTGTAGGACCAAAGGAAGCTGACAACAGATACTAAAAATCAGATATATAAATATATCTATAAATCATATATGTAAATATAAAAACCTCCAGTTTAATCACTAAAATTAATCAGGTGGGGAAGGGAGGTGATGTGCCTGGTGAGCACCAGCGCAGGAGCAGCACTGCTGGGTGCAGGAGAAAGAGCAGCACTGCTGGGTGCAGGAGAAGGAGCAGCATTGCTGGGTGCAGGACCAAAGGAAGCTAACAGATACTAAAAATCAGATATAAAAACCTCCAGTTTAATCACTAAAATTTATCAAATGGGGAAGGGACATGATCCTGCCTGGTGAGCACCAGCACAGGAGCAGCACTGCTGGGTGCAGGAGCAGCCTGAACTCCTCCACAGCCCTTGGATGCTCCTGCTCTGTCTCTGTCTCTCTGAGCAAGTGCCTCAGCCTGGATCCCTCCTGAGACAGGAGTGAAATCTGCTCCTGGCTGCTCCAAACCCCTCTGGGTTTAATCCTGCTCAATTCCTGGTGCTCTGGGTGCCCGAGGCACTCTGTGTCATTGCCCTGGGCTGCAGCCACCAGCTCAGCAAACTTCAACCAGAAAACCCCAAAACTTTGGGGTGCTGTCCTGCACAAGCTGTGGGGGCCGAAATTCCCAAATTCCCAAATTCTGCTGGTCCAGGCAGGGCTGGAGGGGCTCCTTGCTGCTGCTCTGGAGCCCCAGAGCGCTGGGAGGAGCAGAACAGGGCAAGGAGAGATGGTGCCACATTTAATTAGCTCTCAGCAAACCCAGATTATTCTCAACATTAAACTGATCTTCAAAAAGGGAACCCTTTAAATGAAAAGAAAAAGCGCAAGGCTGGGAAACCATTAATTGATTCCTTATTCATTAACCTTTGCAAACCACTCAAAAGAGCTGGGGAACGACTTCCTTTGCAGCAAGGGCTGGAAGGAGCCTCTCATAACCTGCTCTGCAGAGGGCAAGAGAAGGGCTGGTCCCAAACTGCTCCTTGTTTTGCTAATCAGAGAGCAATTCCTCACAGAGTCTCTGCTGTAAACACTGCTGATCCTGAGCACGCTCTTCTGAAAGCACCCTGAAGCCATGGCAGCTTCCCTGATATTTAATCTGCAAACCTCCACCTCCTCACGCCCATCCCTGAGCCCAGCAGCTCAAATCTCTCTCGTGACAGTTATTTTTTTTCCCCCTTTTTTCAAACCAGAGCTTCTGGAGTCCAGGGATTTGCATTGAAAAAAGAAAAAAAAGTCCTGGAGAGATGAGAGATTGTGAAAAGCAGTTTGTAAAGGGCTTTTGGGTTTTAAAAAACCCAACCACCCAGAGCCAAAGGAAGCTGACAACAGCTACTAAAAATCAGATATAAAACCTCCAGTTTAGTCACTAAAATGAATCAAATGGGGAAGGGAGATGATGTGCCTGGTGAGCACCAGCACAGGGGCAACACTGCTGGGTGCAGGACCAAAGGAAGCTGACAATAGATACTAAAAATCAGCTATGTAAATATAAATATATCTATAAATCATATATATAAATATAAAAACATCCAGTTTAATCACTAAAATTAGTCAAGTGGGGAAGGGAGATGAGGTGCCTGGTGAGCACCAGCATAGGAGCAGCATTGCTGGGTACAGGAGCAGCACAGGAGCAGCACAGGAGCAGGACTGATGGGTGCAGGACCAAAGGAAGCTGACAACAGATACTAAAAATCAGATATATAAATATAAATATATCTATAAATAATATATATAAATATAAAAACATCCAGTTTAATCACTAAAATTAGTCAAGTGGGGAAGGGAGATGATGTGCCTGGTGAGCACCAGCATAGGAGCAGCATTGCTGGGTACAGGAGCAGCACAGGAGCAGGACTGATGGGTGCAGGACCAAAGGAAGCTGACAATAGATACTAAAAATCAGATATGTAAATATAAATATATCTATAAATCATATATATAAATATAAAACCCTCCAGTTTAATCACTAAAATTAATCAGATGGGTAAGAGAGATGATGTGCCTGGTGAGCACCAGCACAGGGGCAGCACTGCTGGGTGCAGGACCTGCACCAGCAGTGTGGTCACTCAGGCTCAGGTCAGAGAAAATCAGAAATCCACTCAGATCAGGGTGGTTTGGTTTAGGAGACACCTTACAGATCATGTCATTCTTACCCCCAGCCATGGGCAGGGATAGCTCCCATTAGATAAATCAGCATTTTGTGGCCAGAGCAGTGCCTGTCCCTCTGCTGCAGGTCCCTGTCCTGCTCCCCTGCCCAACCCCACAGCTCCCAGCCCCTCATGCCCTTGGAGCTCTGTTTGTTCCCTGGGGAGCTCTGCATTCCCACCTTCCTCAGGAAGGACAAACCGGGCAGTTTCCATAGCCACTGGGGAGGAGAAGAAAGGAAAAGGCTGCGTGGCCAACGGCTGCCAAATCGCCTTTTGTTCGTGCCCAGCGGCTCCTGGGTCTGCCCTGATCTGAAATGACACTTTCCTCCCTCACTGGGGTCTTGTTTTCTGGGGATTTGATTCCAGTGCCAGGGCTTGGACAGAAACCAATGGCTAAAAGCTTCCTCTTATAAACTCTGGAATTAACAACCTTCGTTCCCTGACCTCATCAGCACAGCGGGGTAAAAAAAACCAAACCAACCTAGACACATTTTCCCTTTTCAGACAGTTTAGGCAGAAGGGAATCAAACCCTTCACAGGAATCAGAGGGCAGGCACAACCTGGAGATTTGGTACCTGCAAAACAGAGGTGAAGTTTTGAGGTTCCCATTGGGGTGGCTTTCACATAATCATGGTTTGGGTGGCAAGGACCTTAAATCCACCCAGTGCCAGCCTTGCCATAGCGGGGAGACTTCCCACATTTCCAGGTGCTTCAAGCTCCTTTCAGCCTGGATTTGGGCACTTCCAGGGATGCAGGGGCAGCCCCAGCTGCTCTGGGCAGCACAGCTCAGTAGCTGGAAGCATTTAAAGATTTGTGCACTTGCACTCAGCAGCAAATCTGAGTTGCACTGTCCTCTCAGCAAGGGCAGGAACTGCAGCCTTGTTCAGCAAGAGAATCACCTTCCCACACACCCCCCTGGCAGAGATCAGGTGCTTGGACTAGGATTTAGCTTTTTAGAGAAATAAAAATAAAAAATAAAATAAAAAAAACCCTTGGGAAGTCACAGGTCCTGGTCTTGAACAAACTCCCCACAAACCTGAGCATCCCTGTGCTGTGATGGTTTTCACAGGGGTCTCAGGATGAGGGAAGAGATGAGGATCTGACTCCATGTTTCAGAGGGCTTGATTTATTATTTTATTATATATATGATATTAAAACTATACTAAAATAATAGAAGAAAGGATTTCCTCAGAAGGCTAGGTAAGAATAGAAAAAGAAGGAATGATAATCAAAGGCTTGTGGCTCGGCTCTTTGTCTGAGCCAGCTGACTGTGATTGGCCATTAATTAGAAACAACCACATGAGACCAATCACAGATGCACCTGTTGCATTCCACAGCAGCAGATAATCAATGTTTGCATTTTGTTCTTGAGGCTTCTCAGCTTCTCAGGAGGAAAAATCCTAAGGAAAGAATTTTCATAAAAGATGTCTGTGCCACCTGTGCGGCTCAAGGGCCATTTCCCCGTGGCTGCTCAGCATCCTCCCCCTGCTCCCAGGCTCTGCCCACTCCCCTGAGAGCTCTGCCTTCCTTTTGAAGCTGGCTGCTCTTTAGAGCAGTGCCTGATGACTCTCCATTGATCTCAATTATCCAGAGACAACTCTCAGTTATCCTGAGGCCGATTAAGCAGGTTGCAGATTAATCATCCCCTGCTCAGTGGCCCCTTCATCCTCCTCACTGGCTCCTTACATCTTGATTTTGTTCTCTGTAGGAAAACACACACAAGGCACTGTGTGCTCCTGTTTCCCACAGCACAGGGCCTCTGCTGTGTCTGCCTTTTCCAGCCTGGTTATTAACCTGGACAGGTGAGTATTTGTATTGCTATTTCTTATTTCCATCACTGACAGATGTGCACCCAGGAAAACAGAGAAAAGAAGGCCCCAAAAAGAGCCTTTTCTCCAAATTCAGCACATTTTCTGTTGAAATGGAAATGTTGGTGATCCAAGAGCCCCAGGGAATTTTTCTCCAGTGTTTCAATGACCTGGCTCATCCCAAACCTGCATTGGTGCAGGGGAGGAAGCCTCAGAACGTGGCCAAGGAGCTGGCGTGGTTTGGGATGCTCCTGCAGGGAGGGACAGGAGTTTTATGGACACCTGGGAAGCACCAAGTGACCAAAGGATTTCTCCTCCACCTTAAAGGAACCCCAGGCTGAGGGCACAGCCCTGGGCATGAACCTGCACCCAGGGGACACACAGAGGATCATGGAATTAAAGGTGGAAAAGCCCTCCAAGCTTTTCCTAAGACCAACCCACATCCCCAAGGGCCACATCCCCACACAGGACAGAATGGGTGAGAGAGAAGGGTTATGCCATGCTTGGGAATTCAGAATATTAGGGCAAAATACACTGAAAGAGAAGAGGAAAAAAGGGTTACCAGTAGCACACTGTCCTTGAAAACCTGGCTGGTTTTCTTTTTTTTTTTCCTTTTTTTTTTTCCCTTTAAGCTCTTGGCTCCAGTTTACCCAAAAGGAAGAAAGAGGAAAAAAAGGTGGCAGTGCTGCCCTGCTGGTGCTGGCTGGCACAGCCTGGTGAGGGGCTGAGGACGTCCCTGTGGTCTCCAGATTAAGCACAAGTGCTTTGTGCAGATAAATTGAAAACCCTCAGCCCTGGAACAGCGACTCATGGAACAGCACTGTCAGGTTTGAGAGGCAGACAGAGAGCAGCTGCCTATGGAAAGGGAGATTAAAAGCTGAGAGAGGGAGAGTGGTGTGCCTTTATGTCTTGGACTGTGAGCCAGAGATGGCTTTGAGACAGGAAAATGCAGAACTTTGCAACCCAGGTATTTATTTATATAGTACAGGTATTTATTTATATAGTACAGGTATTAATTTATATATTACAGGCATTAATTTATATATTACAGGTATTTATTTATATAGTACAGGAATTAATTTATATATTACAGGTATTTATTTATATATTACAGATACTTATTTATATAGTACAGGTACTTATTTATATAGTACAAGTATTCACTTATATATTACAGGTATTCATTTATATAATACAGGTATTTATTTATATATTACAGGTATTCATTTATATATTACAGGTATTTATTTATATATTACAGGTATTCATTTATATATTACAGGTATTTATTTATTTATATATTACACACCCCACGTGCAGCTTGGTGTATCCCAAATACAATCATCCACTCAAAATGCATACACAGACACAAACAGACACAGGGCAAACCCCCTGTATTCTTTGAAAAAAAAAAAAAAATAAAAATTCAATACGAGATTGAAAATGAGTTGTATCTTTTCTTACAATAATGCAGTTTGTAATTGTGGGAATTTATCCCAGGAGCAGCTTCTCACCAGGCAGGACAAGCAGCAGGATGAATTCTGGCTCAGTTTGTGCTTTGGGATTGAATCAGGACAGGCAGAAGTGAAATTATTCCCCATCTTCCCCAAGCCTGGCTTGCTCACACCCACCCACAATCCAGCCCGTGATCTTGAAGTGAAACTGCCTTTTATCATTATCGCTCCATCCAGTCAATCAAAATTTCAATTAATGGCAGGGAATTATCATTCCGTTCAGCACAAAGAGGGTTTTGCTGTAGGATTTTTTTTTTTCTTTATCTATTACAAAGTGGCTGTCCTGTTGCTGATTCAAGCTCTGGGCAGCCTCCTGCTCACTGTGAGCCACACTGAGATGCTGGGGGGTTCCTGGCCTCCCTGGTCAAACCCACTGCTGCTTTTTATGGGCACTGACCCTGCTGGAAATTTTTATTTTTCCTCCTTTCCTAATTTCCCAGCGTGAGATTTCTCTGTGCACAGCCCAGAGGAAGGGCAGCAGCTCGCTCACCCTGTGGTGCTGAGGGAGGAGAGGGCAGGGGGGAAGGATGGAGGCAGAGGGGAGTTAGGAGAAGAATCCATTTGTAATTACTGAAATAAACACAAGTCGGGAAAGAAATGCAAATGCCTCGTGTTGTGAATTGCTTGACAGAAGAAGTGACAGCTTTTTATTAGGGTGATAACAGCAAGGAGTTTTAAAATAGAATAATCGGTGCAACAAAAGCAATTTTCATTCTGAATTTTCATTTTAAATGGATGATCTTGTTTTAATCAAGTGAGTCATCACAAAATGCTTTTAATTGCCCAAAGTCAAGAGCCATATTGTAATTTTGATGTCTACTTTCAGGCTGATGATTCGATTTATTTAAATTGGGGGGGGCAGGGGGGTTGTGTTGTTGCCCCATTCCTGTTTTCTGTCATTTCCCCCTCAAGTGAACACAAGATCTGAATTCACTATTCAAAAATCTAAATGGCTTTTTGGAAAGTGCACTCACCTTGCCAACAAATCCAGAACGGGCTCGAAGCAGAAGATGTTTGTTAAAATCTGGGTTTGTTTATTTTTTTTCCCCTATCTCCTTCTGTGTTATTTGAAGCAGCTGAGCTGCTAAGATGAAGTTTGACTTTTTGTGCTTTTAAAGGCATTCTGGGATGGTGCTGTGAGCTGGGAGATTGGAGCACTTCCCACAGGCGCAGAGAGATCTGCATCGACCATCCACCATGGAAAAGGCTAATTTCAGGCTTCCTTCCAAGCACAAATCCTGACTCTTTATGAGAAAAGTGGCTGAGGCTTTGTGACTACAGCCAAGGCTGCACAGCCAGGTCCTTGCTGGCTCACTGAGGGACTTCTCAGTATCTTCTCAGGTGAGATTCTAGAGAGTGTTTATTGGCAAAATTAGCGAAAATCAGGAAGGAAGGGGGAGGAAGAAGCTGTCCCTTTTTGTGCCCCTGGTGCATCCTGCTAAAATCTTTCTGCATGTGAACATGGAAGGTGTAAGATGGTTCATTTGAAGGAGCATGGCTGCAAAAAGTGGAATTAGTGCTGACCAGCCCTGGTGGGTGTTCCTGAGCTGGCTGGGCCTCGGGGACACAGAATCAAACTGGGATGGGCTGGGAAGGACTTCCAGGGCTGTGATGGTGTTCACAGGGGTCTCAGGATGAGGGAAGAGACAGGATGTGACTCCATGTTTCAGAAGGCTTGATTTATTATTTTATTATATATATTACATTAAAACTATACTAAAAGAATAGAAGGAAGGATTTCATCAGAAGGCTAGCTAAGAATAGAATAGGACAGAATGATAACAAAGGTTTGTGACTCGGACTCTCTGTCTGAGGCAGCTGACTGCAATTGGCCATTAATTAGAAACAGCCACATGAGACCAATCACAGATGCACCTGTTGCATTCCACAGCAGCAGATAATCATTGTTTACGTTTTGTCCCTGAGGCTTCTCAGCTTCTCAGGAGAAAAAATCCTAAAGAAAGGATTTTTCATAAAATATGCCTGTGACACAGGAACTTCCAGCTCCCACCCCTGCCATGGGCAGGAGCAGCTTCCACCGAAAGCCCTGGCCAGCCTGGCCTTGCTGTTCTTGGGGAGCTCACTTGGGGTGTCCTGGAGAAACCCCTCACTCTGTTTAGGCCTGACCTGATCTGCAGGAACATCCAAGAGTGGAGATGGCTGTAGACCATGAGCCAAAGGAAAATGCAGAATCGTGGGCAGCACCTCCTCTGCCAGGGCACACATCACTGTGGAGCTGCTTTTCGGAGAGGGGAACCCAGCAGGTTTCAGCTCGTCAGGAAGGGAGCACTCGGCAAGAACAAAGAGAGCTTCTGCTGAACTCATGCTTTGAAACCTTCCCCTGTCAAGTCCTACCCTGAAGTCAGAGGGAAGTGGTGTTGGCTCCTGTAAAAGGAAATGTTCCCTCACCCCAAGATCCCACCAGGTGTGATCTCCTCAGTTCAGAGGATGGCCTGAACTTCATGAGCAGCCAAGAGTCAGGAGAACAGGCCCAGCGTTGCCACCAGCTTCCCAAATCTCCCCTTCAAGACCTTTCAAACTCCAAATACACTGCCCTGAAATAAGAACAGCTACTTGGAACACCTTTTATATTTGAACAAGAAGAAATACCAGTGAGACTTGGAGGCCCTGGCTCTGTGTGCCTTTCTTTCCTCTTGCTGCTCTTTTCATGCTGCTGCTCAGACCCAGCACGGTGAGAGGGGACAGAAGCCATTTACAAACATGTTCTCAGAAGAAAATCTGCCTTTCCCCCCCACATTTAAAAAGCAATTCCTGTTTCTGCTCATTGTGTGCATGCAGGGATTAAAATCTCCTGAAATCCGAAGCAGGAGTGAGACAGGAGAACAGGCCCAGCGTTGCCACCAGCTTCCCAAATCTCCCCTTCAAGACCTTTCAAACTCCAAATACACTGCCCTGAAATAAGAACAGCTACTTAGAACACCTTTTATATTTGAACAAGAAGAAATACCAGTGAGACTTGGAGGCCCTGACTTTGGGAAGTGAGTGCAACAAAGGTGCCCCATCCTCTGGCTCTGTGTGCCTTTCCCTCCTCACTCTCCTCCTTTCATGCTGCATGGTGAGAGGGGACAGAGGCCATGTGCAAACATGTTCTCAGAAGAAAATCTGCCTTTCCCCCCCATATGTAAAAAGCAATTCCTGTTTCTGCTCATTGTGTGCGTGCAGGGATTGCAATCTCCTGAAAGCCAAAGCAGGAGCGAGACGTCGCCTCTGGAAATGCTCCGTGAAGGCGTGAACGAGGACACAATGCAGAGCCAGTGCTGACATGCACAAAACAGCTCATTATATGGGAGAAAAACCAGCACCTTTCACCTCTGACAAGCTGGAAAAGAGAAAATCCCTGCCAGATAACCTAAGCAAGAGCCTCGTGGGAGAGGTGCGAGCGTGCTGGGAGCTAATTGGGAGAGCCTCCACCATCCCTGAGCAGCAGCAGCAGCAGCAGCAGAGAAAACACATCCCTTTGCTGTTAAATAAATAAAATATGCCAGCATTAGTCTCCTTCCCTGTCCTCCCTGGTTCCTGTGTCCCAAACTGAGCTGGAGTTGTGCCCTGGTTTAGCATCTCGCTGCCTGGCTGAGCAGAGCAGGCTTTTAGCAGAATTGTCAGGTTTGTACCCATCCCATCCCCTCAGAAATTCGGGTCAAGGGCTTTCTTCACTTTGATTTGAAGCCAGAGCTGATACTTGGAGGAGATGAACTTCAAGTATTTTATCCAGTTCTGCTCAGGATCCACCACCCTTAAAATTCCATGCCTGGAATTTAGAGGATCTGTGTGTTTATCTTCAAATTACTGCCTGGGCTGTGCTTGCCATGGTCTCTTGGGGAGGACACACCATGCTACACAGCTTTGTGATCGAAGCAATCTCTCCCTTGAGGTGCTTTTTGCTTTGCACAGGATTAAAAAAAAACAAACTGGTTTTCCCCCCTTTTCCCCTTTTTTCCCCTTTTTCCCATCTCTTTTCCCAACTTTCTAATTTTTGCCAAAGACCATCAACTTGAGGTGAAATATCGTCCAGTGCTGACAAAAGCTTTGATATTGTAATGCCAGACCCATCAAGCCAAGGCTTTTAACTCTGGATTGTTCTTTTTTTTTTTTTTAAATATTGGATTTGTGATGTTTGTTCTCCTTCCTCTTGCCCACGATTGATCTGCCTGTCCTATTTATCTCCTCCCACCTCACTGGGCCGTGGCCTTGAGCCCACTGGAGACTTTGCATTGATTGCTTGGGATTTTGGATGAAGCCAGGCAGTTATTTTCCCTTCCCCTCTTCACCTCTGTTACCTGTTGTTTATCCTTTAACCAGGGATAAAATAACCTGGGCGAGGTTATTTTCTGCATCCAATTGACCAGAAAAAGCACAAATTACAGTTTGGTTAAACAATGATATGGGAAGGTACCAAAGTTCTTTCAGAAGTCAGAATTCTTCCTCAGCATTTCAAAAACCCCCAACATTTCCCACGTGAAGATTCCACGAAAAGTTTAATCTGGAAATTAATGACATCTAGAAATTATTGATATATAGAAATTAATGACATCCATTTGTGAAGTGGCTTCAAAAGAGCACGGAGAAGAAATTATTTTGGTTTTCCCCAACCCACCAAAGAGATACATCTCAGGTCTGTTTTAAACCATGTTTTCCTGCACCCTGGTGCAACCTACACATTGGTTAGGCAATGTCAGCATTTATTTCTCAGTCTGACTCTGATCTGAAGGCTCAGCCTGTCCCTCCAGACCTGCCACCACCTCCCTCTCCCCAGGCATTTCCCTGAGGCTCTACCAGCACTGACTCTTCTAAATTAACTACTTATTTTCACTGCTTCTGCCTTCAGTCAACAGAGAGAAACTATCTTCTGCAGAAAACAATTGCAAGCACTGAAGGTAAACTCGGCGTGACAGATAAAAGCAGACTTTGTGTGGGGGAAGAAGGGGAAACGCTGCTGTGAATTTGGTGGTCAATGCAGCAAACCCAACCAGGATGGCAGCTCTGGAACTCCAGATGGGAGACTGGCAGCGGCACTGTGGGTGTAGAGTTAGTGTGGAGGATTAACCTTTAATGAGGGCTTTTAGCATTGAAGGGATTGAAAACAAGGAGAAAAAAACCCAGGAAAAGGTCTCTGGGTGCTCTCACACACAGCCTCTCATTTGGCTTTGCACCCCTCAGCTCTTGAGGGTCATTTTGGGAAGAATACCAATAATTCCATGCTGGAAATGTTGTTTTCCAGCCTCTAGTCCCTGAATGTGCTGCCACAGGGCAGATTTCCCCTCTCAGAGCATTTTGCCCTCTCCTCTGGGAGCAGTTTGTGCAGCCAGAGCCATTTGAGGGCTGTAAATCACAAGGTTTGTCCTCCACCCCTCCTCCAGGATTTCAGAAAAACCCCAATCCCCCAATTGGAATCCCATTATTTAAAACGGGGAGAAACAGCGGTGAAGTTTCCCCAAACCAGTAATTACAGATTACACAGGCTCTAGGGAAGAACAGCTCCCAACTCCAAACCTGGTCCCTACAAAATGCTGCAAAACCTTCTCCCTGAAAATCCTTTGAAGCCAGGAAGGAAAGTGCTCACAAGGCTGAGAAACTGTGATATAAACTGAGTGAGAAACCTGTGATAGAAACGTCCCCCAGCTCGTTTCTGCCTACTTGAAGACTTAATTAGTATTAAAAGCCCCAGGAAGTCTGAAGATTATTTATGGAGAACGTAGCAGTAGATATGACCTAAGGAAAAAAGGAAGTAAGGCTGAACCACAGAGCTTGTCCCATGGACTAAATCTACATTTTTACTGCTTCATTCCCTAATTTAGGTGCAAATTTGGGGTTTTTTTTCCCCCTCTCCTGCCTAAAATGTCAAGGTATTGCAAAGCTTTTCAAGCCTGGAATTGGGACAAAGAAAGAAAGGTCAAAGCCCTCAAAACAATTGGGAGAAATATTGGCCAAGATGTTTCATTTTTACTCTGACAGGTTTTTTTATTAACTTGCACAATCATTTAAAGCAAAAATTGATCTGCTAAAAGACACCAAGAAGCCATTAGCTCTGTGCAGGGACAGGCTTACGTGAGTTGGTCTCCCCAGCTCTAAAGGGCCTTTGCTAGCATTAATTAACTCAGAATTTCTTAGTAATTTACAAAGAATAATAATTAATTCTTAGTAATTAATACTAACATTTTTCTTCCAAATTAGTATAACTATTTAATAAGACTTTTTTTCATAAATTTCTTCATAATTAAAGTCACTGAATCCAAATCCTTTCCAGAGAAGAAGAGTAATGATGGGGGGGGAGAGGGGGATTTGTGTTGATTTACATAAAATAGAAGTTGAAGACATGGATGATTATTTACAAAACCAAGAAAATATATAAAAATATTCCCTGCTTGTCTGGAAATTGCCAGTTCCCATCTCCAAAAGGCACCAGAGGCTCAATGCATCCCCAAAAATCGAGGTGGTCCATCATCATCCCTGTGGGCAGGACTGGACCCCTCTGCAGACAATGGGTGTCGCAGACATCTTTTATGGAAAATCCTTTCCTTAGGATTTTTTTCTCCTGAGAAGCTGAGAGGCCTCAGGAACAAAATGTAAACAATGATTATCTGCTGCTGTGGAATGCAACAGGTGCATCTGGGATTGGTCTCATGTGGTTGTTTCTAATTAATGGCCAATCAAAGGTCCAGGTGTCTCAGACTGAGAGTCACAAGATTTTATCATCATTCCATTCCACTTCTTTCCTTTCAAGCCTTCTGATGAAATCCTTTCTTCTATTCTTTTAGTATAGTTTTAATATATATTTTTCTTTTAATATAATATATATAATAAAATAATAAATCAGCCTTCATAAACATGGAGTCAGATTCTTGTCTCTCCCCTGGTCCTGGGACCCCTGTGAACACCACCACAAATGGGTTTTGCCTTTATGATCCCTTCTAAAACCCCTCTGGGCTTTGTGTGATCATTTCTGTTTGACCTTTAAAAGAAAGCTGTAATCGACAACCAATTTCTGTCTCATTTTGTTGACAGCTTGTTTCCTCCTGACAATCCTAAGGAGAAGGGTGGGCAGCCTCCCCCACCAGAGCTGTGACAAGGGAAAGCCTGGAATGACCCCAGGAATTCCTCTGATCCTGTTTCCAGCTGCTGAAAATGCCACCAAGGGTTTCACTGGGGTTCCTCTGAAAATGCCACCAAGGGTTTCATTGGGATCCTTCTGAAAATGCCACCAAGGGTTTCATTGGGATTCCTCTGAAAATGCCACCAAGGGTTTCACTGAGAGGATCCCTCTGAAAATGCCACCAAGGGTTTCATTGGGATCCTTCTGAAAATGCCACCAAGGGTTTCACTGAGAGGATCCCTCTGAAAATTCCACCAAGGGTTTCATTGGGAGGAATCCTCTGAAAATGCCACCAAGGGTTTCATTGGGATCCCTCTGAAAATGCCACCAAGGGTTTCATTGGGATCCTTCTGAAAATGCCACCAAGGGTTTCATTGGGAGGAATCCTCTGAAAATGCCACCAAGGGTTTCATTGGGATTCCTATGAAAATGCCACCAAGGGTTTCATTGGGATCCCTCTGAAAATGCCACCAAGGGTTTCATTGGGATCCCTCTGAAAATGCCACCAAGGGTTTCACTGGGATTCCTCTGAAAATGCCACCAAGGGTTTCACTGGGAGGGTTCCTCTGAAAATGCCACCAAGGGTTTCATTGGGATTCCTCTGAAAATGCCACCAAGGGTTTCACTGGGAGGGTTCCTCTGAAAATGCCACCAAGGGTTTCATTGGGATTCCTCTGAAAATGCCACCAAGGGTTTCACTGAGAGGATCCTTCTGAAAATGCCACCAAGGGTTTCACTGAGAGGATCCTTCTGAAAATGCCACCAAGGGTTTCACTGGGAGGGTTCCTCTGTCCCAGGGGCAGGCAGGGGAAAGCCCAGGGTGAGCTGGGGCTTTGCCTGGGGATCCCTGACACCTTCTCAGTGACCAAATCCCCCCAGCCACACCAGGATGGACCCTGGGGCTGGGAGGAGAGGGCTGAATGTCACAGAATCATAAATGTTGGACAAGACCCCTAAATTCATCTGACCCAACTGTGTGGTTGATGTGGAGACTCCTTCCTCAGCGAAATGGTACCAAATGTAAAAAAAAAAGAGTGAAAACATGGATAAATGCATGTGGGAGAGCACAGAGCTGTAAGGAATCATGTTGGGATGCTTGGAAAGGTGGAGAGAGGCATTTGGTCACTATCTGACCCGTTCTGGTCACCCTTATGGCTTGCAGAGCCACAGTTCTGGTGTCACCAGCCCAGGGCTCAGCCAGCAAACTGCTTTGCTTTTCAAACTGTGCAGGCAGCTGAATTGGTGAGTTCTGCTTCACCCCAAACACAAGCAACCAGCCGCAAAGGCATTTGTCACTCTTCCCCCCTCCAAAACCAGGAAGCTTAAACAACATGCATCATTTATGCACCTCAAGAAGCAGAGAAAATCAGCATTGAAAATAGGCTGGTGCCTCTGTCTGCATGTGTCTGCATGAAATATTCAGCACAAAGCCCAGCCCTGCTGTGTGTCAGGGCTCAGGGCTGAGCTCCACAATCAGGAACCACGGCAGCTCCCAGGAAAAGGAGCAGCTGCAACACACAGCACACACCATTCCAGGTCAGCTGCCAGCATGGAGAGGTGTTTGGAAGCCTCTTCAATATTTAAAGTGAGAATGGGACACTTTGAGACCCAGTTGCTAATGGCTCCTTGCCTTTGCAGCACCAGGAAATTGGGAACCTTGCTGGGATCCTGCAGAGAGCCAGGGAGGCGAGGAGAGAGGAGCTCTGGGCTGTGATTGCTGGATGCCCAAGTGCTGGAACTCAGTGCATCCCTCTGGGTGTCCAGAGTTGCCAAGGACCCTGTCAGGGGGCTCAGAGACCCTGGCACACAGCTCAGAGCACCTGGGGATTTGATTTTGACCCTTGGAGCAAGTTACCAGCTTTGTATGAGGACCTGAAAGTCGTCTTCTTCTTTCTTCTTCTTCTTCTTCTTCTTCTTCTTCTTCTTCTTCTTCTTCTTCTTCTTCTTCTTCTTCTTCTTCTTCTTCTTCTTCTTCTTCTTCTTCTTCTTCTTCTTCTTCTTCTTCTTCTTCTTCTTCTTCTTCTTCTCCTCCTCCTTCTCCTTCTCCTTCTCCTTCTCCTTCTCCTTCTCCTTCTCCTTCTCCTTCTCCTTCTCCTTCTCCTTCTCCTTCTCCTTCTCCTTCTCCTTCTCCTTCTCCTTCTCCTTCTCCTCCATTTTCTGCAGTGATGGTGGCACTTTGGGATTGGTTTAGATTAGAAGTGCACTGTCTAACACAGGTGATAGGTATTGGGAATTAAGTGTAAATATGTTATATGGAGTTTGTAGTATAAAAAGACAACACAGAGTGCCTGTGGCTGCCCTGCTGAGCAGATCTCGGCTGGGCAGAAAGAAAATTTTATAGATAAGAATTAATAAACAACCTCAAGACCGAAAAGTGAAGAGTCCAGACTCGTTCTTCAGCCACAGGGGCCTAAACAGAGACATCCTGCACATCTCAGGGCAGCAATTATCAACCAAAACCCGAGACCCAAGTCTGAATTGCAGCATTCAGGCATGAACAAGGAGGAAGATGTGGCAAGTTCTGAGCAATGCAGGCAGCAATGAGCCCTACCTGGGCTCTGGGAGCTGCTCCTCAAGTGCTGTCTCTGCAGATAACAGAGAGCAAGTCCTGCTCTCTACACACAGAGATGACAAGTCAAATCCTCAAACCTGCCCTGGCTGCTTAAGAAAGCTCTGAGGCTTCCCTGGGTGCCTCAGCAGGGATCTGCTCCTGGCACAAAGCCACCACGGGCAGCTTTGCAAAATCTGAAATCTCCTGCATCACCACGGGTTGGGATGTCCCCACTTGGCTCTGCAGGGCATGGGCTCCTTTTGAGGGTGGACAAAACATCAAGAATTCCCAACATTTTCCATCACAGAGAGGCTGATTTAGCTGCTAACTCAACCTAGGAAAAAACAGACTAATGCCTTCTGACTTCCAGTGGCAGATGGATGCTAAAACAGACAGAAAAATCACTGACACACACAGGGCTCCTGTTGAATTCCAGACCAAACATCTGCCCTCCAGCTCTGGTAAGGCTTCTGGTATTTACAGAACACAGAAGAGCTGGGAGAGGAGAGCAGGTGGAACGTCCTCAGCACAAATTGTCCCAGTGCAAACCATCCCTGCTGGCACATGCAGCCCCTGTGGTGAAATCTCTGCGTTTGAAACATCAGCTGTGAAACCCGTGAGCTGCTTCCCACGCCACCAGTGCTCCCAGTCAGAGAGAAACAAAGGCCAGATCTCCTCTGGAATAAGGGAAAGGAGGAAGTTTCCCAAGGGCAACAGCAATTAAGTTTATGGTTGAAATTTGTGGTTGTCCTCTTTTAATCCCTTTCTCATTTAGCTCTATATCCCGTCCCTGGGACTCTGAGCGTGGTTTGCATTGCCCTTGTCTCCTCTCTGTGTTCAGAGTCCTTCAGAGCAGACAGAAGCACTAAAAATAAAATCACCTGTCAGGTTCCCTAGTTATTACAAACAAAATGTCCTTTACCAAAACGCAACAAGTAAAACCTTCGTATTGTGTGTGCTTATTCACATAAAATATTTAGAAAGCTCCTAATGTTTTTATGGCTGTAATTAATCTTGTGTCATGTTGGGGAAGAACAGCACATAAAAAATTTCTTTGGCATTAGGCAGAAGCCTGGGCTTCCCAAGGTGTCCACAATTCCAAGGATAGAGGAGACTTAAAAGTGGGGTTTGGGGGACCCCTGCTCTGCCAGGAGAGCCTGATGGGATGGAGGAGGGTTGTGCCTTTTTATTTTATGCTGCCTTTGTGGCACAGATGCTCAAGGCAGCTTTGTAGCCATGTGGAGGAAGGGATTTACCCCAGCTCTGCTCCCCATGCTTGGCCAGGGCTGAGGCTCCCTGAGCGCCTTCCTCTGGGCAAGGCTGATCCCACAGGTGCTCCTTTTATTGCCTAAAATCATGAGGATTTCAAGAAAAACCTCTCTGCACGTTCACTGCAACCGTCTGGAGGACTCTGGCTAGCACAGGAGCCTGAATAGATATAAACTGTCAGCAGCCAGAGACTCCTGCCCAGCTTGCCTTGCCAACAAACTCTTTGATGGGAATATTCCCAGAAATATGATGCTTTAAAAAAATCTGATCCAGCCCTCGCTATCTATAGCTTCTCAACGACAAGATTTTGGCCAAAATGCAAGAGAGAGAGAGAGAGAGCAGCTCCCAGCAGCTCCCTGTGCCATGGGTGGAGAACAACCATCCATGGGGGAACAGCCAGGTGGCCATGGCTGAGGCACTGGAGCTGTGGGAGGACAGCTCAGCCCTGTCTGAAATAGGTGCAGATCCAGCATTTTTGGTTCCTGAAATGGTTTCATCATGAGAGAGTGGGAGAAGCTGTCACTGCACCAGAGGGTGAGGGAGCAATGCACACCTGGGACCAGAGACAGGCTGGCCTCAGGGGAGCAAAGCATTTAACCACAGGGACGAGGAAAGATGGATTTGGCATTTTAATCTTGATCCTTCTAAATTGGCCTTTGGAGGAGGAAGATTGTGATTGGCCATTAATTAGAAACAACCACACGAGACCAATCACAGATGCGCCTGTTGCATTCCACAGCAGCAGATAATCATTGCTTACATTTTGTTCCTGAGGCCTCTCAGGTTCTCAGGAGGAAAAATCCTAAGGAAAGGATTTTTCAGAAAATATCATGGCTACATCCTGCCAAGCCCTGCTCCAGGGGGTTCCCTACCCCATTCTCCATGGATTTAGTTATTCAAAGCCCTCTGGTTTTCAAGCATCCCCTGCAGGGAGCAAGGAGGGTTCAGGGAGCAGCACCTACGAAGAAAAACTGTTCCACACACCCAGAGGGACAGCAAGGAAAAGGAAAGGAGGAGGTGATGGCCCAGGCACAGCAGGGCTGGGAGTGCAGGGCCATGGACAGGCAGTGGTGTTCAGCTGAACCCCAAATCCATCAGCTCCCTGCTGCAGCCACCCCCTCAACTTCTGTGTGTTTCTGCACAAGCTTTTTTTGTGTTTTTTAGTTGACTTTCAGAGTGGCTGCCCTGCCAAAGCTGCCCATTTTGCCTGCAGATGCTCTGCATTGGCGGCCTCTAAACTCCTCTAAAAGAGCCCCAGCTCAATCACAGCTCTGTCAGGCGATGCTCTATTAAACAGAAGCTGCCCAGGAATCTCCTCCCGAGTCCATTTTCTCAGTGAGTGGCAGCAATAAATAAAATCCAGCCAGTTGGTCCTTGAAATGCTACCATGGCTTGATTGCTTCTGCCCAGGACTTTGCCAACTGTGCTGCAGATGCTGCCTCCCTCTGCCTGCCCCTTCCCCGGGCTGCAGGAGGAAAAGGCAGGGAAGGAGAGAAGATTCCAGGTCTGGGAAGGGAAGGGAAGGGAAGGGAAGGGAAGGGAAGGGAAGGGAAGGGAGGAAGGAAGTGGCGGAAGTGGCGGAAGTGGCGGAAGGAAGTGGCGGAAGGAAGTGGCGGAAGGAAGTGGCGGAAGGAAGGAAGGAAGGAAGGAAGGAAGGAAGGAAGGAAGGAAGGAAGGAAGGAAGGAAGGAAGGAAGGAAGGAAGGAAGGAAGGAAGGAAGGAAGGAAGGAAGTGGCGGAAGGAAGGAAGGAAGGAAGTGGCGGAAGGAAGGAAGTGGCGGAAGGAAGGAAGTGGCGGAAGGAAGGAAGGAAGGAAGGAAGGAAGGAAGGAAGGAAGGAAGGAAGGAAGGAAGGAAGGAAGGAAGGAAGGAAGGAAGGAAGGAAGGAAGGAAGTGGCGGAAGTGGCAGAAGTGGCGGAAGTGGCGGAAGGAAGGAAGGAAGGAAGGAAGGAAGGAAGGAAGGAAGGAAGGAAGGAAGGAAGGAAGGAAGGAAGGAAGGTTGATTCCATATCTGAGGAGGAGGGAAGGTTCCATATCTGGGAAGGAGGGAAAATTCCACATCTGGGATCAAACATGGAGTTGATTCCGAGTGCAGGGCAGCCCAGGGGCCTGGAGGAGCCATTTCCAGCAGGGTTAGCTCCTGTCAGAGCCTCTGCCCTGCAGCAAAGAGTGAGGTCCTGCCCAGGAAGGCTCCTCAGAGGAGCAGGGAATGCTGCCCCTGCCTTGGCCAGGCTCCAGGGTAGTTAATTGCATTCTGCCTGCCCGACATTAATTAATTTGGTGTCGTGCAGAGACCGCTGCGCTGGGTGCATCCGGGAAAAAAAAAATAAAAATTAAAAAAAAAAAAAGAAAGAGAAAAAAAACCAACCCACACCCGATAGATAACAGAGGGGGAGGGAGCTGGGCTGAGCACTGAGCAGCCCCCTTGGCAGTGCCAGGCTGCTCTCACAAGGAAATCCATGGGATTTGTACAGATCTGGGGGTGCCCTGGGCCTCCTGAGCTGCCCAGGGAACTGATCCCAGCAGGGCAGGCAGAGACACCCCTAAGTGTGTCAGAACTGCTTTAAACATTTAAAAAGTGTGCTTTGCTTTAAAGATTTAAAAAGTGTGCTTTCCCCAGGGAGCAGAGGCTGAGCTCACCCCTCTGCAAGGGCGGCTTTGGGAGGCAGAGCAGGAGATCCCCTGCTCACTCCACAGCAGATGCCTGTGATTCAAACCCTACTGTTCCCTCATTAAAGCAGCTGTCTGCTGTCCCCCAAAGACAGACAAATTAGGAGCCAACTCAACCAAGAGCGCAGCAAACACAGAAATATGTGACTATGAAATGCTAACAAGGCCGCTCCCCGCACACGGGGCCTGCAGCTCAGACAGGGGCTCAGGGAAGGAGGTGAAAGGAGGCAGAGCAGCAGATTTGTTTTCTTTGTCAAGTTAGAGCCCAGCCCAGCTGTTTTCCCAAACAAGCCAAATTCATGAGCTGTGTCTAGTTTGATTTTTTTTTTCTTTTAATTCTTGCAACAATGATATCTCAGATTCACTTGTGGGATCTCAGCTGGGATCACAACTCTCTGTGTGCCCTTCTGGGAGTTGTTTCTCTGACCTGTGTGATGTGTTCACAGGGGTTTGAGGATGAGGGAAGAGACGAGGATCTGACTCCATGTTTCAGAAGGCTTGATTTATTATTTTATGATATATACTATATTAAAACTACACTAAAAGAATAGAAGAAAAGGTTTCATCAGAAGGCTGGCTAAGAATAGAATAGGAAAGAATGATAACAAAGGTTTGTGGCTCGGGCTCTGTGTCCAAGCCAGCTGACTGTGATTGGCCTTTAATTAGAAACAGCCACATGAGACCAATCACAGATGCACCTGTTGCATCCCACAGCAGCAGATAACCATTTTCCTGCTCCCATATTTTTACCTGAGATCCCCTTAATTTCAAAATTACAACAACTCAGAGGGAGGGGGTTTACATTTTCCATTTCAGGGGAGGCTCCTGCCTTCCTTAGCTGACACCTGTCTGTTCAAACCAAGACAACAACAAAGACTGAGAGAACAGAGGGAAAACCCCCTGGGTTTGTGCAGGGATTCTCCCAACACCCAGGGATCCCAGGGTATCGATGAGGCAGCCCTGAGGCAGGGAAAGGCTGTTCTATTTGTGGCCAAGGCTTCCCCATCAGGGAACCAAATGCAGCACCAACTGCAGCACAGCTAGCCTGGGAAGCAGATGGTCTGTGGAGGTGAGTCCCACTGCAGTTGCACAGCAAGTCTGACACCCTGGGGAGAAATCCCACAGACAGGCAGGATCCCCAAATCCTCCCTGACAAAACTGCTGGCTGGAGGGACACAACAACTTGTTCAAAGCCAGCTATGCCCTGGAGCAACCAGGATTAGGGTGATGTCACCAGCCTTTGGAGCAGCAGCGGACAGTGGGTGCACACAAAATAAATATATTTAATGAATGCACCCGTGGATCATCAACAGTCTGTTGTTATCACAGCCCCTGGCCAGCTGTGATCTCTCTTTCACTGCTCAGAGCATTGAACAAACACCTGGAAGAGGCTTGGGGCTGACCTCCCCTGCCTTGGTACACACAGGAGAGGGGGATCTGCACTTTGCACTGGCAGCCAAGCTCCAGCTGCTCTCAGGAGTGGATCTGAGAGACATCCAGAGATTCTCTCTGAGCAGGAGGATCTCACCACAATGCTGGGCTGCCTCTTTGCACCCACTGAGATTATTGTCTAAATCAGATTTTAGAGATGCTGCAACAGAGCAGCAGGTACAGCAGGCAGGAGCTGCCAGACTGGGGTGGGATGTGATGGAATGCTGCTTCCAGTCTTCCTGCAGAGAATCCTCCTCCAGCTGCAGCTGGGTGTTGTTTCCCAAGGATTCTCTCCCCACTGAGCTCTCTTGGAGAGCTGGAGCACATTCCCAGCCGTTCTAAGGGATCCACCAGCACAGCCCTCCATCTCCATCTCCTGTGGGAGCCACCCCACACCTCTCACCCCTGGGGGCACAGCACAAACTGGGACCAAATGGGAGCTGCTTCAGCCCCATCTCCTTGGCTTAGAAGGGAAATGTTTGTCTGAGCAGCAGTTTTCCTGCAGATGGGAAAACATCCATACAGCATCAGGTGAAAATCTGATTTCTGCACTGGTTTTCAGGCAGAGCCAGCAGGAGCAGAGGGGGGAGCTGAGCTGAGCTGAGCTCCCCAGGCAGGTTTGGTGCTGGCTGCACCAAAACCAGGGTTGTTTGTTTTATTACTGGGCTTTGCTGGGCACAGAGTGGAATCCTGCTGCCTGGGGAGGGTGCAGAAAGTGACACCGTGGGAAAGAGCCTGCTTGGAAATTGGACCCAAGAACAGCACAAATGTGGCATCTGCCCCTGGCCCTCGGCAGCCAGAGCAGCTCAAGGGAGCTCAGCTGCTTCCCAGAACTTCTCACCATTGCATTTGTTTCCTTCCACAGCCCAGAGCCTTTTGAAATCTTGTGCAACGCAGGATTGTGTGAAAATGTCCATTTTGGGCTCAGCTTTTCACTGGGGGCTCCTCCTGCCTTCTGGTTGTGGAGAGTAAAGAAAAGAGTCACCAAAACACAAAAATGAGCCCCATCAAAACCAAACCATCCTCACAAATCCCCCTCCCCACTGGGGATTCCCATTAACCTGCACTGTCCCTGCTCATTGCAGGGGTTCTGGATGTCCCTTCCAACCCAAACTCTTCCAGCATTTATGCAAACATGAATTAAACAGCAGCAAAACCCCACATCTGACTAAGTTTCCGTGTTGGTGCAAAGGTCCTGACCAGCCACAAAAGGGGGAAAACCATTTGTGACACCCTCACAAGATAAACACCACTTCCTTTCCCATTTGTAGAGTTCAGGAGCATAAATCCCATATATCCCATATATCCCATATATCCCATATATCCCAATGTTCTCCCATTAACTCCCTCTCAGAGCAGTCCTTACCTAACCCAGGCTGCAAACCCCATGATTAACAAGCAGATTGCACTGTCCCTGCTCTCACTGCAAGGCTTATCACACCTGTAACACCCCCAAAATCAGCACAGCCCTCCCAGGAACCTGATTTTTGTGCAAGCTGTTACAATTCTTCTGAGTAACATTAATTTTATTCAAATACCTGGGAAACACGGGGAGGTAACAGCTGAAGTTCCTGCTGGACCCTTAAGGCAGGAAAATATTCAGTTAATATCTAAGACATCCAACCAGACCATGTGCTGCAGGGGCTCCTATTCCTCATTTTTATATAATGAAAAATACAAAGCATAATTCAAAAGAAGAAATACATTTTAAAACATGGCATGAAAGGGCTTCTTTACTGACAGATCCTTGGTGTACTTTGATTTGCTTTTCCTTACAAGCTCTCTCTCTCTCAACTATTATTTTCTTTCCCAGCGGTGTCATTCTAATTTTCAAACTCAGGCAAAGGAGCTGCTCATTCCTTTCCTCTGGTCAGCAGCCACCTCAGGGGGGTTTTCTTCAGCTTCTCAGCAAACACCAGCTCAGGCAGAGCCTGCAAACATCTCCCAGTCCTGGGGAGCTGGGCAGTTGTTGCTGACCACCACCAACAGCAAAACAAGAACAAAGCAGCTTGGAGACCTTACCCCCGCCTCTCCCCTGCTGTGTTGAAGGGTTTCCTGAACTTGCTGGAGGGGGAGAATAAATAATTGTGGGTAATAAATAAACCAAACCCTGCAGAAGTTTGGTTTGGTTTGGTTTGGGGAATGGCCGAGGGGGAGCCCAGCAGGCTCAGGATGGAGCTGCAGGAGCTCCCCAGTGCCCTGACCCCATCCACAACAGCCCATTCTTGCTTCTCCAGTGCCCTCTCTCTTCAAGGGAATGACAGCAGTCTTTTAGGCCTTTTCTGAATCTTTTTCCCGTTTTCTTTTTGCTTATCACCCTAAAAATTTTAAGAGAATCTGCCATTTCCAAGCCATCCTGTGGTGGGTTTCCCCGTGGTGCACATCACGCTGACATGAGATGTGACTGGAGCCACAAAGTGCTTTTTTTGTAGCTGTCACTGTGCATAAGAGCCTGCAGAAGAAGGATTTATACATATTTTCTGTCCTCTCTTACCCCACTACCCCCTCCAAGCTCCAACTGCTCAAAGCAGAGCTTTGAGTTCATTACACCCTGCTGAGCAAAGAGTTGGAAATCCAAGGTTTCCCAAGAAGGGAGTTTTTTAAGGACTCTGATGGCATTGGGAGGGCAAAGGGGGATAACCTGACTGCCCAGGAGAGGGACAGGGTGCCATGGTGGCAGTCAGGGCTCCTTTGGGCACTCTGCAGTGATGGAGAGCTCAGAGCCCATGAGGATTTTCAGAGAATCACCCCATGGGTGTTTGAAAGTCCTCTGTGCCCTCCCTGACCCTGGGAGCTGCTTTGCTCTCTCCTGCTTGGGCAGAGCCATCCCAGGGGCCCCGTGTGGGTTTCAGCATCTCCAAGGACACTGAGTGAGGCTCCTGAGTGGAGACATCACACCAGGAAAACTTTGGCCCCAGCTTGGAGGACCACGTATGACATATAAACATACCAAGCTGGTGACATATTTTTGTTTATTTCCCTGCTGCTGAGATCTGGTTACCTCTGATAAATCCTGCCAAGATCCTAGCTGGACGAACTCAGGCTTCTGGAGGAAGCAAGCTCTGGTTGAAGGGGGGTCTTTGAAATGTCTCACAAGCAAAAGATCTGAAGAGAGGTAATCCAACCCAGCCCAGCCTGCCAAAGCTTCTCCTGCTTGCACAGTTTGTTTAACAGAATTCAAGGCCAGAAGGCTCCGTTGTAACCTTCTAAAGCTGTGGTTCTGCATGGAGGGAGGGATTAGAGGTGGCTGAGGGTCCCTGAAGAGCCCTGTGAGAGCAGGCAGGCTCAGGAGATAACAGCAGCGAGGGGTTTAGGAATGGTGACGAGATGGGGACACCCGGCTGGGCCCTGAGCTCTGCGCTGGCTTCTGCCACACAGCAGCCCATTGTCCTCAGCAGCTGGTCCCAGCTGGCTGTCCTTTGTCCTAGTGCTTTGTCCCAGTACAAACTGGGACCCAAGGAGCTCCACCAGCCCAGCCCAGCCCTATCGCTGGCTCGGGGCTGTGTACAAATCACAAACTGGACAGGACTGCTGTGGAACGCGCCTTGAGCTGTTTTATTTTTCAGCATCAGTCTCATTACATGGTTATGACAATGGGAAGATGACACTAGCTTCAAACTTCCTGATGTCTTGCTAGATAAATTTTTCTGTAGCTTAGAGAGTTATTCTAGACCAGCGTTAATACGCAGACCATTGTTCTATTTGTCCTTGCTTTTCTAATTTTTATATAATTTTTCTGCTGACCTATCTCATGGCTACTGCTTGGCTCTAATCACAGTTCTGCTGTCTCTGAGGCCTGCCTTTTGCAGCTTTCCCAAAACCCTTCAATTTTGTAGATCCCCACAATTCCCCTCTCTGTTCACCTAAAAAGAAACCTTCACAATCGTGTCATTTATTACCTGCATTTCATAGCCTTACTGTAATATTTCTGCTTATCACCTGCTTAAAGCATTTTCTTGCTTGCACTAAGCATTGCTGTAGCACAACACAGCAATTTAATGCTGTGAAAGTCCAGTCAGTTCAAAGGGCATAAATGATGCTGGACAATAGTTACAAGTCGAAAAATTCTTGTTGATTCTGAGGTCTTAATTCAGCCCAGCAGCAAGGCATCCTTCAGCCTCCTTTCTCCCATAAATATCAAGGCTGTTTACATCTTGCCCCACCCCAATTTGAGTTCATTTTCCCCCAAAAAGGCTCAGTCTGAGGTGTCCCTCGCTGTCCCACGCGGAGCCTGCTGAGAGTGGCTTTGCTCCACTCCTGCTCTGATGGAGCTGCACAAAACCCAGCTTGGGAGGCTTTAATTTTCCAAGCTTAAGATGAAAAGGATTCATTTAAAGCCTTTAAAAAATTTAGCCCACTTCACAGCTCCTTCCAAAGCTCGGTGTTGTGCTCTTTAAATAGGAGACATGTTTTAAAGCTGCTGCCATCATTTATTAAATTAGCCTCAGACTTGCAAATGCAGCTCCCTGTTATTGAATCTTGTAATATTTATTTGCCAAGTTGTGATATTTGGAACTGTGCACGTTACACACACGGGGGAAGGAGGGAGGTGACGGGGAAGGCGTGAGGGGATGGGGGAAGGAAACCACCTCTACTGTAAATTGTGTAAATACACTCGCACGTCCCAGGAGGGGTAGGGAAAAGGCATTGTAATTAAAATGACTGCCAGGGTATTTTAAACAAGGGAGAATAAATAGACTTTTCTCTGCATGGCACAGGCTCCTTTAACTTGGAAACTTCGTGACAGAAGATGATTAAAAATATCTTATGGCGTGTCTGAAATCTGCAAGCTTTGATGAGAAAAATGTTCTTGGGAATGAAAGGAGATCAAGTGAAGGAGGAACAGTCTCCTACACAGTGTTTTATAGGCCCAATTCATGACTGCAGATGTCACCGAAAATAATAATAAAAAAGCCTCTTTTTTTTTTGCTTCTTAACAGAAGAAAAACACCGAGCAGGGCTCCTGTAGTGAGGAGATCCCTTTGTGCAGCTCTTGGAGCAGGGATGCTCCAGGAAACCATGGCAATGGCTGAGGAGACGCAGAGCTCCTGCCTGGGGATGCCACACGAGTGAGGGAGGGCTCAGGGCTGGCCCTGGCACCCCAATCCCAGCCCTTGGCAGGCATCACAAAATGGTTTGGGTTGGAGGGACCTTGAACCCATCCAGTTCCAAACCCCTGACAGGGACAGGGACAGGGACAGGGACACCTCCCACCATCCCAGGTGCTCCAAGCCCCATCCATCCTGGCCTTGGACACTCCCAGGGATCCAGGGGCAGCCCCAGCTGCTCTGGGCACCCTGTGCCAAGGCCTCACACCAGGGAACAATTCCTAATTCCCAATATCCCATCCAGCCCTGCCCTCTGGCAGTGGGAGCCATTCCCCCTTGTCCCATCACTCCATGTCCTTGTATAAAGTCCCACTTCAGATTTCACTTGCCTCTGTCCAAAATCCCCCACAAAACCCTCCCAGCTCTCTGGGAGTGGGAGCTCTCCCTTGTTCCATATGCCATGAAGAGTTTCCCCTTAAGAAGTAAATCATGGAATCATTAAGGCTGGAAAACACCTCCAAGATCATCGAGTCTAATATTTGACAAAATAAAAAAGGGATAAAATAAATAAAACAATTAAAAAGTAAACTATTTTAAAATATATTTATATATTGAGCCTCCCACTGGATGAGAAACCCTGCCCTGAGGTGGTGACACCATCACAGTGACAGGGATGGAGGAAATTCCCTGTAACCTCAGCCTTGCTGCAAGAGGCTCTGGGACAACACCTCACTGACAGATTTCTTTGAAGACCTTAAAACTGGGAGTGCCTGATTTCCAAAATGAGATATTTCACATCATTATGATCAGGCTTTTTTTTCTCCCCCCCCCCCCCCCTCTTTTTAATGATTCTAATTTTTCTGCTGCTCAGAGCCCTGGACCTGGTAACCACGGAAACTCAGGAAGAGGGATACAGGAGCACTACCACCAACCAGAGAATCTAATCATCTTCCCCAAGTGTGACAGGAAAACAGGCACCAGGATTCAGGCTGAAAAGGGATTTTGTGGGTGTTCACTCCATAAAACACTGTGTTCACAAGCACAGGGGGTGCTGTGCTTGGGTGCCCAATCCAGGAGAGGGGTGGGTCCATCCAGGCTTGGCACACCTGGATGGACAGGAAGGTTGTGGCAAAGCAGATGGGGAAAAAATGTCCTGATGTGCTCCTACTGCTCGAGAAAGCAATGTAGGGAAAAGAAAAGCTCAGGGAAAGAAATTCACCAGAGAAGGTTCTGTTTGGCAAACGCTGAATGCAAAGCTCATGCCTCAGTTTCCCAATATCCATCTAAACCTCTCCTGGCCCAGCCTGAGCTGTTCCCTCTGCTCCTGTCCCTGTTCCCTGAGAGCAGAGCCCAAATCCTGGCTGTCCCCTCCTGGCAGGAGCTGTGCAGAGCCACAAGGTCACTCTGAGCCTCCTTTTCTCCAGGCTGAGCCCCTTCCCAGCTCCCCCATCCTCTCCTGGGGCTCCAGCCCCTTCCCCATCTCCCCCAGCTCCTCCTGAATCTCCGGTCCCTTCCTCATCTCCCTCAGTCCCTCCTGGAGCTCCAGACCCTTCCTCATCTCCCCCAGCTTCTCCTGGAGCTCTCCCAACCCTTCCTGGAGCTCCAGACCCTTCCCCAGCTCCCCCATCCTCTCCTGGAGCTCCAGACCCTTCCCCATCTCCTCCCAGCTCCTCCTGGAGCTCCAGACCCTTCCCCATCTGCCCCCAGCTCCTCCTGGAGCTCCAGACCCTTCCCCAGCTCCCCCATCCTCTCCTGGAGCTCCAGACCCTTCCTCAACTCCCCCAGCTTCTCCTGGAGCTCCAACCCCTTCCTCATCTCTCCCAGCTTCTCCTGGATCTCCAGCCCCTTCCCCATCTCCCCCAGCCCATCTCCATGTTCTGGCAGGGCAGAGCTGGGTCCCTGCAGCTCTCTGGGGCGAGCAGGGCTCAGAGCAGAGCACACAGAGAGGCTCTGTCAGAGCTCTCTGCCCCTGGGAATCCATTCCTGCCTCGCTGGAATGGTGATGCCAGGGTAACCCCAGTGAGGTTATCCCGCTATCTCGGGTCTTAACCCCAGCCCATCGTGGTTGGGTCGCTCTGCACACACTGGCCCAGCTCAGAGGGAGCTGAGGGAGCCCAGGGCAGGGCAGGGGAGGCAGGAGGAAGAGGAGGGAGCTGCAGGCAGGCAGGGCAGGCTGTGTGGCCGCAGGGATGGGCACAGCTGCTGCCCTGCTGCCCATTCCGCCTCAATGACACACTTGGCACAGGCACTGCCCGCGTTCCTCACGGGCCACTGGGTGCTCTTCCTCATCCAACTCCTGCACATGCTCCTCCTGGACCTGGCTCAGCTCTGCTGATGCGTCCAGAGCTGGAAAAAAGGCAAAGATGAAGGGGCAGAGCAGTGGCAGGGGGGCAGCAGGGCTGGGAGGAGGAGGAGGAGGAGGAAGGAGGAGGTGACTTCATCTCATACCAGAGAGCTGACAGCCAGCAGAGGATGAAAGCCTGGCAATCCCCGGGCTCCAGGAGGAGATCTCTCAGCTGCCAAGAGCAGGGCAGGAGCCGGGGTTTGAATTCCAGGCTCAGCTCCTGCCCTGGGCTTTCCCACGCCAGCGAGGAAGAATCAAAGGAGTGACCCAAGAGGGATGCCTGGGAAGGGCTGCCTCCCTGCCTGCTGCTGCCAGGGGGCTGCAGGGCACTGGGGAGGAGGTTGGGACAACATCTGAGGCTGCCCCAGCTCCAGGCAGGGCAGAGACAGCTCTGGGACAGCTCTGAGCCCAGGAGGGTGCAGAGCATTCACACCTGAGCCTGCACACCTGAGCCTGCACCTCTGCCTGCTCCCTGGTGCTCTCCCCAGCTCATCACAGAACCCTTGAGGTTGGAAAAGCCCTCTCAGATCAAGCCCAGCAGTTCCCCTGCCATGCCAAGGCCACTGCTAATCCTTGTCCCCAAGTGCCACATCCCCCCATGGCTTTTAAACTCCTCCAGGAATGGGGACTCCAGCCCTGCCCTGGCAAACCTGGGCCAGGGCTGGACAACATTTTGGGTGGAAAATGTTCCCAATATCCATCTAAGCCTCCCCTGGTACAATTTGAGGCCATTTCCCCTTGTCCTGTCCCTGTTCTCTGGCGCAGAGCCCAAATCTCAACTGTCCCCTCCTGTCAGGAGCTGTGCAGAGCCACAAGGTCCCTCCTGAGCCTCCTTTTCTCCAGGCTGAGCCCCTTCCCAGCTCCCTGAGCCCCTTCCCAGCTCCCTGAGCCCCTCCTGGAGCTCCAGCCCCTTCCCCAGCTCCACTGCCCTCCTTGGCTCTGTACAAGCAGCTCATGGGGAGAAAACTCACCCAACAGTTTTGGTTCTTCCAAGCTCATCTAGCCCAAGCCCCCAAGGTTTTGCTCCACCTTAAAGAAACTTTGCTTTTCCCCCTCATCTCTCCATTTTTTAGCCGCTACTCTAAACCTCAGGCCCAAACTCCAGCTGCCATTTGGAAAATAAAGCACAAATGTAATCAAAGCAATTACTACCTCCACTTCAAACATTACATTACCAACCAAGCAGCTCCCCATTGAAGACAATTAATCCGCACACAGCCACCAAAAGAAACTGTCAGCAATTAGAAGTGGAAGCAGAACTTTGTAGTTAATTGGGAATATTGCACCTCTGATACATGTTTAATTAGTTGATGGAGTGTGTCCCTTCTCAGACATTTTTCTTTTAAAGTTATAGCTGAAATTCATTCCTTGTACCCCGTCACTTTCTTTTTTCCCAATGCAAAATAATAAAGGAAATAAATAAAGCATGAGTAATCTGAAACCTGATTCTGGCTCTGCCTGAGTTTGCAGCTTGTAATGTGTACACAGGAGTTTAGAGACCTCCAAGAGATAAGGAGGAAAAGATCTTTCTTTTCTTTCAGAGCTCCTCTTTTTCCATTAATCTGATATTAAGACCTTGCCTGTGCATTTTCACACTTCCCTCATAAATCTCATTTTTGTCCTGCTTCCCTTGGGATTATCAGGTGAAGGAACAGGAGGGCCCAGAGCTGAGCAGAGGCAGGCACACGCTGTGATACATTCATTTCAACACTTATTTTACAAAGGGGCTAAATTTTATCTTTGCATAATGATGCTGCTTTGCATATCTATAGCTGCTTTCATCCCATGATCTCAGAGCATTCTGCAGACTGTTAATTAAGTCTCAAAACACCGTGCTGCAGTCAATGGGAGGGCTTTATTGGGGTGGGTTTATCTAATTTGTAGAAGAAAAGGGTAAACTGAGGCAGGGGGAGAGTGAGGAGGGGTTTCCAGGCATGGCACAGCAGAACAAAGTGTGTTAGGGGAGCTTTGTGTTCGTAACCCCACAGCCCTCACATCTCTTGCTCCAACTGAGGTGAAGTCCTCCTGATTTAGGGCACGAGCTCAGCTTTAAAGGAGGGGACAAGATGGAAATTTTCCTTTGAGGAGATGATGTTAAAACTTTCAGAAACATAGCTGCACGTCCCAGGGGCTGGGATGGGCTTTGGAGTGACCTGGAAGGTGTCACTGTCCAAGGCAGGGGCTGGAACAAGATGATCTTTAAGGTTCCTCCCATCCCAAACCTTGTACACTTCCATTATCCCAGGTTACCAAGCAGCGCGGTGCCCAGAGCTCCCCCAGCCCACATTCCCCATGGTTCCATGCCAGCACAGTGCTCTCAGCACCAGCCAGCCCTCAAATCACCCTGGAGATGCTCCTGGGAGCGTTCTTCACTCGGGGTGGGTGTTTGCTTTTGTCATCCTTGGCGCCGCTTTCCAAACGCTCCGAAATGAAAACATTTCTATACCCACCAGGGCCTATTTTTCATCACCTCAGAGCAGCATGGACCAAGAATAACTTTGCTGAGAGCCAGAAAATCCACACAGTGGCTTGAGGCAGCCTGGCAGATACTCCCTGTTTGCCACGAGCAGAAAAACATCTCAGGGCCAGTCCCATCCTGATGAACATCCCTCCCACGCTGGGGAGAATTCAGCATGGGTGGCACATGTGGCCCTTTCTGCCAAAGAGAAAACTCTGCCAAAATCCCATCCCTTCAAGCAGAAAGATCCAGGCTGGAGGAATCCAACATGCCTGGAGAATTGCTGGGGGAAACCACAACAACAAACCTGCAGAGAGAATGGAGCTGGCAAAGGCAAGAGCACCAGCGTGGCTGCCATCCTTCCCACTGCCCTGCAGAAAAGCCTTTCCTGCCTTATCAAACATTATCAAACATCATCACCTTGCTTGGAGCAGCACTGCAAGAAGCAACATCCTGGTTGTAAATCACCTTCTTCATTTTGTTACTTGCTGGAACAAAACCATCCAAGTTACAGCTCAGGTTTGGAGAAGGGAGGAAGTGTTTGCAACTGGTGTGCTGGTGGGGGAAAAAAGAAGTTTCCAAGTTGCCTGAGAACAGCTGCTTTAAAGGTCAAGAATTTGTGTGGGTGAGTCTGCATTGCTCTCCATCCTTGGGCAGGAGGAATTTCAGCAGCTCAGGGGGGCCCTGGTGGGTTTGTGTTTGTGTTTGCCTCTCCTCCTCTCTCCAGGTGACAGGTACAGCTCATCAGCCATCTTCTGGAGATGGAAGCAGATGAAAGGAATGAGAGAAGCTCTCAGAACCATGAGGTCAGTGCTGGCAGCAGCAGCAGCCACCCCGTGCAGCAGAGATCCCCGTTTGTTCTGCGCCCAAGTCAGAGGGGATGGATCCACCAGGCTCTGGAGCAGCCTGCAGAGCACAGGCAGAGCGTGGGTGCTTTCTTTTTCTGCCAGGGACAATCCAAGCAAAACCCAACCTCCTTCTTCCTTCAGCTGAAAGAAAGCATCAACAAGAAGACAGAAATTCTGGCCTGAAAAGCAGCCAAGCACTGCTGAGTGCTGGCCCGTGGTCCTTGCACAGGGGGATAATGAGAATTTCTGAAGTGCCTTTGAAAAGCGCCTTGAGATTGTGCCATCTTGTGTCCTCCTGGGACTCTGGGATGGAGGAACCAGTGCTCCTGGTTCCTGGCCAGCCTTGGAGCAGGGCCAGCCTCCCATGCTGGCCATGAGGTTGCAGCCCTGCACTCCCTGCTGGATGGACACTTTGCACCATTGCAGGGCAGCCCCAGGATTTCTGCTCATCCTGAGCCCCTCTGGCAAATGGAGGGAGCCAGGCTGCTTTGGGAGTGTAGGAACAGAGAGATGCAGCAGTGGAGGTCCCCCCATCTCATTAAGGCATCCTCAAAACGAACCCTGCTAAGAAAAATAAATGTTTGCACCCCCTGTGCTCCTGACACAGCTTTTGTGTGCTGCAGGCATTTGAGATTCCCTTGGCTGGTCCATCTCTGGCACCTCACACTATCAGCTGTTGCAGGCGAAGATGCAAATCCTCTCCTATCAAATCAAACACCTTTGTGAAAGTTTTAACATAATCTTCTCAAAGGAAAATTTCCATCTTGTCCCCTCCTTTAAAGTTGAGCTTGTGCCCTAAAGCAGGAGGACTTCACCTCAATTCCAGCACTCAGAGATGCTCTGAAATCCTCTCTTTGCAGCTCTGGCCACTCCAGCACTCCCTGTGCTAAAGGGAAATCTCTTTGTGGAGAGCAGTGCTCAGTGTGTGCCTGAAAGGCAGCCACATGCTCACAGCCTTGACCTGCTTTTCTCACGACCTGAAAAGACCCACGGCTGGCAAAGGCAGCCCAGGGTGACAATGCCACGGTGACAATGCCACGGTGACAATGCCACAGTGACAATGCCACGGTGATAATGCCAGGGTGACAATTCTACAGTGACAATGCCATGGTGACAATGCCACGGTGACAATGCCACAGTGACAATGCAACGGTGACAATCCCAGGGTGACAATGCCACTGTGACAATGCCACAGTGACAATTCTACAGTGACAATGCCATGGTGACAATGCCATGGTGACAATGCCACTGTGACAATGCCACAGTGACAATTCTACAGTGACAATGCCACAGTGACAATGCCACAGTGACAATTCTACAGTGACAATCCTACTGTGACAATGCCATGGTGACAATGTCACTGTGACAATGCCACGGTGACAATCCCAGGGTTACAATCCCATGGTGACAATGCCATGGTGACAATGCCACAGTGATCATCCCACTGTGACAATCCCACGGTGACAATCCTACAGCGACCATTTCACAGTGACAATCCCACCAATGCCATGGTGACAATCCTACTGTGACAATCATACAGTGACCATCCCATAGTGACCATTTCACAGAGACAATCCCACTGTGACAATGCCACAGTGACCATCCCAGGGTGACAATCCTACTGTGACAATCCTACGGTGACCATCCCATAGTGACCATTTCACAGTGACAATCCCACTGTGACAATGCCATGGTGACAATCCCAGGGTGATAATGCCACAGTGACAATGCCACAGTGACAATCCTACAGTGACCATCCCACTGTGACAATGCCACGGTGACAATCTCAGGGTGACAATGCCATGGTGATAATCCCACAGTGACAATCCCACAGTGACCATCCCACTGTGACAATCTCACAGTGACAATGCCATGGCGACAATCCAATGGTGACCATTCCACAGTGACAATCTCAGAGTGACAATGCCCAGAGTGGGCAGAGAAATGGGCATCACCCAAGGCCCAGAGTGGGCAGAGAAATGGGCATCACCCAAGGCCCAGAGTGGGCAGAGAAATGGGCATCACCCAAGGCCCAAAGTGGGCAGAGAAATGTGCATCACCCAAGGCCCAGAGTGGGCAGAGAAATGGGCATCACCCAAAGCCCAGAGTGGGCAGAGACACGGGCATCGCCCAAAGGGTTTGTCCCTCTGAATGTGCCCAGGATCACTTGGCTGCAGGATGGTGGCTCCCAGGGGGACATCCCTTCACAGCTGTGGTGCTCTGCTGAGTCCCTGTGCCCTGAAATGCCAGGTGGGGCCTGTCCCCACCCCTCTGTGGGCACTGGGGAGCTGGGAAGGGGCTGCTCCATCTGCAGAGCTCTGAGCCAGGGAAGCCCCAGCTTGGGCCCATCTGGAACGAATTCCCAGAGGAGCTTTGTGTCAGCTGCTTCCACACCGAGCAAGGCTTGGGGTTTTACACCATTTGCCTCGCCCAGAATAAAAACCAGATAGGCAAGGAGGTTTATTACACACAAATCTCTCAGGATTACAGCTGCCCCACGGAAGGACCTGCCTGAGAGTGTTTCCTAGCTGGCATGGGAGAGCACAGCAGCCTTGGAGCATGGAAAATGGAGCAGATCCTTGGCCGGATTCAACAATGGCATCAGCAAATGCCTCGTTGGAGGAAGGAGGGGGAGAGTGGAGATGAGGGCTCAGACTCAGGGACCACCCAGGAGATGAAAGAGGCTGGAGCTGCTGCTGAGCTCTGCAGCCCCAGCTGGTGCCTGCATCAAACTCGAAGCTGTGATGATCCCCCTGCCTGATCCAGTTGCAAATTACTTCACTGGGATTTGGGACCCCGGGGACTGGGATCTGCTCTGGTTCCTCCCTTCACCAAAGATGTGTTTACATGTGAGAAATCATCCCTAGGGATGACCACGCAGTGTTTTCATTGATTTTTAATACCTCTTGTTTACCTGTTTCCAAATTGCAGGAGTCATTTTTATTTCTTTGCTGCTACATTTTCCACAAAAGCTTTGCTTAAAAAAAAAAATAATAAAAAAATCAAAATTATCTGTCTTTGAAACAGATATTGAGCATGTTTTGTTTCCTGACAACCACACGTAGAGATTCAATTTGTATACACTCCTCTGTGGATATGTCATACTGTGATTGCTCACACATTAACTGACACAGCAGAGCTGGGTGGCAGATATTTTATCTGCTCCTCAAGAATTTCAGAGCCTAATAAAAACACCAGTGGATCTAAAAGAGACCTCGATGTTTCGTAATATGTAAGACAAAAGGGTTTCCTGTTTAATTAGTCAAAATGTTAGATCAAAAAAAGATGCCTTACATTTTGAAATGAGTCAGTACTGAAACTTATAACTAGTTTAAAAGGATTTCAAATATTTCATTCTCAAATAGGGAGAATGAAAAGAACAACTTTGGGACAATGAATTTTTGTTTCACAAACGAGCTGCACCAAACTGAACATTTTCTGCTGGAGCCCAAATCAAAGCTGTGACCCTGATCCAGCTGCTCTTGCAGAGGCATCACCCCAACCACTCCTCCCCTTACAAAACTGGCTCATTTCCTCTGGAAAACACAGATAACAACCAACTTCCACACTCTGTGTGCAGACAGAGAGTAAACTTGCACTGCCTATTATCCTGCAAGTAGGGACACAACGCTGCCCTTGATCTCCACTCAAGAGAGAAGGGAAATTCCACTGTTTCAGAGCCTTGGTTATTATCTTGAGAGGCAGGGCAGCAACCAGAGAGAGAATCCAGCAAGACAAGCAGAGGAAGGGTTTCTGAGGCAGGGCACAGCAGCTGATGTGCATCAGGGCTGTGGGAGCTCCCAGCAGCCCAGCTTTCATCCGCCCATCAGCATTCCTGCACTGGGAACTGCAGAGCCAGAAAAACCAAAAGGGAAGAAAAAGAAGGAAAGGAATTATCAAACCCCCGCGTTCATTTTCATGTTATGAACACGAGGTCTGCCCCAGACACAGGTCTGTGGTTTTCAGAGCAGGGCGGTGTGAGTTGGAGCACTGAGCTGTGGTTTGATCCCTCTGTGGGCTGCTCATGGAAGGCCTGGACTCTGATCCTCGTGGCTCCCTTGCAGCTCAGGATTTCTGTCATTCTGGGTCAGATTTGCTCCATGGGTTGCCCCGTGGCGAGGGCTGTCTGTCTGTCCCTGGGGAGAGCACCCTGAGGGCTGTCTGTCTGTCCTTGGGGAGAGCACCTGAGGGATATCCGTCTGTCCCTGGGAAGAGCACCCTAAGGACTGTCTGTCTGTCCCTGGGGAGAGCACCCTGAGGGCTGTCTGGCTGTCCTTGGGGAGAGCACCTGAGGGATGTCCGTCTGTCCCTGGGCATGGAGATCCTGGGGACAGCACCCTGAGGCTGGTCCATGTGTCCCTACCAGGCTGTCTGTCTGTCCCTGGGGAGAACAGCAACACCTCCATCTGTCCCTCCCAGTCTGCCTGTCTGTCCTTCCCAGGCTGTCCGTCTGTCTGCCCACAGCGGGAGCAGCAGCCACAGCCTCCATTCCTGGTTTCCCCAGGACATCTCTGTGCCACTCATTGCACAGTGAAGACGGATGAAGGAGAATTCGGATGCTCCACCTGCCTCTGTTTGTGCACTGCACTGAGCTCTGGAGCACAGGAAACGCCACAAGGAGAGAACAGTTAAATTTCCTCCTGAATCTCACAAAATGTTGTGTTCGGCCACAGATCTGAAACATTGAGAAACCCAAGGTTTGAGTCTTGCCTGGTTCCACCTCTCCATCACTTTGCTGGGGTGGATCTCAGAGCATTTATCAACCACAATCTCCACACGGGAAAGGAGCAGTGGCATTCCCACCAAAAAAAATAATCCATGATAAAAAAATAAACCTGAGGAATCTGTTAGGATCCTCCTCCAAGGAATGGAGCACCACCAGCAACTTCACCCGCTGCAGGGTGAGGAGGGCCAAGCATGGAGCAACCTCAGCATCTCAAATAACTGAATAATATTTGAATATCTGAATAATCCCAGAGTCAAAAAGAAAACCACATTTTGTGGGCATGTATGAAAATCTGGCCTGAATTTCAAGGTCATGTGGTAAATTAGGAGGAAGACCCAGATGTCCTGAGCATGATCCCTTCCTCCCCTACAGGCACGGCCTCCCATAACCATTTGTGCAATTGCCTTATTTCCCAGAGTGACTTATAGATGCTCTTGTAAGCAGATCCAGTCAATATATTTATTTTCCTTTTGATATACAGCTTCAATAGGAAGCCATGCATGAAGTTTATTAAACCTGGCTAATTTTCTATCAGTTCTGCAAAATATCGATTCTATGCATTCAGCTATCTGGCTCAGACTCAGACTCAGCCTGGAAAGAGAATCATTTAAAAACAACACAAAGAAGCATCCAATTCCTCTGAAACAACACTAATCTGAGCCTGCAAAGTGTCCCCATCCTCATGGGCAGAGCCCTTTGATCGACTGAGCCAAAGACAACTGTGTTATTTAGGAGCCATTTGCAAGCTGGCAGATTAAACAAGGCTTCCTTTTTTTTTTCCCCCTAAAGGGTGGGTGGGGAAAAAGTAACAGCTTTACAGTAGCAGTAAAACATCCAAAAGATTTTTTTTCCCCTCTGACAGAGTCAGGTTCTTCAGGTTATATGGGCAGGAAAGCAGCACAGGAGGCTCTGCTGTTCCTCTGCTGCCCAGGGACAGCGTGGGGACCAAAAATAAAAATAAAAATTAAAAAAAAACCACAAAAAAACAAGGTTTTGGTAAGCCAGGAGCAGGGCTGGCCATACAACACCTCTAAAATGAGTTTTTGCAGATGTCTGGCTCTATAGAGCACAAGTCCTGTCCAGCAGGCAAGTCTAAGCCTTAATGCTGTCTCTCTACCTTTCTCAGAGAATTTTAAACCCCAGAATCTAAAATCCCAGGGAATTTAAAACTCAGTTTGGTTTGGAAAGAACCTTAAAGATCCTCTAGTTCTAACCCCCTGCCATGTGCAAGGAAATTTCACATTTGCATAATAAAATCAGAAACGTGGAGTTTTCTACCTTCAATTCCTCAAGCTTAACCGATCTTCTGCACAAACAAACCGTTATTGTGCCCAAATTATGATGGAAACCAGCAATAAATACAGAGATGCTATCTGAGCCAATATGGCAGGGTGTTTTGCCACATCAATCTCGGGGAGCCTGCCCTCAGATCCTCACATCAGGGCAGATTTCAGCGACTTCCTTGGGTTCAAACTTCACCTGCTGCTTCTCCCGAGCCGCGGGCTGCTCCAGACCAGCTGCGGAGCATCATCCTACGAGACAGAACATATGCACGATAAACAAATTAAGGCCATCTCCAAAACAACAGGCCCCTGGCTTCCTGGAAGAGCTGCAGGAGAAACTCAATCAGCAGCAGCAGCAGCGGGTGAAATGGTGACAGGGAGGGGATGGACCCTGCTGAGCACAGAGATGCTCTGGGATGGGTGAAATGGTGATGGGATGTTGGGGTCTCTAGCTGGTCAGAGTGACCCCAAAAAGAGTTTGAAAGTCTCTTTTCCCAGCCCGGTGCTTGAAGAAGGAGTCAGGGCTCTTCATTTCTCAGTCTCAAGGTTGTTTATTCATTGTTTATTATAGATATCTTATCTATAAAATTCTTTCTCCTGTCCTGCTGAGGTCCACTCAACAAGACAGCCCAGGACATTCTGCCAGCCCCCAGGGTGGTGTTATGTCTTTATACTAAATACGACATGTACAATATTTACAATTACTTCCCAATATCTATCACCTATGTTAGACAGTGAGCTTCTACTCTAAACCAATCTAAAAGTGCCACCATCACAGCAGAAGATGGAGACCAAGAAGAAGAAGAAGAAGAAGAAGAAGAAGAAGAAGGAGAAGAAGAAGGAGAAAGGCTGGACACGCCCAGATCCCTCCATCTTGCCCCCTGAATACCCATTCTAAAAACCCGAAAATCTACTTTTTCACCTCATGATAAATTCACTATCATTGTACTTAATTTGTTGTGGTTTGTAGATCTTCATCTGAGGTTGGTAACTTGCTCCATGGGTCATAATCATACCCACACAGGGGCATTCTGGGCTCTGTCCAGGGTCCCTGAGACCCCGGGCAGGGGTCTTGGCTGCTCAGGACAGCCAGAGGGATGTCCTGGCTCCTGACAATGGGGAGGAGATGGACCCTGCTGAGCACGGAGATGCTCTGGGATGGGTGAAACAGTGAAGGGGAAGGGACAGACCTGGCTGAGCACGGAGGTGCTCTGGGGTGATGGGGACAGCACGCAGGGAGGTGGCGATGGCAGCGGGAGAGCACATGGAGCCATGGCCCCAATGGCCCCAAGGAACCACAGCCCCGACTGCCCCGAGAGAGCTTCACCCCACAGCTGAGGAACCTTCCCTGCTAAAAACCTCTTCCTCGACCCTACAGTCCCAGCCAGAGTGCCCTTGCTTACAGCAGCTCCTCTTGGCAGCTCGTGACCAGCAGGATTCAACCAAAACAAATTTTATTGCAAAGTGTGATAATTGAGCATTGAAGACAATCCGTATTTTTAAAATCCTGTGATGTCTGTTGCTCTCTAATCTCACATTATTATGATCAGGATCTCCCTGGTTTTCCTTTTACCCCAAAAGAGTGAGGCAGTCACCATGTGCTCCCTCAGCAGCCCTGGAAGCCGTCTGAGATATCAGAGTTTCTCCTTGCAGCCTGACTCCTCACTCAGCATGCCAGACTCGTCCTGCTTTGCCCCAGAAAGCTGCTGAGAAGCACCTGGGAGCCCCAGCTCCTCCTCAGCCCAGGCCCAGCCTCAGAGCAGAGTCTGGCACTGAAGTCTAACACAAATCCCCTGGTGTGATAACAGGCAGGCAGGGCACTGACAGCTAACAGAGAAGTATTTAAAATAACTGGCTGATTTAAGGCAAGTGTCTCCTTAATCCTAAGCAGTTAGAGGTTGTTTTATGCCCTGGATGACAAAGGTTTGTATAGCTAGTTTATCATATGTTTAAAGCTGCCTTGGTGTAACAGCAGAGGATGTGCTATTCATCTTAGGCAAAGCAGGGGAAAGCTGGGGAAGAAATGGGGAATGTGTAACAACCAAGAGCTCCTTCCTGCACAACCTAAGATCCACCAGAAGAAAACAGTGCTGTAATGACTGTAAAGCTGTTGGAAGTTCTTTGCTGTGTTCTCTTTGCAGGACTCTCCAGCTGTCAGGGCCCAGGTCTGGGATGGAAATGTGGAGAAAGAAGCCTGACCCTGCAGGAGCAGTGGGATGTTGCAGACATCATTTCATGAAAAATCCTTTCCTTAGGATTTTTTCTCCTGAGAAGCTGAGAGGCCTCAGGAACAAAAAGTAAACAATTATTATCTGCTGCTGTGGAATGCAACAGGTGCATCTGTGATTGGTCTCATGTGGTTGTTTCTAATTAATGGCCAATCACAGTCAGCTGGCTCAGACTCTCTGTCTGAGACAGAAGCTTTTGTTATTCATTCTTTCTGATTCTATTCTTAGCTTAGCTAGCCTTCTGATGAAACCTTTTCTTCTATTCTTTTAGTACAGTTTTAATGTAGTATATATCATAAAATAATAAATCAAGCCTTCTGAAACATGAAGTCAGATGCTTGTCTCTTCTTCCCTCATCCTCAGACCCCTGTGAACGTGGTCACAGTGGGACCACTGCAGGGCAGAAGGAAAAGAGGGCACTGAGGGCTGGCACTGGTCACACCTGAGCAGTGTGAGGGGTCAGGATGCTCCCAGGACTCCTGGGACAGAGCTGCAGGTGCACAGAGCCACCCTCACCAGGAGGATGTGCCCATCACCGTGCCAAGCTGAGCTCCAGCTGGGATTTTGGCTCTGCTGCACGGCCCCACCTCACCCCCGAACCCAGCACTGTTCAAATCTGGGCTTTCGCTCGGCTTTCATCGCTCACCAGGAGGGGATTGCAGGAGTTAAACTCCTGGCTGCAAAGCAGAGATTCCATTTTCCTCTGGTCTTAAGCAGCTTCAATCCATCTTTCTGCATTACAGAGCCCTTGCTGATTGTTCTGCTGTAGTGAGTAATAACAACTTGTACTTTGCAGATTCCCCCAGGGAGCCACGTTCCTGGCCCTGCTGCACCACTGGCTCCGCAGGGCAGGCACACATCTGCCAGGCACCCTGAGAGGGATGGGCATGCAGGGACAGGGCAGGGAGAAACTGGGGTGGGAAGGGGGCAACAGTGAAGGGCACCAATGTGGGTGATGGCCCTGGGGAAGTTGGGGTGCCCAGTCCTGTGAGGGGTGCACATCACAGCACGGTGGGCACAGAGAGAGTGGAAATATTAGGAATTATATTAGGAATATTAGGAATTATATCATTATATTCTATCAGGAATTATATCCCCACTCCTGTGAGGGGTGAACATCACAGCACGGTGGGCACAGAGTGGAAATATTAGGAATTATATTAGGAATATTAGGAATTACATCATTATATTCTATCAGGAATTATACCCCCACTCCTGTGAAGGGTGAACATCACAGCACGGCGGGCACAGAGAGAGTGGGAATATTAGGAATTATATCAGGAATATTAGGAATGATATCATTATATTCTATCAGGAATTATACCCCCACTCCTGTGAAGGGTGAACATCACAGCACGGTGGGCACAGAGGGAGTGGGAATATTAGGAATTATATCAGGAATATTAGGAATGATATCATTATATTCTATCAGGAATTATACCCCCACTCCTGTGAGGGGTGAACATCCCAGCACGGTGGGCACAGAGAGAGTGGGAATATTAGGAATTATATTAGGAATATTAGGAGTTATATCAGGAATATTAGGAATGATATTATTATATTCTATTAGGAATTATACCCCCACTCCTGTGAGGGGTGCACATCATAGCACGGTGGGCACAGAGAGAGTAGGAATATTAGGAATTATATTAGGAGATAGGATATTAGGAATATTAGGAATATTAAGAGATTAAGATATTAGGAATATTAGGAATTATATTAGGAAAATTAGGAATATTAAGAGACTAGGATATTAGGGATATTAGGAATATTAGGAGACTAGGATATTAGGAATATTAGGAATTATATTGGGACAGGAAGATATTAGGAATATTAGGATATTAGGAATTTTTTCCCTCACAAAAGCTGCACAGACAGGTTTTCTCCAAAGGAATCCATTACCAGAGTTGCTAGCTCATTTTTATCACAAGACTTGAGTTTATGAAATAAGTACCAATCTCTACACATTTTTTTTATAGAGAAATAGTTTAAAAAGAGGAAAAAACCCCACTGCTAAACAGAGATGGCTTTGCTTTATGTCCAAGCTTTGCAAGGCATTTTGCCAAAACTAGAGAAGACATTATTTCCAGAACCAATATTTAATAAAGATGTCATCTTCTATTGCAAGGCCAACAGCTGGAGCTGGAATCCATTTCCAGACATGGGCACTGAGTTGCAAGGGCCCAGATTTGCTCAAGTGCCTTTTTTAATTGTGGGCATTAGCAGCTTATGGGTCCTTTTGCAGCAGGTCCATAAAACACTGCTCTGTAATCTCCTGTAGGCATTAGGCTCCAGATTATCGTGCTTGTAGTTGATGATAACAGAGAGGAGATTGCCTGCGCCCCTGGGAAATCCAGGTGAGGCACCTGCAGGAGCACACGGTGCCCAGACACGTGCAGGGCACGGTGCACATGGCCCTGCTGCCCACCCTGGCCCTGGTGACAAACCCTGAGCCACCGACGTCCCCATTCCTCCTCTCCCCAGCTCACCTTCTGGGAGGGGGGCTCTGTTTCAGCCTCCTGTTCTCTAAAAGACGTGGGTTATCCTTCTCTTTCATCCTAGATGAAAGGAGGTGGTTACATGCACCAGTTTCTAAATCAGCTCCTAGCAAAAAAAAAAAAAAAAAAAAAAAAAAAAAAAAAAAAAAAAAATCATCAAGAGGGTGCAGGTCTGCCTTGCAGCCAGCTCGCTGCCAAGCTGGGGATTGCTCTGTCAGCAGCGGGGAGGAAATGTGTCCCACATCTCTTCTGAGAGCAACTGGGAGCACTGGGAGCTCCAAGTGTGCAGGGGAAGGTCACTAGATGGCCCCAGCTCTTGCTCTGCTGCAGCCAGCAGTGTTGCAGCTCTGCAGCCTGGGCTGCACTGGTGCTGCAGCCTGAGCCAAAGGAGCAGCATGTCCTGCTGGGGAGGGCACCCTGAGAGCCAGGGGTGCTTGCCAAGGTGTCCTGAGCCAAGCCTGATGGCTTTTTCTGCTCCTGGCCTTTGGTTGTGGAGGGCAGGAGAGCCTGGAGTGTGTGTGGGCAGTGCCAGGGCCACAGGGACCCTGACCTCACACAGAAAAAGGACAAGAAATATGATTATGTACAAATTGCCATCATCTTCCCCTCCCAGGCTGCTGCCAAACCCTCAGAGGGGAAAAAACCATCCACACTTAGTGCTCAAGGTAAATCCTTCTGGATGGGGCCTGCAATGATTCCTGATTCCACACAGGTCAGGCTCCCCTGATTGTCACAGACAGCTTTTATGAAAAATCCTTTCCTTAGGATTTTCCTCCTGAGAACCTGGGAGGCCTCAGGAACAAAATGTAAACAATGATTATCTGCTGCTGTGGAATGCAACAGGTGCATCTGTGATTGGTCTCATGTGGTTGTTTCTAATTAATGGCCAATCACAGCCAGCTGGCTTGGACTCTCTGGTCAGTCACAAGCTTTTGTTATTCATTGCATTCTTCTTGCTTGCTAGCCTTCTGATGAAATCCTTTCTTCTATTCTTTTAGTACAGTTTTAATATAATATATATAATAAAATAATAAATCAGCCTTCAGAAACATGGAGTCACATCCTAATCTCTTCCCTCATCCTGGGAACCCTGTGAACACCAGCACACCTGACCCCTGCAATGATTCCACACAGGTCAGGCTCCCCTGATCCCTGCAATGATTTCACACAGACTCCCCTGATCTTGCTTCAGCTCAAGCTGTTTGGGCAGCACCAGAATCAGATTCTGTGAGCAGTTACGTGGGTCTAAATCACCACTAAATTCCTCTGGCTGAGCAGATGCTCCTGTGGAGAGCATGCCAAAGGCAGAGCTGGTTTTATCCCAGCCTGTGCACTGAGTGGTGGCCCAAGAAGAGGCAGGAAGGTTCCTGGGGGCTTGGGGAGTGGGGGGCTAAGTGATCAGTTAATAGAGGCAAATGATCATTTCCTTTCTCCTGGCTCAGATCTCGGTTCAAGTGCTGGAATGGGACCCGTTCCCTGTAATTGCTCTGCTCTTGCACACAACTGCTGTCTCCCACGTGTGCCTTGTTGACATTTAAATAAATTGCAATTATTCCGACAAAGTAAATTGCAGGGACTCCAGAGAAAATGGGTCAAAAATACGTCCAGGAGCATCTGCAATGTATTTAACACACGGTTATGATAGGGCAGGGTGAGGAGGAGGGTGGGTGCTGACAGTGATGGATTGGAGAGAGCCATGGTGGGACCCTTGGTTCAGCTCCAGCAGCAGGAGCAGAGCTGCCCCTCTGAGAAAGCTCAGATCTGAGGCAGAAATAGAGCCCTGAGAGCAAGGAAAGAGGCAAAGATTTTAGACAGCACCACAGAAGGGTGGATGCCATCACGAGAAGCACAAGAGCAACGCAGAAATGCACCTTCAAAAAGGTCCTCCCAAAGTCTTTCTTATCCCTCATTCTACTGGAAAGCCTTTGCCTTCTCCCCACACCATGAACCTTTTCCTTGTTTTGTTTCCCAATACATCAAAATGTCTCCCTGTAAGTGTAAAACTTCTTCAGATGAGGGGAAAATAAAATCGATTTGAAATCCCAGCTGCTGGGAGTTTCTGGCACACACACACACTGTCTGCTGACATTTTCTGTAGCTCTTTTCCCAGTGAAATCTGTCTCAAACAGAGCCCAAGGGGGCCAGTAACAAATCAGTTGCCTGGTACACAAGTGATTTTTTTAACTACAGGTCCAACACAAGTGCACTGGAAACCACAGGTTTGGTCTCACATGGATCATTAAACCAAAAGGGCTGTTTGTTAAAAGGTACAGGTTTTTAGGGATTTGTGGTTCTGAACCAATCCTGGGTTCGTTGCATATTCAATCCTGCTTTGTTCTGCACTCCCACCAGACTGGCATTCCTCTGGGCACCGAGCACTCACCATCTGAGTTGGGAATTGCCTGAAGGATGGGAGTTCTGCTGTCAAACACTCTGTGAGGGAGGGACAACACTGCTGCCTTATGCTTTCCCCTCCTTTCCCAGCTTTCTTCCCCATTACCACAATTTTCAAGTCACTTTTTATAGAGAGAAGTGAAACATCTTTTCAGCCATTTGATATGGGGCAAACATGAAGCAATCCCAGCAATTCCTCCTCTCCCAGCAGAGCCCCCAAGCCCCCAGCACACAGAGGGGCTGCCACAGGCTGTCCCTGAGCACCAGGGCAGCTCTTGGGGAGCTCTTGGGGCTTTTCTGGGTCACTGTGACTTCAAGAATGTTAAAAGTGTCTTTTCTCAGCCTGAGCACTTGAAGAATGAGTTGGAGCTCTTCATTTCTCGGTCTCAAGGTTGTTTATTGTTTATCTATAAAAAATTTTCTCTTGCCCTGCTGAGGTCCATCCAGCAGGACAGTCCAGGCACTCTGCCTGCTCCCAGGGCAGTGTTATGTCTTTATACTAAAAACTACATGTACAATATTTACAATTATTTTCCAATACCTATCACCTGTGTTAGACAGTGAGCTTCTACTCTAAACCAATCCAAAAGTGCCAACATCACAGCAGAAGATGGAGGCCAAGAAGAAGAAGAAGAAGGAGAAAGGCTGGACACACCCAGTTCCCTCCATCTTGCCTCCTGAACCCCCATACCAAAAACCCCAAAATCTACTTTCCCACCCCATGATAACTTCACTAATATTCTACTTAAAGTGTTGTGGCTTGCAGATCTTCATACAAGGTTGGTAACTTGCTCCATGGGTCATAATCAAACCCACAGGTGTTTTGGGCTCTGTGCCAGGGTCTCTGAGCCCCCTGGCAGGGGTTTGGGCAGTCCAGGACAGCCAGAGGGATGTCCTGGGTTCCCAAAGGGAGCACAGCTTTTAACTGCAGCAGCAAAACCAGGCTGCAAACACTGAGGGCACTGCACACTCACTATCTCCTCAGACAGGAGGTGATGCCAGCGGGAGGCACAGGTCTCCACAGCAGGATTTGCTTTGTGGAGCTGGGGAGAGGGAAAGAAAAGAATAAAATGCTTTTGAGCGTGGCATAATTGGCTGCCTTTGCCTGCTGGCTGGCAATCTCCCCGCTCACAGAGGCTGCCCTGACAGGTACATGGAACCTCCTGCTACCCAGGTTGTTCCAGGTCATTATCCAAATATGCCTAAGCACCTGAAGGGGAGCTGGATTTATGTAGTAACACGATGCAAACAGATCTGCATCTTTTCTCCAGACACAGCAGGTACAGGAGCCCTGTCTGGGCAGGCTCTGGGTGCATTTCCACGAGCTGCAGGAAGCTCTGGCTCCCTGGGCTGGCTCCTGTGGCTCCAGCTCCCACTGGGGGTGGGGCAGGCAGCCAAGTCCCAAACTGCAAACGGGGATACAGAGCTGGAAACACTCACAGAACCACCATTAGCATTTAATCTCATATAAAAGGCATAAACCGTCTTTAGTAAGTGCCAAAAATGAAGAAAATGAGCAGCTCCAACATACTTTGACCAAGACATCAAACCTGCACAGCTGCACTGAGGCTGAGCTCCCAAATCAAAGCTTTTCCTAAAACATAAACCAGCCCATTTCTCCTGGGCACCATCCAAGGACTGGGCTGTCTCCAGAGCACTTTTGGACCATGCAACAGGATGACACAATTATGGCCGTCAAGTAAGATTCTTGCCTTGAAATATTTTCTTTTTTAGTGGTTACATTAGTACTCAAAAGGCCAGGAGTTCAGAAAAATATAGTCTGAAAAGATCATCCTGCAAAACTGAGAAGAAAGATCTCTGCAGCACAGAAACCTTTGTGACTTCTGAAAATAACTGCACCTGAGCTATTTGGGCTTGGAAGAGAGACATGAATACATGCACTGGCCCTTGACAAAGTGGACCTGAATCCATCACTTCTGGCCCAAGGCAATTCAGAGAGCTTCAGGTGGGAGGAAGAAAAGAAAATGTAGTTTCAGATTTTTATTTCTTTTTTTTTTTTTGGCAGTGGAGAAGTTTCAAACCAATTTCTCCTGGAATGAAACATGACAGCATTTCCAAGGGCTTGATGGAAACAAGTCTTTCTGCAAGTCCTCAGACTGAGCTGTTTCATTTCATTTGTGGAACAAACGGGGGGAAAAATGATTTTTAAGTCAGTTCACAAGAAAACTGCCTTCTTCTGCAGGGTGTGCATCCTGCTGGGAGCTGTGAATCACTTCCAGAGCAGCACAAGGCCTTGGAAGCACCTGAGAAGGGAGAGGCTGTTGTCTCCTGAGCAAGCAGGTCCTTTGGATGGTGCTCAGTGCCAGGAAGCTCATTTAGTGATTTTAATTGCCTTTTGGAGGTAACTGCTGCCAGCAGCTTGGGAGGGGATAGGAGTGGCTTAGCTAAGCTGCACAAGCATCATCTTCACCCACTGCTGAGCATCTGGGGCTGAGCTGGAATCCTCCCTGTCCTGAGGCAGCCCTGGAAGGGAAGGAAGGGTGCTGGGGACACAGGGAGCAGGCTGAGAGCCTGTCCTGAGTGCTGCTGGCACCAGGGCCACAGCTGGATGCTGCCCCACATCTGGCTGAGGAGGGGGAGCACACAGAGCCAGGGCTGGAGCTGGTGCTTGGTAATGTCACACAAAGCCAGGGTGACATCCTGGGGGAAAATCTCCAGGCTGTTCTGCAGGAGGTGAGATGAGTTGATCTCAGTGTCCTTAATATCTGTGAATCTCTTTCCATCTTCACAAGCAGCATATGCTCTAGATGGGCTGAAGTTTTACTGAAATGGGTCAGTAGAAAAATAGATCCTTCTTACAACGCAACGCTGCAGTGCCTTAATTTAAAAAAGGAGCAACAAAAAAAAAGGGAACAGGGTCTGGGTAAGGGAGAAACCCTTTGCTGCATTTAATATTATCAAAGCCTTCTGTGCTGAAAGCTGAAATGTGTGCACAGTGAGCCTGACCTGCAGCCGGGAGCTGTCAGACCCAGAGCCCTCCATCAGCACTGATGGCACTGCCAGCACAGCTCATTGCCAGGCTGGGACACAGCCCTGGCAGCTGGAGGAGCATTATTGACTTCTCTGGAGCTCCAGCACCATCCCAGCCTTCAAAATAAACCCCAGCACACTATACATGAGAGGGGGAAAGGGGAATGAAGGCTCTGGGTCCTGCTGAGGCAGGGCTGTGGATGTGAGAGCAGTGATGGAGCTGAACATCCCACATGCCATAAATCCCACAGCACCTCAGGGACGTGTCTGTGTCTGTCCCAGTTTGCTTGGCAAGCAGGAGAGAAGTTGAGGGAAGTTAAGGCAGGTTAAGGAATGGATGAGGTCTGGAAAAGGCCGTGCTGGGAGGTGGAACAGGCAAATCTTCCAGAAGGATTCATGGCCTCTGCAGAAATGAGGCAATGGCACTGAGTTGTCACCAAATCACACAGAAAAGCAGGAGATGAGAAGACAGCAGCTCCTGGAAAAGGAGCCCTGGTTTTTCCATGTCCCAGAGCTCAAGCAGAAGGGAAATGGTATATGCAGAGCTTCATATTTATGCCAAAAAAAGGATAACTTGAAATATTCGATACAAGACCTGTGCAGAAAATTAACTGGGAGAGCTGGGGAAAGTGAGTGCAGCCTCGTGGGTTCAGGAGCTTGGAGCAGCCCTAAAAACCCACCAGAACCCTGGTGTGGAGAGAGCCAAGGCTGCTCCTGCAGGAGAGGGACCAGAACAACCCACTGGAACCTCCTCTGGTTGTTCTGCCCCAGAACAACCCACTGGAACCTCCTCTGGTGGCTCTGCCCTGGGTGAACACCCCAAAATTGTGCTGAGCTGAGCTGCCAGGAGCTTTCCCTCCTCCTGGGAAGTTCCTAGCCCATAAACCAAGCTCCACTGCACCCACTCTATTAAGCAATAACCAGGTTCCAGCACGGCCTCAAAGGGTGACTTACAGACCTCATTTATCAGGCAGTTCTTTGCCGTTTCTTGCTCATTTTATTGCAGGCTTTTCCTGCACAAACATGGTTCAGTTTATTGCTGGGAGAGTCACCAGACTGTGACCCAGAGGGGAGCAGCTGCTGATCCAGCACTGGGAGCCATTGACTGCACCACCAGAACACCAAGGTGGATTTAATTGTCGCCTTATTTAATTTACAGATCACCAGGAGCAATTGGGGTGGCTGATTGCCCCGTGGGCATGCAGCCTGTGCACTGGAGACATTTTGCTCCTTGCAGGGAACCAGCACTGCGCCTTGACAGCAGCATGTAAAAACTACTGTGGGATTTGATGTGAGATTTGAGTGATCTACAGACCCTGGGCAGGCCAAAGGTAGGAATTTGAACCCTGAGCACTCGGGTTTAATACTGACTGTAATTAAAAGGAGAGAGCCTATTTCCCTGCCTCACAAGGTGATTGACATCAATAACACCACAGCAGCAGAGAGCCTTCCCTTGTCTTTTACTGACTCAAGTGCTTTATTCTCCCAGAAACCAGGGGCTGTGAATGCTTCTGTGGGGAAGGCCAAGAGTCTGGCAGCAGGAAGAGAGAAAAATCCAGGTTCCACTTTCCAGGCAGGGAGCTGATGTGCTTGGAGAGCAGGGCACAGCCAAGGCTCCCTCTTTACCCATTCCACAAAGCATCTCCTTATTACTCCTGTTTATTGACTAAGTGTAAACTACTGTAGGAGTTCAAGGATGCAGATCTGAGTGGATTTTTTCCTGACCTCTGTGCCCCCTCTGCCACAAGGCTGGAGGAAACAGGAGAAAAACCTGACCTGGTCCCGACTGCTCTAATTAACTGGAACCCTGATTGATTTTGATATGTGGCTCTGGCCTCATTCATCAGCACAACATTTACCCAGATAAGGAGAGGAGCTGAGCATCAGCCCAGACCACCCTGAGCAGCACAGAGCTCAGAATCCTCCCCATTCTAACCCTCAATTTGTTGGATTTCCTAAAGAAAATCATTCACCCTCTTTGGGCATACAGCAAAAATAACCCCTAAGGGCTCAGCCTTGTTAAGTTTCACCTTTGGGGCTGCAGGAAATCCTGATCCCATCAGAGCTAGGGCCAGATCTCCCAGCTCACCTATTGCAGGACTGGGTGTGCAGCCCCTGGCAGGACACAGCACAGAGCCACATGCAAGGTCAGGAGGTAAAAATCAAACAAGGATGATGGAGATGGGCTAAAACAAGGCTTGAGATGGAGATTTGATTCACAGAAGGAAGGGGGGGCCCCAGCAGAGCCCTGCAGTCCAAAGGAAGAGGCTCCAAGCACTTTGCCCATTGGATTTGAAACCCCTATCAGCTGTCAGTTTGATTTTGCTCTCCTTCAAGCATGTGATGGAGAGGGAAAATGAGTGCAAGAAAAGAGATACTGTTGATTTAATTGGTCATATTTGTCACTGGAGCAAGAAAAATAACCCCAGCAACAGCCCTAGCTGAGTGGCACACATTTAATTAGTATTTGAGAGGCATTTGCTTCGGTCAGTGAAATAAATATATTAAATCTTCATCTGGACCTGACCTTTCCAGGACAGCTCTGCTCTACCCAGCACTGCCCAATGCTGCTGACACCCATGGGGTCTCTGATCAGGGGTTTTGCAGCTCAGCTGCTCTGCTGAACCTTCCTCAAATCCTTCCTGGTGTGGATTATTTAGAACAGTCCTGGAAGCACTTGGTGCAAAGGCAGAGCCAGGCAGAGCCAGTGGTGCCCAGTGCCTGCCCAATGCTGGGATTCCACTGCAGGAATAAATAAATGCTCCATGGCACAGATTCCATGGAATTAGAGCACTGACACGGTGCTCAAGGAACAGCACTCTACAAATATTTGTTCAGGTCTTCAAAGAGGCCTTTGCAAGATGCAAAGCAAACAATTTCTGCAGCCACTGTCAGTCCTTGCAGCCAGGCAGGATGGCAGGAGGACAAAGCCATCCACCAGTGTGGCAGCAGCTCTCTGGCCACAGACAGAAACACAGCTTTTCCAGGCACTGTCCTGGGAAAAGTCTGTGAGGAGAGCAGAGAAAAAACGAGAAACAATTCATATCTTCACTTGCTACACCTGTGGAATGTGTTATGGAGATGTGTTTAGCAAAGGGAGGTTTCTTCATTAACCAATGGTGATGGTGTTTGGATTGGAGGAGAAATTGGGTGCACCTGTATCGTGTCTATAAAAGCAATGGGTTTCTCAATAAAGATTATTGATCAGCCCTCTGTGATATGTGGTGTCTATGCTGATTATTACCTGCTTGCTTTGATACCTGAGCTCATCCCCTGACAGCAGGCAGGGTTTCCAGGCCTCTCTGGGCAGGATTTGTGAGTGTTTGAGGGCAGTGTCCCTTTGCAGCACAAGGTCAGACCATCCAGGCCTCTCTGGGCAGGATTTGTGAGGCTTTGAGGGCAAAATGTCCCTTTGCAGCACAAGGTCAGACCATGAAGCCTCTCTGGGCAGGATTTGTGAGTGTTTGAGGGCAGTGTCCCTTTGCAGCACAAGGTCAGACCATCCAGGCCTCTCTGGGCAGGATTTGTTAACATTTGAGGGCAAAGTGCCCTTTGCAGCACAAGGTGAGACCATCCAGGCCTCTCTGGGCAGGATTTGTTAACATTTGAGGGCAAAGTGCCCTTTGCAGCACAAGGTGAGACCATCCAAGCCTCTCTGGGCAGGATTTGTGAATGTGTGAGGGCAGAGTCCCTTTGCAGCACAAGGTGAGACCATCCAGGCCTCTCTGGGCAGGATTTGTGAGTGTTTGAGGGCAGTGTCCCTTTGCAGCACAAGGTCAGACCATCCAGGCCTCTCTGGGCAGGATTTGTGAATTTTTGAGGGCAGTGTCCCTTTGTAGCACAAGGTGAGACCATCCAGGCCTCTCTGGGCAGGATTTGTGAGATTTTTGTCCCTTTGCAGCCCAAGGTCAGACCATCCATCTCCTCCTTCCCCAGGCCTCAGATTTACCCTGCTGTAACTCCCTCCACTTCACCAGATAGATTTTGGCACTGCTGCCTCTCTCTTCTTTTAGAAGTCCCTTCCTACAACACGAGGAGACACCTGGCAGAAGGGTTCTGCTGGAAATCCATCCTTGGGCTGTTTTATCTCTATTATCCCCGTGAGCAGATGACAGGGGAGCACGCAGCCAGCGTGGGATGAGACATTCACCCAGCTGCTAGCTCAAAGGCATGCCATCATTTATAGCACTCCCAGCTATTCCAACTCTACCTACTCGCTCTCACTTAAAAGGAAGAAAGAGCAGCAAGCCTTTTCTAGTTCCGGATATTTAATTTTCATGGCGATGTTGTTTGTTTTGGTGCCTTTGCTGTCGGGTTTGCAGAGTTTCCCCAGCTCCATGGGGCATTCCTGTTCCAGAGCAGCACTGCCAAGCTGCGCTGTAACCCCTCAGCATCCCACAGAGTGCCAGGGATAGAGCATAAACAGCCAGCAAAGAGGAGAAGAAGGAGAAAAGGAGAAGAACCTCACTGGGTACCCCTTGACCCTGTCTGCACCTTGCCCATCCCACCCAGGTCCTTTGCAGCCCTGCTGTGCCCCACGTGTGCAGCCTGTCATTGACGAGTGAGCTTCTGCTCGCCTGCACTGGGAACGAGTTCAAAACCAATATTGAATCAATCTGCTAAAAGGTTTTCTCTCCACTGTGCCAGTATCCCTGTGGGGCCAGCCCATGCACACCTCCCTGAGGTGACAGACCCTCCAAAATCCAAGCCTCAGCCAGCCCAGAGCCTCTGCAGCATTGGGAGCCACAGCAGAGTGGAGGGGAAGCTGCTCTGCTGCCACCTCCAAGAGTGTCACAGCCTGCAGGTGACACCCAGCCCTTGGAAACAGCTCCACACACCCAGGGTAAAGCCAGATCTCCTCCACACTCGCTCCCAGCATGGGAGGAGTCCCTGGGAGTCACAAACCCCCTGAAATAACGCGGGCTCCTTCCCAGCCCATCGCCAGCACCACGCAGGACTGACTCATCCCCGGAGACTGCAAATGCTCGGATCCAAATTCCAGCGGAGCCCCAGCAAGGCTCATTACCTCCATCTGGCATCAGCTCTGGCTCTTTGCTCACGAGAGCTCGGGAAGGAAAGAAGGAGCTCCAGCACACGGCTGGGGAAGCATCGCTTCACCCCAAAACTGGGAAAAGCCCCCGACCCTTCCCCACCCAGCCTGGGCACTCAGCACCGTCCCGGCCGTTCAGGCTGGGCCCAATAGAGGGCAACAATATCCCACGAACTGCTTCATTAGGCTAATTGCGAGCAGCCCAGGTGGGAAGCGCTGCCCACCTTGTCCCAGGGTGGTTTTATCCATCCCCGTTCCCCCGGGATGCAGTGGCAGCCTGAGACACGGTCAGGAAGAAGGGCTCCAAAAGCTTTGAATTTTGGATTTCACGGGGGGTGGAGGCAGCAGAGCTGAAGGAGCTGGGATTGATTTCACTGGGGCTGAAGAAACTGGGATTTCACTGGGGCTGGAGGAGCTGGGATTGATTTCACTGGGTCTAAAGAAACTGGGATTTTATTGGGGCTGAAGGAACTGGGATTGATTTCACTGGGGCTGAAGGAGCTCGGATTGATTTCACTGGGGCTGAAGGAGCTGGGATTGATTTCACTGGGGCTGAAGGAGCTCGGATTGATTTCACTGGGGCTGAAGGAGCTGGGATTTCACTGCGGCTGGAGGAGCTGGGATTGATTTCACTGGGGCTGATGGAGCTGGGATTGATTTCACTGGGGCTGGAGGAGCTGGGATTGATTTCACTGGGGCTGAAGGAGCTGGGATTGATTTCACTGGAGCTGAACAAACTGGGATTTCACTGGGGCTGAAGGAGCCGGGATTTCACTGGAGCAGAGCCTCAGCCCCAGCATCCCCCACTGGAGCAGGCTCAGACAGGCAGCTCGTGTCAGAGCAGGGCCAAAAGCCTGGATTACCCAAATCCCAGACTCCTGTCCTATCCCAAGCTATCCCCCACCCCCAGCTCCCTGCCCAAAGCTGCTCTCCAGCTTTGGGCATCTTTGTAGAGGCCACCAGAGAGGCTCCATCCCAGCACCAACAAAACCATTCACTGCAGAGCCAGCAAAGGGCAAGAGTGGAGAGCTCAGGAGGGAAAAAGCAGGAGCCAAGACACAGTGTGGAGCTGAGGGATTAAATGACCTCCCCATTTGGGGAGCTGGGAGGAAAGGCTCTGTTTGACCCTGAAACCAGCAGCTGGCACAGGCTGGGAGCTGCAGTTTGACCAAAGCAATTCCTCCCACCAGCAGCTGCTGAGCCCTGTTCAAAGCCACGAATCCAGGGCTTGGCCCAGAGCCTGGGGGCCAGCTCCTCTCTCATGGAGATATATTTGTTTGCAGCTAGATTTACATGATGAGATGACGAGATCAAAGCAGCTGCACTGAGGTTAGGCTGGGTTTACTGAGGGCACAGCTCTGGGGCAGCATTTGGTGGCAGAGTTTTGCCCCATCCCAGTTTCACCCACGGGGTCCTGATCTGTTTGAAGGATGGGCTGGGTTGATTTGCCCCAGCACCAGTCCCCTCCCAGCATCCACAGGGCATCCTCTGGCAGAATGTGCCAAAATGAGCTCCCAGGGCCTGGTGTTTGCTGGCTCAGACTAAGGTCATTTGTGTCTGCTCAGATGGGCAGCCTGAAACCAGAAACAACTGCCAACCCACCTTTGGGACACAGCTGGGGACTGGGTGCTTGTGTGAGCACGCTGGGGTTCTCTTTTCAGGCTGGGGATGTTGCCAGATTTGGGGTTGGGGTTGGTGTCCCACAACAGAGCAGCTTTGGAGCCTTTCTCCCATCCCTCAGATCCCACCCATTCCTCCACACAGCACAGACCAAACGCTCCCACAAGGAGCCCTGGCACGTGCTGCTGGACCAGCCAACCACCAGCCTCCCTCAGCTGTGAGCTAAGAGCTGATCCTCCCCTGAAATCCGTGATTTCACATCCTCCAGAGCTGGTCCCTGCAGAGCAGCAGTGCTGGGAGCTGTGATTCACCCCCTGCTCCATCACCATCAGTGGGTGACAGCCTCCCCCAGCAGCTGTGGCTACCCCAGCCCCACCAGAGCAACCTCCCCCAGCGCCCAAAACGATTGGGGCTGAAATTTGGGGGAGGCAGTTCAAAGAACAGATGGCCGTGCTTTGGTATGGCAACACACTGCCAGTTAATTAATGCTAGCTGTAATTAAACTTTACACAAATTAGCTGTCAGCTATGCTAAAGGGAATCATTTCTCTCAAATGCCACCTTGAATCGCTGAGTTGTGAGACTTTTCTACAACGTAATTAAAGGCAGGAGGCTGGGAGGGGGCAGGAGATGGGAGCTGCAGGATGGGGAGCAGCTGAGGATCCCACCCTGCATGAGCTGCTCCTCTCTGCTCTGGGCACCTCAGAAGCTCCACTTGGCTTTTATCCTTCCAGCACACAGAGAGGTTCCTCCCCACCAGTCAAAGTTTTAGCTTGAAGCTGAATTTTTGACTCTGGATCTCAAGAAGATGTGGTGGGACCTTGGCAGGGTCAGGAGCTGCTGCACTGAAACACTTCTTGCCTTTGGAGAAGCAGAAAACAAGATCTGTTCAGAGGGAGAGGGCTGGCTTTGACAAATCTGCTTAGATGGAAAAAAAGTCTGTCAAAACAGCCATGTTGACATTTTCCAACAAGTCACATTTTATTCTGAGTGATGATTTGGAAATTTTAGCTCATCCCTTGCTTGATGTGTTTGCCAGTGCTCGCTGAGCTGAGAGATGACTTACACAAGAGCACCATGGCCAAGCAGGCCAGGGCTGGCTTGGGCTGCTGGAAACTGGGAATATCAAGGTCAATTTATCCCAAATTAACACAGATTTTGGTGGAGATAAATTGGGGAAACAGACAACAACTCTTTTAGCATCAGATACGTTGATGGTGACCAGCAGAGGTTTTCAAACACAAACACACAGGACACACTGTGGGTGGAGCTGGCTTGGGCTGCTGGAAACTGGGAATATCAAGGTCAATTTATCCCAAATTAACACAGATTTTGGTGGAAATAAATTGGGGAAACAGACAACAACTCTTTTAGCATCAGATACGTTGATGGTGACCAGCAGAGGTTTTCAAACACAAACACACAGGACACACGGTGGGTACCCAAGCACAGTGACAGCCACATCTGGAAGGAGCTCCAGGGTCCTGAGAGGCAGGAGATGAGATTGGAGACAAGGCAAGCCACAAATAAAGGAGAGCTGGAGAGGAACAATCTCAAAGCGCAGCCCACACCGGGCTAAAATAGCACTTGGGGTGAGCAGGTGGGGTTCAAGGTGAGGCTGCTCTGCACAATTAAAGCCAATTAATGCACTCAGGATCCATTAAGCCAAACCACAGCCTTAAGGAGGGACCTAAACCCTCCTTAGTTAATTTTAACCCCATTTAGTTAATCCTCAGGATTATTTCCCCACTTTCCAGTCCTGTGAAGCACCTGAAGCTTGTGCAGGTGCTGCAGGTGGAGCATCCCCAGCCCTGCCCTGTGTGGGTGGGGGGCCCCAGAGGCTGTGCAGGGCCCCAGGGATGTGTGAGGCAGCCAGAGGTGCTGCTGATGCTCAGTAATTGATATTCCCCGATGTTTTCCTCTCCCTGACACTGAGGGAGGCAAAAACCTCCCTGGTTCCTGCAGAGGAGCGTGGAAAATTCCTTCCCCATCTCAGTCTGTCCATCCAATGGAGCACTCAGGGGGATCTGGCAGGCCTGGGCAGGGGTCCCTGCACCCCCTGGATAAGCCTGCTGCCCTCCCTGCTCCCACCTGGGAGCACAGCTGGCCAGATGTGCCCCAGCAGCTGGAGGAGGCTCAGGGTGAGTTACAGCCACGGCCTCGCTGCAGAGCTCCAAATGTTGGGACATGTTGAGGGCAGAGAGGGACAGAGGGATGGATTCTTTCCTCCAGGGCACCACAGGAGGGATTTATGGGCTGGGGTCACAAAGGGCCTCTCAGGAGGATCCATCTCCCTCCTGCTCCTCCCAAATGCAGCTCTGCCTCTCCTCCAGCAGCTGAATTAAAGCCTCTGGTTTGTAGCAATACCAAACCTCATTTGATGGGCTCTGAGCAGCAGTAAATCCCTGGTCCCCTGCCCTCCCCAGCCTCGCTGCTCTGCAGTGTGTCCTCCTCCAAGGTTGCCTTCAGCTTCCAGCAATTAGGGCTTCTCCAGCATTGGGCTTGACAGGCTCTGGGCTCTGCTGCCAGCCTGACACACACACAGGAATTCAATTCCTCTGCCCCAGTGCTCTCCAAGCTCTCCTGGGGAACCCCCCTGCCCAGGGAAGCCCCTTTGCCCTCTGGTGTGATGAGCAGGGCTGGCCCAGCCTCCAAGCACATCCCTCAGTCATATTCCCCTGCACACATCTCAGCTTTTCTTTTTTATTTTTTCTTTTCTTTTTTTATTTTTTTTTTCTGTTTAAATTCATTATTTAAAGCTCAATCAAGGGTCACATCAACTTGTCTTTCTCCTGCAGCTCTGTGCTGGGAGCTCATGATGAGGGACTTATACAGCCATGACCCCTAAATCCTGTTCTGAGTCACTGCTGCTGCAAGCTCTGCTCTCCCATCCCAGAGGCAAACAATCCAGCTCCTTTATGGCTCATACAAAGCCACAAAGCCGTCGTTATTGTACACCTGGGGAAGCTTTTCCTTCCCCAATGCCAGCCATGGTGTGGAGGTTCTGGAGTGCCCAGCACAGGCACAGAGGACTGAGCTGTGTATGGCTGAGGGCTCTGTTTCACTAAAGCAGGCATGGAAAGGCTGGAGCTGGGTGTTGAAGTGAGCCTGCCCCAAAATATTTGTCCTTTCTGGATTTCCAAGCTCCTGGAAAGAGGAGCCAGACTCCCACCAGGCTGCTGTGCTGGGGTCAGGTGTGTGCACTGAGGGGATCCTCTGTTCACACATGTGTGCAGGGATGAGATCATCTTCCAGAACCTTTCCAAGCCAGGGATTCTGTGATTATCCCACTCCTATGGCAGCTCTTACCCTGGGGAATCCATTCTGGGCTGTCCCTGCTGGCAGGGCTGCAGGCTGGGGGTAAGAATGATGTTTTTCAGCAGGAGAGAGGTGGATATTGGTCAGGGCTGAGCAGGGCTGCAGGCTGGGGATAAGAATGATGTTTTTCAGCAGGAGAGAGGTGGATGTTGGTTAGGGCTGGGCTGAGCTGTGCCCCAGCACACACCCAGGGGCTGCACCATCATCATCATCATTCTCCCTGATGCAGATGCTGAGCTGGGGAGGGATGAAGCACAGCCCTGGGAGGGTCTGAGTGAAGGCAGAGGTGGTGGGGAGGAAGGACAGGGGACACAGGTGCTGCTCAGGTGGGTTTGCGTCTCCTCTGCACAATCCCCATTTCCATCTCGCTGCTGCAGATTTAAGGGCTCAGCTGCTTCCTGATGGTGCAGGGAGCTCTCCTGCAGAAAAACCCAAACAAACCCCACACACAGCCCTGCCCTGCCCAGGTAAAAGGTCTCAGCTGTCACAAGGGGCCCCAGACAATTTGTAGATGCCACAAATAAAGTTGACAGCATTGACAGGGAGCAACTCGAGGACATCACCTGCAGGGAGACCCCAGCGGAGTTACAGGCATCAGCTGTGCTGAAATTGTTCAATAAATCCCTGGGTTTAAGGCCAGGAGAGAGAGTTCAATCATCCTGGCTGACCTCATCCATCATATTCCTCCCTTGCAGTGGGAATTGTGGAGCTGGGGTGATTAGAGATGGTTCACAGTGGTACCTGGAGGTGACTGGGCAGGAATTGCTGCTGCTGCTGCCCCAAATGCATCTCCCTGCCTGAGTCAGCTCCTGTCTCACACATCTCTCACTAAATCAGAGGTGCCTGTGCTCCCAGAGGGTGAAGCTGGGCTGTCATCTCAGCAGGGAGCTCTTCACAGCTCTCAGGGCTTTGCTCTGAGCTGAGATCCCTGTGCCTGCCCAGCCCTGTGATGAGTCAGGGTCTGCAGAGGGGCAGGGGGGGTCTCACAACACCAATTCTGAGGGGCAGGGGGGTCTCACAACACCAATTCTGAGGGGCAGGGGGGTCCCACAACACCAATTCTGAGGGGCAGGGGGGTCTCACAACACCAATTCTGAGGGGCAGGGGGGTCTCACAACACCAATTCTGAGGGGCAGGGGGGTCCCACAACACCAATTCTGAGGGGCAGGGGTGTCTCACAACACCAGTTCTGAGGGGCAGGGGGGTCTCACAACACCAATTCTGAGGGGCAGGGGGGTCTCACAACACCAATTCCCCTTCCAGGAGGGGATTTGTCTTTTAGGTAAATAACTGGGTGAGCCACAAAGATGATTAGAAGGATGGTACATCTCTCTTATCAAGAATGACTGAGAGAGTTGGGATTGCTCAGCCTGGAGAAGGGAAGGGTCTGGGTAGAACATTCCAGAGCCTAAAGGGGCTCCAGGAGAGCTGGAGAGGGACTGGGGACAAGGGATGGAGGGGCAGGACACAGGGAATGGCTCCCACTGCCTGAGGGCAGGGTAATTGGGATATTGAGAGGGAATTCCTCCCTGTGAGGGTGATGAGGGCCTGAGGGTGCCCAGAGCAGCTGTGGCTGCCCCTGGATCCCTGGAAATTTTCAGGAAATAACTCCTTAAACTGGACTGAATTTCATGGCTCTGTGCTCTGATTTGCCTTTGCTTTATGTGGTGCTCACAGGGCTGTGGCTGACAAGGACACCATTATTATTATTATTATCATTATCATTATTATTATTATAATTATTATTATTATTACTAACATTCATATTCATATTTTAGGCTTATGGTTATTTTATTTTATTTTATTTTATTTTATTTTATTTTATTTTATTTTATTTTATTTTATTATAAACTCCTGCACGCCTGCCACTGGCTCAGGTGTCTGTGGGTCGGAATAATTTACAGAAGAAATGTTGTGTTTCATTAAAGCCTTGCTTTCCATTGGCACTGGGAGTTTCTCTGGTTAGAAGTCAAGCTGCACACCAGCCACTTGCTAATTGCACTTTGCAGAATCAAAGGCTTTAGCCAAAGGGATAAATATATAAAATTGTCAGGAAGGAAACATTTTCTTCTTGAATTCCAAGCAAAAACTGAACTAATAGGGATTTCTTTTGATAATAAGAGCAGCAGAAACAGATATCTGATGTCTGTGGCTAAAGGCTACTTGAAGTAAAAGATTCACTTATCAGGCCAGGACTGTTCTGATCGACTGAAATTACATTAGGAAAATCATGCCCTTGTTTTTCTTTATAATTGTCTTTTGTTGTTTTAGCTTCTTTTTCCAGGTAACTCTGTCACTGAGATATTTGTTCAATCTCTGCTTTTAGTGACTTGTTAGATCATTTTACCAAAAGGGCCAGCAAAGAGCAGTGATGACAGAACAGCATTTGAGCATCTCAAAATTTGCATTTTGGGGAATTTTTTTGGGGGGGATTCCCCCTATCCCAGCCCTCCCCTCGTTGTCTTCCCTGTGTTTCCCATTTTATCCTCCTTTTCCCAGGCAAGCAGTGGCCATTGCTCACTGCAGCCCTCGGGACAGGAGATGGAGGATGGAGTCTCGCCTTGTTAACCCCCACTTTGCTGTGATTTATTGGGGCAGCGATGCATGGGGACAGTGAGAGGACGCTGTGGCTCCATCCCAGCCCGGGGCTGGTTAATAACCCGAGAAAGGGAAAGGGGGGGCAGCACTCGCTGGGTGAAAAAGTAGGAAAAAAAAAAAAAAAAGTGGAGTTTTATTTATTTCATGCCTTAAAGAGGGAAAATATCTCTGTTTCAGATGGGGAAGCGCAATATCTGCAGTGCCAGGGGTGCTCAGCCTCGAGCAGAGAGGGCAGATCCTGCTCTCAGCTCCTGGGTGGATTTTGGGGTGAAACAAATCCCTCCACCACTGCCTGATAAAGGCAGAATCCTGCATGTGCCCCCATATTTATGCATTCTCCCGTGGTTTCTGGATCAGCTTTCATCATCTGATTTGCTTTTTACCCTAAGAATCAACTCAGTTCACTGATTAAAAAAAGGAAAAAAGTGATTACTAATTAAATAAATAAATAACAAGAATAAAAAAACCCACAAACCCTCTACTGGAAACTGCAGCTTTTTTTTGCAAAACTGACTGTGAGATTTATGGAACGGCAGCTAAATGGAATGAAATTAGGAAGAAAAGGGCCTGTCTATTTATGTGAAGTGTTTTCAGAGTTATCATAATTAATTATAACAAACATTTCACACTGCACATTACATCTCCAGCTCCAAGACTTGGGCTGGATGAGGGGCTGAGCCCTGGAGGCAAACTCACCTCAGCCTGTCCAGCAGGACTGCAGGGCTGGTGTGACGTGGAGCACTGGAACAGCCAGAAAAACCTTCTTATGGGGCTTAAAAATATACTAGATAATATATATAAAATATATGTGATAAAAATAAATATAACAATATATGTGATAAAAATATATACTAGATAATATATAGAAAGTGTATGTGTCAAGGAGCCAAAGCTGCCCCGTGAGCTGGGAGCCAGGTGTGCCCCAGGTGAGGAATAAAGCCAGGGCATGCTCCAGAACACCTCACACAGACTTTAAGGACTTTAAAGAGTTAAAGCTGGGCTCAGCTTTAAAGGCTTTAAGGAATTAGTGTTGGGCTCAGCTTTAAGGGCTCTAAGGAGTTAAAGCTGGGCTCATCTTTAAGGGACTCTAAGGAGTTAATGTTAGGCTCAGCTTTGGCCCTGCTCATTCCTGCTGGTCCCAGGCACGGCCCCCAGAGCTCAGTGCCGTCCTGGCTCTTTTTGGGGTCATTTTGGGCTCTTTTTTGGGGTCATTTTGGGCTCTTTTTTGGGTCATTTTGGGCTCATTTTGGGTCCCAGCTGCCAAATCCTGCCCCATGGGCCCAGCAGCATCCTCAGAGCCAGCTGTGCCCAACCCCTGCCCTGCCTCAGTTACCCCCACAATTAAATTAAACACAATTAGAACCAAGACAGATGCAGCTACAGGCTCCAAAAAAGGGGTTTTGGGGTCCCTGTGGTTCTTGGTCACCCCACAAACACCCAGTGGAGGCAGAGCCCAGCGCAGCATCCTGCACCCTGGCCCTGCTCCAAGGCTCTCCCTCACAGCTGATTTGTGGCTGCCTGTGGCCCTCAGCCCGCTGTGTCAGGAGCTAAATCATAACAAGTTTTTGTGCTTTCAGCAAAAATGAGAGAGGAAAGGAAGCAGGAATAATAATAAAAACTCCTCCTGCCCCCCAGCAAGGCAATAAAGCGCTGTGGAGCCCTGAGTGCCTCCAGCTGCAGCTCCATGAGGGATGTGGAAGGTTCTGGAAGCTCTGCAGTGCTGGGGCAGGGGGGCTTACCTGGGGTGGGGACAGTTTGGGACCCCTGGTGCCATCCCCACCTCTGAGCAGTGCCAGGAAATGTGGAAGAACCCTGGGTTTAGGGCAATGGGCAGGGTTGAAGTGTCCCCTGCATTCCCTGCGCTTTGGTGACGTGGAGATGTTTTATTTCCACAGCACTAAGTGATTCAGGTCTGGCTTCTGATAATAAAATAAATATTTTAATTTAATTTAATTTAATATACACAACAGGCTAAATATTATAACCCACAGAGCTCGTCCAAACAATCTGCTTTAACCACTTGGGGAAAAGGATGGTGCAGATCCCAAATCTCAGCTTTGTGCAGATCCCAAATCTCAGCTCTGTGCTCCAGTGATGACCACTGACAAAAACACTCAACGTCCACTGCAATTTTTAGGCCTTTTTCTGAAACCCAGGGGACGAAAGGACAACCTAGGGACAGACAGAAAAGGCTCAGGGCTGGCACAGGGTGCCCAGAGCAGCACCAGGATCCCTGGCACTGCCCAAGGCCAGTGTGGGCAGGGGACAATGGAAGGTGTCCCTGCCATGGCAGGGGTGGCACTGGGTGGGTTTAAGGTCCTTCCACCCCAATTCTGTGATTTTTTTTGATTTATTTTTGTGGCACTTTTCACCATTCTCAGCGTCCCCCTGAGCAGCTCGTTGGCACCAGGGGTGCTGGTGAAAAGAGCAGAGTGATTCCTCCTACATCCCATGTAGAATTCCTGATGCTGGAGCAAATCCCAGCATTGCAGATCCAAGGGGGTTGGATTATTTAAAAAAATATAAAAATAAAAAGCTTGTTTTGGTGCAGGGTTTGGTTTGAAGCAATTTATTAATTCAGCTGCCAGCCAAGGGTGCCTGGCTGGGACCCACATGAAAAAAGAAAAAGCAAGAAATGTAGTTAAATTCCTCCCCAGAGCAGAAACTACCTAATATTTAAGTAAAAAAAAAAAAAAAGCCAAGTTATGCCAACGCAACTCCACTGAAAATTTTTACTTAATCTGCTGCCATGATTGAGCCAGATGGATAAAATTAAACCTACTGGGGAAGAGCCACACGTGCTTTTCTTCATTTGCAACCAATATATCAACTCAGCCTTCCTGCATGGATTATGAAACACAAATCTTCCTGCTTTCAGAGCCCAGAAATAAAGCAATAATGGCATAGAATTAATATAAATATTGGGGGAAATCATGTTTCCTGTCATTTAAAGAAGAAATCTTTGTACAACAGAAAAGCTGGCAGGTCCATCGTGGTGCTGCGGGGTAGAAAAAATAAAATATCATTAGACAGGACCCAGGAATCATGAGACTGATGTAAAAACACTCTATTTTTTAAAGCAGAGGTTAAATTGCACCCTTTAATGCACATCCCACGTGGTGTCAGAGCAGCAGCAGGGTCTGGGACGATCATTGGGAGGTAAATCCAAGGCTTGTGCTTCTCCCTGAAGAGCTGCAGGTTTGCTTTGGTGCTTCAAGTGCTGGGTTAAGGATGTATTTAATGTGTTTGTAAATATAAATATTTATATATCATCCCTGCCCCTCCTTCCCATCCTTTTGGGGTGTTTTGGAGCCATCCCTGCCTCCCCGTTGCTGCAGCAGATCCATTATGGAGATGGAGCTGCCTTTGACTCATCAGCCTGTACCTTTGATGCATTTTGGCAGAGAAACATCATTGACTCATAGCATAAATCAAATATTTCTCTCCACGGAGCTGCAGGCAGGCTGTGAACGCTTCCATTAGGGTTTGGGGACACCCTGTCCTGGCCAGCAGGGCTGGCAACCAAACCCTTCCCTCCTTTATCCCTGCAATGAGCAGGGGGAAGGGGGCGGGATGGAGCTGGGGACAGGAAGGAAGTGGCGGAAGGAAGTGGCGGAAGGAAGTGGCGGAAGGAAGTGGCGGAAGGAAGGAAGGAAGGAAGGAAGGAAGGAAGGAAGGAAGGAAGGAAGGAAGGAAGGAAGGAAGGAAGGAAGGAAGGAAGGAAGGAAGGAAGGAAGGAAGGAAGGAAGGAAGGAAGGAAGGAAGGAAGGAAGGAAGGAAGGAAGGAAGGAAGGAAGGAAGGAAGGAAGGAAGGAAGGAAGGAAGGAAGGAAGGAAGTGGCGGAAGGAAGGAAGGAAGGAAGGAAGGAAGGAAGGAAGGAAGGAAGGAAGGAAGGAAGGAAGGAAGGAAGGAAGGAAGGAAGGAAGGAAGGAAGGAAGGAAGGAAGGAAGGAAGGAAGGAAGGAAGGAAGGAAGGAAGTGGCGGAAGGAAGGAAGGAAGGAAGTGGCGGAAGGAAGGAAGGAAGGAAGGAAGGAAGGAAGGAAGGAAGGAAGGAAGGAAGGAAGGAAGGAAGGAAGGAAGGAAGGAAGGAAGGAAGGAAGGAAGGAAGGAAGGAAGGAAGGAAGGAAGGAAGTGGCGGAAGGAAGTGGCGGAAGGAAGTGGCGGAAGGAAGTGGCGGAAGGAAGGAAGGAAGGAAGGAAGGAAGGAAGGAAGGAAGGAAGGAAGGAAGGAAGGAAGGAAGGAAGGAAGGAAATGGCGGAAGGAAGGAAGGAAGTGGCGGAAGTGGCGGAAGTGGCGGAAGGAAAGAAGTGGCGGAAGTGGCGGAAGTGGCGGAAGTGGCGGAAGTGGCGGAAGTGGCGGAAGTGGCGGAAGGAAGGAAGGAAGGAAGGAAGGAAGGAAGGAAGGAAGGAAGGAAGGAAGGAAGTGGAGGAAGTGGTGGAAGAAAGAAAGAAAAGAAAGAAAAGAAAGAAAGAAAGAAAGAAAGAAAGAGAGAGAGAGAGAGAGAAAGAGAGAGAGAAAGAGAAAGAGAAAGAAAGAAAGAAAGAAAGAAAGAAAGAAAGAAAGAAAGAAAGAAAGAAAGAAAGAAAGAAAGAAAGAAAGAAAGAAAGAAAGAAAGAAAGAAAGAAAGAAAGAAAGAAAGAAAGAAAGAAAGAAAGAAAAAGAAAGAAAGCTAGAAAAGCAGAACACAGCTGGGACCAGGCAGTGGGGAACCAGCACAGATCAAATCTCACTCTGGGGGCTCTGAGGTCCCTCCCAGCCCCATCCCCTCTGTGAATGTGCTGGGGTCTGCAGGTGACCAGAGCCTCGTGTCCCACCACGTCAGAGCCCCCCTTCAGCCCTGGAGCCTCTGCCAGGACGCAGCCGCCACCACCAGAGGCTCCTTCAGGAACATTCCAGCCCAAGGCTCTAAAAGCAAGTTAGGGACAAGGGAAAAAAAGAGCAAATTAATTTAATAAGATCTTAATTGGATTCTCCACAGCAGAGAAAGCTGCTGCTGCTTCCCAGCAAATGTCCCCTGCAGCAGCTGCTGAGGCCACAGGCTCCCCCAGCTCTGCAGAAGCTCCAGGTCCCTCCTTCCCTTCTTCCATCTGGGCATTTCCATCCAGCCCAGGAGCCTGGCCCAGGAAATGTCCATGGGGAAAAAATGTCCAGTGAGGGAAAAAACACCGGCACAGGGTTGTGGGAACCCAGGAAATCCCTCTGGCTGCCCTGGAGGATGTGAGACCCTGTCAGAGGCTCAGAGACCGCGGCACAGAGCCCAAGACCCTTGAGCCTTTGATTTAGCCCTTGAAAAAAAAAATTACCAACCTTACATGGAGAATTGCAAGCCATGAAAGTTTAAGTAGAATGATAGTGAATTTATCACAGGGTGTAAAATTAGATTTTTAGGGGTTTTTAGAATAAAGGTTCAGGGGGAACGATGGAGGAATCTGGGCATGTCCAGCATTTCTCCTTCTTCTTCTTGGCCTCCATCTTCTGCTGTGATGGTGGCTTTTTTAGACTGGTTTAGAGTAGAAGCTCAGTGTCTAACATAGGTGATAGGTATTGGAAAGTAATTGTAAATATTGTACATGTAGTTTTTAGTGTAAAAAGATAACATTGCCCAGGGGACAGGCAGATTGTCCTGGAACTGTCCTGTTGGACAGACCTCAGCTGGACAGAAGAAAGAATTTTATAGATAAGAAGCAATAAACAACCTTGAGACCGAGAAATGAAGAGCTCTGACTCCTTCTTTGAGCACCAGGCTGGTAAAGGAGATTTTCTAACACATCTCTGGGTCGCTGTGAGCAGCAGAGACCCCGAGACAGGGTGAGGCTGCCCCTGGTCCCAGGCACAGAAAGGGATGAGTTTGTCCCTGAACACCTCACTGAGCTCCAGGCAGTGGCTGCTGACCTAAAGCTCCTCCAGGGCAGGTGGGACCTGTCAGAGCAGGGGGGTCCCCAGTGCTCCTCACCCTGCTGGAGCTGTTCACGAGGTGCAGATCCAGGAGGAGAAACCCAAGATTGCGAGAACAAATTCAGGTGAAGCTCCGTGGGTGGAGACTGTGTGGGGTGCAGGTGGGATTTACTGTCACAGACGGTCACAGAGTGTCACAGACCCCTCCTTGGGGCTCTGGGCACTGCCAGCTCCCCCATCCCTGCCCACCCTCCCCAGTCCTGCTCCCCTCAGTGAGCAGCTCCAAATCAAAGCTGCGTGGAGCAAAGCTGCACGAATCAATGAGCCGCCGTGCCTGCTGCTCAGCTAAGCACAGCCACCAGGCTGTCTCTGTTTTAGTGCTGCTTTAGAGCATCCTCAGAGCCAGGAAACCCAGGGAGGCTCATTAGAGGAGCAGCACTCGTGGCTGGGTGTGCAGAGTCCTCCTCTGCAGGCAGCCCTGCCCCTGCTCTGATCTGGGATGCAGCCACCAGGCTCTCAGGAATGAAACGCTGCTAAAAGAGTTTTAATCAGAATTCCTCCAGCCCAGGCAGAGAACCTGCTGTCTTTGCCAGAAAGGACGTGGAGGAATTAAGTGATGATGGGAGAAGTGATTTCAAAAAGCCTGAGTGTATCTCCCTCTGCTGAGGTGGACCTGGAGCTCTGCACGGGGAGGAGGAACCCAGCCTGACTGTGAGAATAAATGGAGATGAAGAGATGAAGATCAGCCCCAGCTCCTGCCTCTGATGGAGTTTTTCTCATGGCAGTTTCTCCCTGCCTCGACTTCCCCAGCAATCCAACGAGTTTTTGCTTCTCCTTTCTCCTCCCCTGCCTCCCTCTCAGAGTCAGGGCTGTCTCAGGGAGTTTGCAGAGCTGGTTTTGATCTCGGCTCCACCGCTGCAGAGGAAGCAAGGTGGGGAAATCAGGATGGCAGGCAGGGAGCTGGCAGAAATCAACCCCAGAGACAGCATTTTAAGGAGAAATCCTGGTGTTTGTGGATTCCAGCTCCTCTTTGGCACCTGGGGAACTCTGTAGGACCAACGCTCAACTCGGGGCTGGACCCAACAGCAGTGGGTGCATCAAAAACTCTGTTTCACCCAAAATGTGGCTCAGCTTCACACACAACAAGGGGCATTTTTAAATTACATTTTAAAAGGTGTTTTTTAAACTACACTCTGTCTGGGAGCAGCTAATTTGTCCAAAGCCTGATATTCTGATTTTCTTAGGGCAAATATTAACCTCCTGTATTAACCCCAAACCCACCAGGCACAGAGCAATCCACCCTTGGTGCCCTGGGCAGGAGGGGGGTGAGGACTCCCTGAAAATCATTCAAATCCCTGCAGAAATATTTGGGAGTGCAGACCTGGAGTGCACAGCAGCCTGAGCATGAGTGTGTGTGTTCACAAAGAAAACAGATGGTTTATAGCCCAGAGAAAGAGTGAAATACTGAGTGCAGGGGCTGGGGAAAGCCAACAAAAACCAGACATTGAGGATTGCTTGAATAACCTTAAAATACACTTTTTCTTTTCATTCATAAACTGCTATGAATTGGGGTTTTCCCTCTATTTCTCTGCCTTTTTCCCTCCCAAGAGGAGGAGCAGGTTGCCCCACTCTCTTTTTTGCGCTTTACAGGGAAAGTTGGGCCCAGCCTTTATTGTCCTGCAAAAAAATCCTTCCCCTCACACATCTGAGGGCTGCCAGAGCCCAGTTCTCCCAGTTCCCTCCCCAAATCCCAGTGCAGTGCTTTGCTGGACAGACATCATCCCCAGGAGGTTCCTGTTCATGGATTTAATTAAAATAAAACATCCCACATAAACAGGAGCCTCGTTGTCTTTCAGGGTTGTCTCGATAATTATAAAATAAATTGCATTTCTATTGCTCCTTTCATCTCTGGATCTCCACGTGTTTTACAAGCATTAATTAATTTAGCTCTCAAATAACCCTTCCCTCTGATGCCACATAAAAATTTAATAAACAGGGGCTGGGAGAGGCAGGGACCTGCTCTGGGACAGGAGGATGGGCAGCACAGAGGGAAAGCCCCAAATCCTGGAACTTGTGAGAAATTGAGTGTCAAAAATGAGGGGAAAATCTGTGAATTAGTGATCTGAGCATCCAGTGCCCCTCTGGGAGCCCAGAAACCCCCATGGCTCTGTGCCAGGGTGGGAATTGCTGCCAGGGAAAGGGAAAACCCAGACCTGGGAAGGCATGTGACATATTGATGGAATTGTAACACATTTAGGGAAATCTCCAAATAGGTCTTTTCCTTTTTTCTTTTTTTGTCTTTTTTTTTTTTTTCTTCTGTTTCCCTTTTTTTTTTTAGCTTTAAAGAATAACACTGACTGTCTCAAGCTGTGGTAATGTATTCAGGCAACACAACTGAGTCAGAGCTAATTGAATTTAAAAGCAGGTATTACATCTGTGCCTTCGGAGTGAGTACATCCTGAAAATCACTTCAGTGATGAAGTGTTTTACCCAACTACTACTTAATGTTTTTACATAGAAAGCAGAATTAACCCCGCTGCGCAGCCTTCATTAAGGAAACCAAATGAAGTTACCTGGTGAGATTCAAATGTGCTCCAAGTGGTGAAACTTCAGCTGAAGTTTCTTAAATCCAAAGGGACTTTGCTTTCTTTTTTTTTTTTTTTTTTTTTTTTTTTTGGGTGAAAATCCTACAAAGTGGTTTAAACCAGGTCAGTTATCTGGGTCCTGTTTCACTTTCAGTCATTAAACCTGAGAGGAGATAAGAAATAAGCACACCAGGCCCTGTGTGTGAATATGATTGGGAAATGGGTCAGATTCCTGCCCAGAACCATCAGTACCTGCCCTCTTTTCACCATTCCCACCCTGTCCAGGCAGCCACCCTCTTTCCAGGAGGATAAAATAAATAAAGGAGAAAACAAGCCTTAAAGAAAGCTCCAGAAATAACCCAAGCTCCCTCTGAGCATCACCCAGAGCCCCCTGCTCCACCTGGGAAACAGGGCAGGGCAGAGGCCTAAAGCAGCAAGACATGGATCCTCTGTGGGCAGAATAAAAAACACGGCTCTTTATAGAGAGAGAGAGTCATAAAATACAAATATATATTTTTATATTCTATATTTATATTTTATATTATTTATAAAATTAATTTATATTATGATAATGTATTACATATAATATATCATATATAATACATTATATATGTAATGTAAGATAATATTTGTAGTATATTATATAGTATATATTATATATTATATACTATATATTACATATTGTATATTGCATATTATATATTATATATAGTATATAGTATATAGTATATAGTATATAGTATATATTATATAGTATATTATATATTGTATATAGTTTATATATTATATATTATATATTATATATAATATATTACATATATTATATTACATATAATATATAATATATATTATATAATATATATTATATATTGTATATCGTATATCGTATATCGTATATCGTATATCGTATATCATATACCATGTATTATATATAGTTTATATTTATATATCATGTATTAATGTTTTATATACACACACATATATAAAATACATACTATATATAATATATAAAAATATAGAACATATCTATTAAATACAATAGATATCTGTATATTATATATATGTGTGTAACAGATTTATACACACACTTATACGTATATATTCTAGTATATATATATATATATACACATATAGATATTTTTACTTTACATTCTATTACTTTTTCCACTTGGTATATTACTTTATGCATATATATATATATATATATATATCACACATATAAATATCCCTAAATACACTTAGCTGTTACTTTCCACCAAGCAAAACCCCAAAGCAATGACGAACTGAGCTCAGAGCTCGCTGCACCCACCTCACTCCCATCCTTGGTCCTGGAGGAGGAGGCAGATTCTCCTTCTGTGGGCCAGAAAAGGAGCAGGAAAAGCAGCCCAAAGAGCCATCTGTAAAGCTGTTCCAGCAAACCAACATTTCTGGCTTGCTGTATTTATCCATCAGTTCCCAAGGCAGCCACGAGGGAGCTGGGAAAGCTGTGGGGATCCCCTCGATGCTTCATGAATTTCAAGCGCAGACAATTGATTTCCATCGGCAGGAATTTGCATGGGGAGGAAAAAAATAAAAAAGCTGGGGAAAAAAAAAAAACCCAACTAAAAATGAGCTCTTCACCATTCATTAATTTTCTCTAAAATTCATTCATCCAATTAGGCAGCTGAAATGATGCGTTGTAATTTGGATACCCTGACACACCATGACTATTGATGGCTCCTGATTCAAAGGGAACAGAAATGGAATAAATCTCTTCAAAACCTAATTTTCTTCTAGTTCTGAACCATGAAATCATCCAGAGAAATCAGGAGAGGTTCAGCCAAATTTAGGTTGGGCATCAAGGAACGAAGCAGGGTCTTTGCTCGCAGCTCTGAATTTGGGGGGAATTTTTCCTTTATGAAACATTTCATCATTTATCATTGGTAGTTGTGGAACAGGGGCATCCACCCTTGTGTGCCCACTCCAGAGGGGTCATTTTCAACCAGCTGGGGTCATTTTCAACCTCTGCACCTCCATGAGCAGCCAGAGGGGTTTTTTGGGACTGCCAAAGTGAGGACATGAGGTTTGTGCTGCAGAGGATTTAACTGCAGTGAGCAGTGGGGTTTGTGTTGCCTCTTTGCCATTAAGATCTGCTGGCCAAAGTGGAGGGGTCCTTATCAGGAAGATGAGGGGTCCTTATCAGGGTGAGGAGAGGTCCTTATCAGGGTGATAAAGCAGAGCCCTGGGGGCCCTGAGGATGTTCCCAGCCAGGTCTTCCCATTCCCTGTGGTTTGACCCATTTTGCAGATAAGGACAGTGAAGTGCTGAGTACGTTCAAGCTCTTCAAGGTAATTTTCAAGTTGAAAAGTTGCAATTCCAGAAAAAGAAATCTCACCGAGGTCCTAAAACACGTGGAAATTATGTTTTCACCAGTTTCTCTAAGTGACCTGGCTGGGATCAGGGACACTCCATCCACTTGTCCACAAAATGCATTTAAGTGTCCCCATTTAACAGAGCTGAAGAGGGAAATCTGGGGCCAGGCTGTCATTTGGAGACTTTCCACAAATCTTGCCCAAGATTTCCAATCACAGGCTGTGGAGGAGAGCTGAGAACTCCACATTCCCCCCAAGGAGCACAAATCCCCAGGGCTGGGAGCAGGGTCCTGTCCTGCTGCAGGAGCTCAGAGCACCAATAACCCGGCAATAAATCCTGCAGGCAGCTGCTTCCATCCGGGGAGGGAATGTGGAGATAAATACAGAGACATGCTTGGAGAGTTATGGGCAACTCATCATCATCACATGTGAGCACTTATCGAGTTCCCCAGGATTTAGGGTGAGATCCAGAGATGCACTTTAGGTGCTGCAGCTGAGGTAATGAGATGCCCAAAATTGGTGCTGGGAGGCTCAAGGACACATTCCCAGGGTGTTTGATGGTGCAGAGGCTTCCATGAGGGAAGTCTCCTTTCCCTGGCTGCACCAGACGACTTTCCTGATGTTCTTCTGGAACCTCGAGGCTTTTAATCCAGGGTTTAAATCCATGTCCTCATTTCCAGTCCAGCACTTTGGGTCCCAACACACACAGTGCCAAAACCTGTATTAGATAGAATACAATGTAGTGCAATGTAGTGCAATGTAATACAATGTAATATAATGTAATGTAATGTAATGTAATGTAATAGAATAGAATAGAATAGAATAGAATAGAATAGAATAGAATAGAATATATTATTGTATTATTATATAATTATATAACAATTTAACCCATGATTTGGAGAGGCACAGAAGCTTGATCCCTCCACCATCACTTGTAAAATCATGGAATTGTTTCACAGAATTCACAGAATCATTGGGTTGGAAGAGACCTTTAAGATCATCCAGTCCAACCCAGCCCCAACACCTCAACTAAGCCCTGGCACCCAGTGCCACATCCAGGCTTTGTTAAACACACCCAGGGATGGTGACTCCACCACCTCTCCAGGTAGAACATTCCAGAACTTTATCACCCTTCCTGTAAAACCTTTTTTCCTACTATCCAACCTAAATTTCCCTTGAAATTTGGGTTGGGAGGAACCTTAAAACAACCCAGCCTCACCCCTCTGACCTCCCACTGTCCCAGGTGCTCCCAGCCCCAGTGTCCGTCCTCAAAAAAGAACTGAACTGCACAAACACAGAGTTAAGGTCTGGAGGCAAAAAGGAAACTCCTGGTGCCAGGTCCTGTCAGCACTTGGGGAAAAAAAAATGTCCCCAGTCCCCAAAAGCCTCCCAGAAAAAAAATAAAACAGGAAGAAGTAAATAAATTTCACTGAGCCTTTTGAAATGGTTTAATTGCCTTTGTGCTCTAATTGCTCCTGGTTTTACAGCCTCATTTCTTGTCATAAAATTAGTCCCACTTTTTATGCTTTTTTCCTTTTCTACTGGTCTGTGATTATTATTTTTTAATTGCTTTGGTGTGCTGATCTCTCCCACGTCTCCCCCGGGAAGGGGAAGAGGGACCTGATTCTGTGTCTGCCGCCTGCACTGAGGATGCTGCAGCTGCTGGGAGGAGATGGAGGCTCCCATTTTGGGGGGTATATTAACAATAATCCCTCCCAAACTGTCACAAATACCCAGAGCAGGGCTGGGCACAGGGACTCTGCATCCAGCCCCAAAGGTGGAGCAGCGCTTGGGAGCGCAGAGACTTCTGGCAGGATTTTCTGGGGGAAGATTTCTTGCTGCAAACCATCAGAAACACAATTAATAAATAATAAATAAATAATTATATAGAAATAATTATATATATAATATATAATATATAATATATAATATATAATATATAATATATAATATATAATATATAATATATAATATATAATATATACTAAATAAATAAATAATAACATATAAATAATTATACATTATATATAATATATAATAATTACTAATATATAAAATTATATATTATATATTGTATATTAAATAGTGTAGATATAATAATATATATTAAATAATGTATATATAATATATAATATTATATTATATATTATATATTATATATTATATATTATATATTATATATTATATATTATATATTATATAATATATATTATATAATATATATTATATATATTATATAATATTATATTATATTATATTATATTATATTATATTATATTATATTATATTATATTATATTATATTATATTATATTATATTATATGTTATATATTGTATATTGTATGTATATATAATTAATAAATAATAATAAAAATAATAAAAGCATAGGAAGGAACCAGAGCACCTGAAAAAGATTAAATCTGCATCATCTGTAACCCCTTTAAGAGCCCCCCCGTTTCAAGCAGCACCTCCCAGCACAGCCTCTGTCTGTCTGTCTGCCTGTCTGTCTGTCTGGGCTGATGTACAGCTGCAATAGGAAGTCGTGCGTGAACTTTATCAAGGCTGGGTAATTCCTGTGCACTATTGATTGCATCTCTGCTGCTATCCTGCCCTGTCTGGACCTAAAAAGTGATTTAAAAACAAGGAAAAAAAGCACATAATTCTTTACAACTTGTGAGTATTATGGGCTGTGGGACGTTGCCATTTTGGATGCATTAGAAATGCGCTGTAGAGGAATGTGTCTGAGATACAAATCTCATTAAGGGGATTTTGATGATGTTGAGACTAAAAATGAGGGAGCACTTTGGGCTGAACCAAAGCACGAAGTTGAATCTGAACTTAGCTCCGCAAGTTTCTGTCTCAGGGGTGGAAGGAAAATTGGATTTGCTTTGGTTTCCAGCCAGCCTTGCTTCATCCTGAACGAGCTCTCCACTGTCCAACCTCTCCCACGTCCTTGGAGTTACTCCCAGTTTGTGGCAGAAGCAGGAGTGAGCTCAGAGGAGCAGCTCTGCCCACCGTGATGCTCAGGGCTGGCACGGCTCCACCTCGGTGCAAGGCCTGAGGTATCAGAAACGCGGAAAAGCAGATTATTATTTCTCATAATAATTGAGAAATCAAGTCCTCTCCTTTAGCCCATTGTCCCTGTCAGCCACAGGCACAGCCTGCCCTGTCCAACCCTCCCACAAATGTCCTTATCTATCCCAATTTTCCATGGGGTTGGGTCACCTCCATTCCTTACCAGGAAACCCAGGGCCATCAGCACTGCAGAGCCACAGCACAAGGAGAGTTTGTCCTGGTGGAGTGAAAAAAAAAAAAACAAAAAAAAAGAAGTGAAGCAGAGCTGAAGGCTGCAAGATGAGTTGTGGGAATGAGAGTGCTTTGTGGGATATCATCCAATTCCTGCTGGACAAAATCCATCATCCCCTTGCTCCTCACCTGCCTCTGTGCCCAGAGACACCACAGACACCCAGAAGCCTCCAAAACCTCCAAAATTTGTCCTACCAAGTCGGGGTGGAGCACCTTGGGGGAAAACATTGAAGGGAAACCCCAAATGAGGTTGGTAGGGCTGAGGAACACCTGAAAGAAAGAGTGGAAAGCAGCAGGAATGTTCCCCCTGGCTGCAGCCCATAACCTTGTGCTTGTCCCTGGTGATTTCCAAACTTTTCATGGGGAACATCTCTGCAGCACCACATCCCACCTTGCAGAAAACCCAAGGGAAGAGGCAAAGCTCTGAATTCAGCTCACTGCCAGCACCTGGGGGCATTTGGAAAGACCCCTCTCTCACTGAGATATCCAGGGAACTGCTTGTAGGTTTGGGGTTTTTTGTGCTGCAGTGTATTCACATAATCCCACGACAATTTGGGCTGGCAGGAACCTTAAATTTCATTGTGTTCCACCCCTGCCATGGGCAGGGACACTTCCACTGGAGCAGGTCACTCCAACCCAGCCTGGAACACTCAGCATTGCAGGGAAAGGGTGGCAAAATGACAAATTCCATCCCCAGTGCTCCATCAGCAGCCAGGCACCTCCCAAAGCACCGAGGAGCAGCCCCATGGCTGTGACATTTGCGATGCATTAAGTTTAAACATTTTCAATAAAGAAAAACAATCCATTCAGACTTGCTTTATGATTCATAGTAATTGCAAATAGGAGCAGTTAATATAATTGTCCAGCTGAGACCAGCAGGCTGGGAACATGTAGCAGTGAGATGTACAATCAGGGAAGGTTGGGAGGGAATTTAAGTGCAGGTTAAGCAAATGCATTACTTTAATAACACACAGAGACAGCCCTTGTAGTTATAAAGAGGATAAAATAAATATTGTACCAGAAATCTACAGAATGGGAGGTTTTATCACCCAGGACTGCCCGCTCCCTATTTGCTTTCAATTTAGATTTTACAAAAGCTGCACTTGCCATGTTTTTCATGTGTGGAAGACAATGACTTGAATTGACAAATGACCTTATTTCTCCATAAGTTTTGCAAGGGAGCCTCAGTTTCTCAAAGAAAAATGATCACCTCCCAGCAGTCATCCTGGAGACAGAAAAAAGCTTTTTTTTACCTTTTTATTTTTTATTTCAGAAAGGGAGGACTATAATTCAAAGAGGAGATGGTGCTCCTGCTCCTCTCTGCCTTGGAGGTGGGCCAACCCCTTTGGCTTCTCCAAGCATAAAGGGAAGGGACCTGTTTCTCTGCAGTGGTTCTGTCCAGTTCTTCAGCTTTCCCAATCCTGGAAATTGGAGTTTCCTCCCTTTTAAATAATTAACTTGAGCTGGTTGAGTGTGAAGCAAGTAGAGAAGAGAGGAAAGAAGAAGCTATTACAAGACATCATCTTCATCATCATTTATCCAGCTTAACCAGCTTCTCTCCAGAGAAGAGCTGTAGTGCTTTATTAAAAGATATTTTTGAGGGCAAGCCATTAAATTAAAGTATCTTGTTCACAGACTTAACGACACATAAACTGCCAAACAAAACAGAACATCGGCTCATTAGAAACTTTTAGAAAATATTAAGGGTCCTAAAAAGGAACTATTTCCAGGCACCTTTCTCTTGGTGATGGAGGAGGATGAGGATGATCAGGTTTGCTACCTGCAATACAGAAAAAGATATATTATTGTCAAACTCCTTCTGCTTGGTGTCCTCTTTTGTTCTGGGGGTGATGGATTGATGCAATGCATTAATTCTGGGGTGCCAGTGCCTGGGTGTTGTCACCTCCCCAACCAGATGAATATTCCAGCACCCTCCATCCAGGTGATGGGTTAAAAATGCAGGATAAGACAGGCAAAAAGTATCAATCCCTCTAAAAAAAAAATAAAATTCAAATTTAAATGAATGGCATCTCTTTGAGAGCCCCCAGCACCATCTGTGACACCCCAAGCTGCAGGTGAACACTCCTGCATCCAGAGGGATAAACACCAGGAGGAGGAGGCAGGGAATGCAATTTTAAAGTCACAGAATTTAGCATGAGGAGGTAATGGGATTGCGGTGGCTTTCCAGTAAATGTCATTGCTGTAATTAGGAGAACAATTATTGTCAACCGGCAGAATTGTCCCCTATCTGTCATTCCAGCAGGAGCAGCCAGAGCCGCAATTAAGCCCCGCACGGGTGGGGCGAGGTTCGAGCGCCGCTAATTGGGATCGGTTCGGGGTGGAACAACCCCTGACAGTGGGGACAGGGAATTAGGGACAGGAAATTCAGGGATAGGAAACTCGGGGACAGCGGTCTGGGGCTCCCTCCCCACTGTTCCTGCCCCTCTGCCTCCCCTCGGGGGGATGCTGCAGAGAGAAACTTCATTTATTCCAGCCCCATCTCGATGTCCTGGGTTGGTACAGGGAAGAAACTTCAATTATTACAGCCCCATGTCCTGGGCTTTTGCAGTGGAGAAACTTTATTTTTATTCCAGCCCAATGTCCTGGGTTTGTACAGGGAAGAAACTTTATTCATTCCAGCCCCAGCCTGATATCCTGGACTGATATAGAGGAGAAACTTTATTTATTACAGCCCCAGCCCAATGTCCTGGGCTTTTGCAGGGGAGAAACTTCATTTATTCCAGCCCCAGACTGATGTCCTGGGCTGGTACAGGGAAGAAATTTCACTTATTCCATCCCGATGTCCTGGGCTGGTACAGGGAAGAAATTTCACTTATTCTATCCCGATGTCCTGGGCTGGTACAGGGAAGAAATTTCACTTATTCCATCCCGATGTCCTGGGCTGGTACAGCGAAGACTTCAAGCAACTGCTTAACTCAGAAAAAAAACCAAAGCGCTGAACTGATTATTTACAAATTGAAGAACTGGGAGGTCAAACCTTCCTCCCCCTCCCGCAGCAGGGAGCTGGAGCAGCTCCCGAAGGGGAGAGGGATGTCCTGGGGACGCAGCGAGGACGGGATCCTGGATGGTATCTCCGGTTCTTCCCCTTGGAGAGGAGGCCAGCCCAAGATCTCAAATGGTATCTCCAGCTCATTCCCCTCCAGTTCATTCCCCTGGGGATGAGACCAGCCCAGCACACTCCAGTTCTCTCCAGTTCATCCCCCTGGAGGTGCAGCCAGCCCAGGATCTCAGAAATTCTCTCCATCCATCCCCTCCTCTCATGGTCCAGGAGCCGAGGATGCTGCAGCGCATCCAAGCCTTGGGGCACCGATGGGGTAAAAGCTCCTCAGAGGTTTGGGAAAGCCAAACTGCAGCCATAACCTGGTTTTAACAGCATCCACATCCCCAGGGAGCTCTGATGTGCAGCTCAGCCCTGCCTTTCTCCTGCCCCATGCTCCCAAATCCCCTCTCCTCCTGCCACCCGAGCTGCTGGAACTCAAACAGGTCCCAACAGGGCACAGCCCTTCCCGACTCCCTCAGGGTGTCACCACCAGCCAAGCCAAAATCGAAAAAGCCAGAAGTGTCCTGCATCCAAATTTCCCAACGTGGGTAGAGGAGAGGATTCTGCATAAAAGGAAAAGGGCATGCAGCAAAGGGAAGGAACAGGGAGGCAATTATTCCACTGAAAGCATTTGCAGCATCCTTGCAGCTCGTTGTGATTAACCGTGGCCAGAGTGCTATTAGCAGCCTGGGATGATGATTAACAAGCTCTCCTAATAGCTGTTTTTAAACCTGCTTTTAAAAAAAAAATTAAAAAAATAATAAAAATAAAAGCTGGAGCAGAGCTGGAAGGGGGTGGGGAGCCCGGGTGGTATCTCCAAGGAGACCAGAAACAAAATGGGCTTTGGCACATCGCAGAACCAGGCGGGTAATCAAAGATTACAAGCAGTTTTAATTTAAGGTTAATTATTGTTTACTCTCTGGAGCCCGCCCCATCGCAAAGCAGCAGCAGCAGCTCTGACCTTGAGCAGCTCCTGGTGGGGCCCTGGGGTCCCTTGCCCTGGATGGGCTCTGGTGGGAGCAGGGATGGAGGGGAGCACGCAGGGGGATGGTCACAGGCACCAACGGGAGGATCCTGCCCCAGCTGCGTGCTGAAAAGCTCCATTCAGCTTTATTTAACTGCTTGCCCCAACTGCAGGCACGGTTAATTAATTTTGGACTCCCATTGATTTCCCATTTGGAGGAACCACGGTGGCACTTGCGCTCCGAGCCAGCCCCGCTTTCATCGGTGAGAATTCTGCGTAGAGGCGACTTCCCCTGGTGAGACCTTCTGCCCCACCGAGGAGGAGGAGGAGGAGGAGGAGGAGGAGGAGGAGGAAGCTTCAGGCACGGGGCTTGCCCAGCCTGGGGCATCCTGCCAAGGGATGGAGCTTTGGGGTGCCAGGGGAGCTTCTCCTGCTGAGAGATGGAGCCTCTGGGTGCCAGGGTTTGGGAGCTTCTCCTGCCCAGGGATGGAGCTTTGGGGTGCCAGGGTTTTGGAAGCTTCTCCTGCCAAGAGCCAGGGCTGAGCAGGCACCAGCTCCAGCTGCTTTTGGAGCTCCCCAGTGGGTGGACAAGGCTGGGTCCTCGCCCATGGGCTCAGCACCCTGTGCTCGCACATCCCCACCCCATCTCTACCCTCCTTAGCTCCTGAGGATGCTCAGGAGTCCAACTCAATCAGTGCAAAATGCTCAGGAGTCCAACCCAAACAGTGCAAAATGCTCAGGAGTCCAACACAACCAGTGCCAAATGCTCAGGAGTCCAACACAACCAGTGCAACCCCGGCTCTACAAAATGCTTAGGAACCCAACCCAACCAGTTCAAAATGCTCCACAAAATGCTCAGGAGTCCAACCCAACCAGTGCAAAATGGTCCACAAAATGCCCAGGAGTTCAACTCAACCAGTGGAACCCCAGCTCTACAAAATGCCCAGGAATCCAACCCAACCAGTTCAAAATGCTCCACAAAATGCTCAGGAATCCAACTCAACCAGTGCAAAATGCTCCACAAAATGCTGCACAAAGTGCTCAGGAGTCCAATCGGACCACTGCGAATTTCTCCACAAAATGCTCCACAAAATTCTCCCCAAAATCCTCCTCCTCTCTGATTCCATCTTGCATGTCCCCAGGCTGGATCCACGCTGCTTTCCAGCACCAAGACACACTGCAAGGATGGGACACTTCTCCAAGTCTGTCCTGGAAGACGCTTTTTAGCCCAAGCCCCTGTTTTGAAGCCGCTGTGACAGCGCTGCTGAGGAGTGGCAGCTGAGATTAAGGAGGTGACAACTCCCCCGAGCTCTCCTCCCTTTGCTGGAGACAGACGCATTTAATTATGATAGAAAGGAGATCCTGGTGCGTGCTGCAAATGCTTAAGGTGATTTGAAGCGTGAAGCTGCATGAGGTTTGTGAGATTTGAGGTTTCCAATCTGTTTGGGCTTGTTTAGGCCGTTTCTGCTGTTTATTCCCTCTGTATTTTCAGATGTTCTCAAGCACACGGGGACTTGAGGAGACAAGTCTGAAGAAATCAGTGCAGAAAGGTTTTGATAACTTAATTTTCCGTTTGATGCCATCACTGGGAATGGAGAGGGTTTCCCCACCATGCTGATCCCTGGGTGAGACCCAGGTGTTCTTTCCCTGCCACAAAATTTAGGATTGATGCCATGGCGTCAGCAGGAGCGCCAAGGGCACCAATGGTCCTCCCAGGGCAGCAAAGAGGGGAGTGCAGTAAAACCTCCCCTGGATTTGCATCCTGAGACACAGAGACACAGAGAGAGCAGCTCCAAGGTCAGTTTTCTGTCCCCTGGATCCCAGAGACCCAGGGCTGGCTGGGGACAATCCCACGCCTTGTCCTTTTTGCTCCTGATCCCAGCAGGAACTGACCCAAAGCAGATCCCAGAGCTTGATAGGAGCAGGTTTAAATCCTGCCTGCTTGGGAACGCTTCAGGCATTTGGAGAGTACAAAACAAATGGCTTTCCAGTGTTAATATTTACCTGGGAGATCGAATGATTAAACTGTAATCTGCTCAGAACTTTTCTTCTAAGTTGCCTTTGGAAATGTTTATTGCATTTCCTTCCTGCAGTAACCCCCATGTCCTCCAATCCCAAAGAGACCTGTCCAATGCACCAGAGAGCTTCAAACCAGGAAAAGCATCCCCAAACTGCCCCATTTTCTGCCATTTTGGCTCCTTTGCCATCAGAGGAAGCTCTGGAGCAGCGTGTGTCACCCCAGGGGTTTGGAGACATCACCCTCCTGCTGTCCCATTGAGATGTGGGATGGACCCAGGAGACCTCTCAGGGCCTTTCCCTTAAGGCTGCTCAAAATATCTGCAGAGTCCTCCATCCACAAATTGTCCCCTTGCAGACTGAGGGATCCTCTGGCTCCAGTGCTCGCTTTGTCACTGCTTCACCTTCTTTTCCAAAGCCTCATTCAATTAAAGGCAAACCCTCGTGTTCACCCCACCCCTCCAGGTTTTAAAACACTCAGAGAAATGTAATTAGACCTTCAGCATTTCTACAGATTCATTTCCTACAGGAGATGGGCTATTTTCCCTACAGGATCATTTCTGTGGACACCCATTGGTTTTTATCCCCATTAAATATTACAAGCATCCCTCAGGATTTCCTTCACAAAGACTCACCAGGATTCCCAAGGGAGTAACTCATATCAGTCTAAGCTCTCTCCCTGCAGCTCCCAGAGCAGCCTGGAGCCCCTAAATGGAGATTTTCTGGGAGATCTGACCCAGGCTGGGGAGCTAACAGCAACCACACAGCCTGGCTTTGCCTGTGCTGGGTGTTTGGACCCATCCAGTGACCATTGATGAAGGTGAAAAGCTGAATATTTCCCATGAGGAAAAACAAATCTCAATTTTCAGACAAAAAATAATAAGTTGTCATGTGTATAAATGTGATGGTGTTCACAGGGGTTCTTGGATTGGGGAAGAGATGAGGACTTGACTCCATGTTTCAGAAGGCTTGATTTATTATTTTATGATATATATTACATTAAAACTATACTAAAAGAGTAGAAGAAAGGATTTCATCAGAAGGCTGGCTAAGAATAGAAAGGAATGGTAATAAAAGCTTGTGGTTCAGGCAGAGAGTCCAAGCCAGCTGACTGTGATTGGCCATTAATTAGAAACAACCACACGAGACCAATCCCAGATGCACCTGTTGCATTCCACAGCAGCAGATAACCATTGTTCACATTTTGTTCCTGAGGCCTCTCATCTTCTCAGGAGGAAAAATCCCTAAGGGAAGGATTTTTCATAAAAGCTGTCTGTGACATATAAACACCAGATTTGGGGCGGACCAAACACCTAAACCCTGTGGCAAGGAGCACACCCCAAACTGCAGCAGCTCAGTGGTCAAGGTGGATACTCCTCTGCACGAAGGAAAGAGCAAAAAATGGGGGGAAAATCTGCTGTTTTGATAAATGCACCCACAACAGGGTCTGCTTGAGGCCTGGGGGCACAGAGATGTGGGGACAGGGGTGTCACAGCCCTGGTGTGAGCGTGTCCCCAGCCAGGAGCAGCTCCCAGGAGCAGAAACAGCGTGGGGAGCAAGGTGGAAGGATGCCTTGGCTTTGGAGGCGTGCAGGATTTGTTTGTTTGGGGATTTCAGCAGCAGTTTTGCATCCCTGGTTGCCATGGCAGCACAGGCACTGCCTCGAGCAAGGCCGGCGCCGGCCACACCCAGCCAGAGCCCAAAACTGCAGCCCCAAACCTGCAGAGAGCTCTGAGAGAGCAAACCTGGGGCCCTGGGCTGGGCTGGGACCCTGCCTGGGAGCAGGGACACCCCGTCCCCACCAGGAGCTCCAGCACAGCTCCCAGGGCTCCTTCCACTGCTTCTCGTTGAGGTGTGAGGGCACAACTTGGACTCAATGGTCTCAGAGGTCTCTCCCAACCTCATTGTCCCGTGATTCTGGGATTCCAGGGACGAGGTGTCTGCTCACCATCTCCCAGGAGGTTCTTGGCCATCCCTTTCCAAAAGATTTTTGGCCACCCCTTTTGAGGAGGATCTTGGCCACCCCTTTCCAGGTTGTTCTTGGCCAGCCTTTCCAGAAAGTTCTTGGCTCCCCTTTTCAGAAGGTTCTTGGCCAGCCTTTTCCAGAAGGTTCTTGACCATCCCTTTTCCAGGAGGTTCTTGTCCATCCCTTTCCAGAAAGTTCTTGGCCATCACTTTCCAGAAGGTTCTTGGCCACTCTTTTCCAGAAGATTCTTAACTACCTTTCCAGAAGGTTCTTGGCCTCCCCTTTTGAGGAGGTTCTTGGCCACCCCTTTTGAGGAGGTTCTTGTCCACCACTTTCCAGGTTGTTCTTGGCCACCCCTTTCCAGAAGATTCTTGGCCTCCCTTTTCCAGAAGGTTCTTGGCCACCCTTTCTAGAAAGTTCTTCACCTCCCTTTTCCAGAAGGTTCTTGGCCACCCTTTCTAGAAGGTTCTTGGCCTCCCTTTTCCAGAAGATTCTTGGCCACCCCTTTTGAGGAGGTTCTTGTCCATCACTTTCCAGGTTGTTCTTGACCACCCCTTTCCAGAAGGTTCTTGGCCACCCTTTTGAGGAGGTTCTTGGCCATCAGAATGTTGGCCAAGAACCTTTCCAGAAGGTTCTTAGAGGCAGGGAGTGCTGCAGACCCAACCTTCCCACCTCCAGCACATTCCTGGTTCTTTTTGCCCCAGCCCAGCTCCCAGGGCCTCTTCTCCCACCCCAAACCCATCTGCTGTCCCCCTTCCCTGCTTCTCTTTATTGTCCTGTAATTTTATCTTGTTAGAGAAGCGCTGGGCACTGTTTATTTTTGTTTTACTTTTTGTGGCGCTTTTAATTCTAAACTCTCTTCATCTGGGCAGCACTTTATCAGCCACGGGAAGCTGAGGGAAGCTATCTTTCATCCTTATCAAAATTCCTCTCCTTTCATTATCTCCAGCGCTGCTACAAAGCATCAAAAGGGCATCTTTGTTCTTGCAATCTAATATAATTCCAAATGCAGCAATTGGAGCCTTTTGAGGAAGTCATGGGCACAAACACACGTCCAGCACCTCCCTCGGTGCCCCAAAAATGCTCCCACAAAGGGCCCTGGGGAGCAAAGCATCCCCACGCTGCCCCATTTTGTTTTAAAGGGTGGAAAAGAGCCCTGAGAGCCAATGCAGGGTTTCCTCCCCACCTCAGAGCCCCACATTTGTTTCTCAGAGCTCATTAAACCCATCCTCTCGCTGTTCCAGCCCAGAACTCACGGAGCAGAGCAGATCCCAGGCTGGCACAGGCACCCACCCTCCCCTTCCACACCCCCCTGGCTCGCCCACATCTCGCTGACAACCAGGTGTGAAGGTGGAGAAGCTTTTGAAAGCTCCTGAAAATTAAGGAACACACGAGGGGGCTTCGATGGGTTTTGGAATAAATTGCCCATGAAAGTGCTGGGGAAAAACTACCTAGGGAAAAAAAAAAAATTAAAAAGGAGAGAAAGAGGGTGAGATAATGATGTATCTAGGAAGTGGGGAAGAGGAGAGATCAGGAAGCAACTGGCTGATTGTTCCATAAGCGCCTCTTAAAAGCAAACACAATAGACATGAGCAGTTTTTAAAATGACAGACAATACAATGGGAGATAATATATTTAAAACTCATATCAGTTGTTAACAGACCATAAAAACGCCGCTACATTAATCTGTGCTGTCTGTCACACACTCATGAAGCAGCTGTGTTATTTTATAGTATCATTCCTGCGGGCTCCTCTGACACTTCCACAAATACATCTCAATTTATTTGGGTAAGAACAAACAGAAATATTGAATTCTCCTCACTCTGCTTCTGCTGCTCCTCTATTCCAGCCCCCCAGTCCTGACAACTTGTGGGAGGCACTTGGTACAGGTTTGACAGCGAATTTTACCTGCCAAAAGTTTAATTTAGGGTTAAGGTTGAATAGAAAGGTTTAATAGAAATGCTCCCACAGACTCACAGGAGATGCTCCCAACCCTTCCCTGTCCCTGTCCCAGGAGAGGGGGCAGCTCTGCTCTCACACCACCACAATCAGATGTTTAACATGAATTATTCTTTAGCTTTAGCAGTGAATTTTACCTGCCAAAGCTTAATTTAGGGTTAAGGTTTAATAGAGATGCTCCCACAGACTCACAGGAGATGCTCCCAGCCCTTCCCTGTCCCTGTCCCTGTCCCTGTCCCTGTCCCTGCCCAGGAGAGAGGGCAGCTCTGCTCTCACACCACCACAATCAGATGTTTAACATGAATTATTCCAGGCAGTGGCACGTGGTAGGTTCAAAGCTCCACTCAGGCTTTGGTGTGGGCCCTTCAAAGGAGGAATTTCGGGCTGGGATCCCACGGGAGGCTGGTGAGGAGCAGCTCAGGAGGCTGCCAAGAGTCTAATGAGGGTGGAAGGAGGGCAGGAGCCAGCCCGGGGAAAAGCAGGCAGGGCTGCAAAGGGGCTGGGGGAGCTGGGGGGGCTCTCTTTAATATTGAACCCAGAGCTTTGATCTCTGGGAGGGCAGGGGCACTGTGCCCCAAACCCAGCGCCATGGCCCTGGCAACCTGTGGGCACCTCCAGCAGCAGCAAAAGGAGGGAAAACCTCTGCACTGACAGGAAGGAGAGACCCAGGCAGCTCCACAGGTGAGAGGTACCTGGAACTCATCAGCTCCCATCTGGGTGTGGCCCCATCAGGAGGTCACTGGTCATCCATCACTGCCCTGGGAGAGGGAAAATCTTCTGCAAACAGGTGGGAGCAGAGATGGGAAAGCAAAATAATAAAAATAAAATAAAAATAATTATTCCTGTTAATGCTATTATTGGTAATATTTATATTTACATTTATGGTTATGTTTATTATATTCGTCATCTTCTTCCTTCTGCAGCCCCTGGATTCCAGGAGAGGAAAGGGAAGGAAAAGGGAAAGGGAAAGGGAAGGAAAAAGGAAAAGAAGGGAAGGGAAGGGAAGGGAAGGGAAGGGAAGGGAAGGGAAGGGAAGGGAAGGAAAGGAAAGGAAAGGAAAGGAAAGGAAAGGAAAGGAAAGGAAAGGAAAGGAAAGGAAAGGAAAGGAAAGGAAAGGAAAGGAAAGGAAAGGAAAGGAAAGGAAAGGAAAGGAAAGGAAAGGAAAGGAAAGGAAAGGAAAGGAAAGGAAAGGAAAGGAAAGGAAAGGAAAGGAAAGGAAAGGAAAGGAAAGGAAAGGAAAGGAAAGGAAAGGAAAACATAAATAAAAGCTAGAAAAGCAGAAGGCAGCTGACATCAGGCTGTGGGGAAGCAGCACTGATCAAATCTCTCTCTGCAGGGCTGGCAGCACTGACATCTTCACAAATTATTGAAGAGACGTGGCTGGGCTGGCCCAAATCACTTTGCCATGGTCAGGAGAGGTGCAGCACATTTTGGGGCAGGAATTGGCAGTTTGGTGATGCAGGTACAGATCTCTGCCCACGTGTGCAGGGCTCGTCTCCCCACGGTGCCATCCTCCCAGCTCGTTAGAAGAAAACAATTACTATGCAAATCTTAATGAATCAAGGCCACAACCCACAACTGGGAACATAAATATCAAAGTGCAGCCTTCGATTGAAGGCAGAGGAAGAGCTGTAATTAATTCCACCACAAACCAAGAGCCAGGCTGAGACTCGCTGTGGGCAGGGCAGGGATGGATGTGCCCATTCCCAGTCCCAAACTGGGACTCACTGGGATGGATGTGCCCATTCCCAGTCCCAAACTGGGACTCACTGGGATGGATGTGCCCATTCCCAGTCCCAAACTGGGACTCACTGGGATGGATGCGCCCATTCCCAGTCCCAAACTGGGACTCACTGGGATGGATGGGCCCATTCCCAATCCCAAACTGGGACTCACTGGGATGGATGGGCCCATTCCCAGTCCCAAACTGGGACTCACTGGGATGGATGCGCCCATTCCCAGTCCCAAACTGGGACTCACTGGGATGGATGTGCCCATTCCCAGTCCCAAACTGGGACTCACAGAGATGGATGCGCCCATTCCCAGTCCCAAACTGGGACTCACTGGGATGGATGGGCCCATTCCCAGTCCCAAACTGGGGTGCTGGACCCCATCCTGCCCAGCCAGTGCCCCTCCAGAGGACACAGCTCCACGGTTCTGGATCTTGGCTTCCAATTCAGAATTAAAAGGTTATTTGAGACTTTGCCAATTGCTTTTAATCTGGTGGTGAAAGATGATGATAAATCTTAAGAGACCCAAATTAATAGAGAGGAAATTGATTTTGTAACGTGTGGACTTGTTTTATTAGACTCCTGCAGGCTGGTTGGGATTGGGAAGGCAGCTCTGTAGGGCTGGGTGAGAGTTCTGTCAGGGCTTTGCCATCCCTGTCCACACCCCACACACCTCCAGCCCATCCTCACGTGCATCCAGGCAAACCAAACCCATCTTGTGCCCAGAGAAGCCCCCAGCCCTGGCATAGAGGGGACCCTGCATCTGCCCAGACCCTTCCCCATCACTGCCCCCTTCCCTTTTCTGATTTTCCTATTTTTTCCAGGCAAACCAAACCCATCTTGTGCCCAGAGAAGCCCCCAGCCCTGGCATGGGGGGGACCCTGCATCTGCCCTGACCCTTCCCCATCACTGCCCCCCTTTCCTTTTCTTATTTAAAGGCAGATCCTGGTTCTTCTCATCCCCTCCCCAGACCACCCTGAGCCCTGGAGCGTGATGCTGGAGCTGGGAGGATGCGATGAAGGAGCTGGCAGCCCAAGGGCTGGGCACGTCTGCTCGTTAATTATGACATCGTGGTGCCGTTCTTTAAGAGCTGGGATGCATTCATCAGGATGTCCACGCAGCACTGGGGCTGAGTTTTGGTTTGGGAGGTGGCAGAGCAGCCCAGGGGCTGGGAATGGCTCTGTGCATTGAGCAGGAGGAAGATGAAGGGCTGGAGCTCGGGGTGTGAGAGGGAGCAGGATTGAGATCCATGGCCCACGCTCCCGGGGAGCAAATGCATGTACACATTATTATTGCAACATAATTCGAGCAAAGTATTTTCCCAGGATCTGGAGCATTTGCTGCAGTTAATTGAGATCCCCGAGTTCAGTGCCTTTCATTATTGCAGAGCTCTGGAGCGGAATGCTCGCGGCTAATGATCAGAGCAAGATGGAAAGGGCATTTACTGGGGCTGCAGGATGCAGCTGCGAGGGGGAGTGACAACAAACACCCCCTGACTCCTGGAAACCTGCAGAAAGCTGGGAGAGCCTTGCTGGGGGCAAGGAGGGGCGGGTTTGGCTTGGTGGGACCAAGGGCTTGCATGGAGAACCCCACATGTGCCAATTCCCAGGGGGCTGAACCAGCAGGGTTTGCTGCCAGGTCTGTGTTTCAGGATGTGCCCCCTTATGCTGGAACTCAGCACATCCCTCTGAGTGTCCAGAGCTGCCAGGGGGCTCAGAGACCCTGCACAGAGCCCAAAACACCTGTGGGTTTGATTATGACCTGTGGAGCAAATTACCAGCTTTGTATGAGGACCTGAAAGCCATAGAAGTTTATAGAAGTTTGAATAGTATAATAATAAAGTTATCACAGGGTGGAGATGTAGATTTGGGATTTTTGGTATGGGGGTTATGGCGACAAGATGGAGGGACTTGGGCATCTTCTTCTTCTTCGTCTTCTTCTTCTTCTTCTTCATCTTCTTCTTCTTCTTCTTCTTCTTCTTCTTCTTCTTCTTCTTCTTCTTCGTCTTCTTCTTCTTCTTCTTCTTCTTCTTCTTCTTCTTCTTCTTCTTCTTCTTCTTCCTCTTCTTCTTCTTCTTCTTCTTCTTCTTCTTCTTCCTCTTCATTATCTTCTTTGTCTTCTTCTCTACCTCCATCTTCTGCTGCGATGGTGGCACTTTTGGATTGGTTTAGAGTAGAAGCTCACTGTCGAACATAGGTGATAGGTACTGGAAAATAACTGTAAATATTGTACACATTGTTTTTAGTATAAAGACATAACACCACCCCAGGGGCAGGCAGAGTGCCTGGAACTGTCCTGCTGGATGGACCTCAGCGGGGCAGGAGAAAAATTTTTATAGATAAGATACAATAAACAACCTTGAGACTGAGAAATGAAGAACTCCTGTCGCAGACATCTACTCATGAAAAATCCTCTCCTTAGGGATTTTTCCGCCTGAGAAGATGAGAGGACTCAGGAACAAAATGCAAACAATGATTATCTGCTGCTGTGGAATGCAACAGGTGCATCTGTGATTGGTCTCATGTGGTTGTTTCTAATTAATGGCCAATCACAGCCAGCTGGCTCGGACACAGAGCTCGAACCACAAGCCTTTGTTATCATTCTTTCCTATTCTATTCTTAGCCAGCCTTCTGATGAAACATTTCTTCTATTCTTTTAGTATAGTTTTAATGTAATATATATCACAAAATAACAAATCAAGCCTTCTGGAACATGGAGTCACATCCTCATCTCCTCCCTCACCCTCAGACCCCTGTGAGCACCGTCACAAACTCCGACTCATTCTTTGAAACAGAGACTTTGCACGTGTCTCAGGGCTGCAATAAACTGCAGAAAACTCCTGAAATCCCTGGCCAGGAGAGGGACTGGACCCTCCCGTGGCCCTGTGGAGCCTGCAGGGTCAGCAGGACTTCCCTGCCTTCTCCTCCAGCTGCCCTTCCCAATGGATAACCACCCTGCTTCCCAAGCAGCAGCTTCCCTCTGCCTTCCTCCATCTCAAACTAATCTGAACGAACCACAGGAGCAGTTATCCTAATAACCTCCACCCTGCTGGAGAAATAATTGCTGCCAGGCCAGAAATAAATGTTAAAAAAAGCAATAACAGAGCTCAGTAACTGGCTGGGCTCGTGGGATGGGAGCCCAGCTCCAGTTCTGTGTGCCACCATCCCCTGCCTGAAACCCACCAGGGACGAGCTGGAATTACAAAAGATCATCCCAGTTCAGCCCCTTTCTGTTGGACAAGCCTGCTCCAAGCTCTGTTCAGCCCGGCCTTGGACGCTTACAGAGCTCAAAGTCACTTATTGAAACCAAATTTCATCCTTTCCTAAGCCCTGCAGGTCAGGACAGCCTCACATCAAGGAGGAAAACCCACCATGGACCCTGCTGGGGGGCAGCCAGCTTCTGCCCCTGCCTGTGTTTTACACAACAAGCCCTGGCTCACTTTCATGCCTCTGGAATGTGTTTTGTGCCCCATATTTAAGCCACAAACTGACCCTGTGCTTGTGGGGTCAGCAAAATACAAACTAGAGGCTTGGCTTGAGTGCAAGCCACAGCCCCTCATCCCAAAACCGGGGGATTTTATCATCAATCTAGCTGCAAAATACAAAATACAGAGGCTTGGCTTGAGCCATGGTGCAACCACAGCCCGTCACCCTGTATTCCTCCCAAAAAACTGGGAGATTTTGTCACCAAAGGGGGGATTTTGTCACCCTGAACCCCTCCCAAAAAGGGGGGATTTTATCACTATCAGGCTGCAAAATACAAATTACAGAGGCTTGGCTTGAGCCATGGTGCAGCCACGACCCCTCACCCTGCACCCCTCTCAAAAAAGGGGGAATTTTGTCACCATTAACAACTCCTAAAAAGGGGGGATTTTATCACCAAAGGGGAGATTTTGACACCCTGCACCCTCCCAAAAAAAGGGGGGATTTTGTCACCATGAACTACTCCCAAAAAAGGGGGATTTTGACACCCTGCACCCCTCCCAAAAAAGGGGGATTTTTGTCACCAAAGGGGGCATTTTGTCACCCTGCACCCTCCCAAAAAAAGGGGGATTTTGTCACCATGAACTACTCCTAAAAAGGGGAGATTTTGTCACCAAAGAGAGGATTTTGTCAACCTGAACCCCCTCCCAAAAAATGGGGATTTTATCACCAATCAGGCTGCAAAGTACAAACCAGAGCCACGGTGCAGACACAGCCCCTCACCCTGCATCCCTCCCAAAAAAGGGGGATTTTATCACCAAAGGGGGGGTTTTGTCACCCTGCACCCTTCCCAAAAAAGAGGGGATTTTATCACCAAAGGGGGGGTTTTGTCACCCTGCACCCTCCAATAAAAGGGGGATTTTGTCACCAAAGGGGGCGTTTTGTCACCCTGCATCCCTCCCAAAAAAGGGGGATTTTTGTCACCAAAGGGGGCATTTTGTCACCCTGCATCCCTCCAAAAAAGGGGGATTTTTGTCACCCTGCACCCTTCCCAAAAAAGGGGGATTTTTGTCACCAAAGGGGGCATTTTGTCACCCTGCACCCTTCCCAAAAAAAGGGGGATTTTGTCACCAAAGGGGGCATTTTGACACCCTGCACCCTTCCCAAAAAAAGGGGGATTTTGTCACCAAAGGGGGCATTTTGTCACCCTGCACCCTTCCCAAAAAAAGGGGGGATTTTATCACCATGAACTATTCCCAAAAAAGGGGGATTTTGACACCCTGCACCCCTCCCAAAAAAGGGGGATTTTTGTCACCAAAGGGGGGATTCTGTCACCCTGCACCCTCCCAAAAAGTCGGGATTTTATCACCAAAGGGGGCATTTTGACACCCTGCACCCCTCCCAAAAAAGGGGGATTTTTGTCACCAAAGGGGGGGTTTTGTCACCCTGCACCCCTCCCAAAAAAGGGGGGAATTTTATCACCGACCAAGCTGCGAAACCCAAACCATCAGCGGCCTGGGGGATTCTCCATGGGTGAAGAAGAAGAGGAACCTCCGTGGGTGAATGCCATCCCTCAATCCCTGTGCCATGTGCCCCGCGGCTCCTGCCATCCGTCCCGCCCCACCTGTGCGCAGCAGGCTCTGCTTTTCATCAGAAATAAAAACAACCCCTGTCAGACGCCCTCTCCGCGCTCCAGCAGACGAGCGTCGGCTGAGCCGGGTTCCCCTGGCAGCCCTGGATTCCTCTGGAGCTTTTTCTGGGCTCAGCCAGGTGGAAAATAGACAAGGAGAACACAAAAGCAAAGGCCGTCACTCAGGGTGACTTTATCTCGAATTAATCCTGCCAAAACCCTGCCAGCGAGGGAAGGGCTGGGAGGGGAAGGGGGGAATAAAATCAGATGGGAAATGGAGGAAGTTGTCACCAAAAAGTGTTTTTTTTTTCCTCTGGTCAGGGTATCTGGCAGCTCCAGCCCAGTGACACGGCTCTGATACAGCTCCCCAGGCGCCAGATTTGGGAATTTTTTGGTTTTTTTCCCACTTGCTCAGCACACCACAGCACCCCTGAGCAGGGGATGCAGCAAGAACACAGCTCCAGTTTCCTTTTTTCTGGCCAATAGTTGGGTAGGGATGGAGGATCAGCCCCAAAAATGCAGGCTGGATGGTGCTGGGGGATGAGGGGTGACAGTTCCCACTGCTGGGAGGGAAAGGGATGTGACAGAGACCCTGTAGGGGTGTGAAACTGGGAGTTTATGCGGGAGTTTGGGAGTTTGGAACACCCAGTTCCTTCCTTCCTCTGCCATTCTGCTCTTTGGGAATTTTTTAGTTTGAAAGCACCCCAGAGAAATCCCACTGGATGTTTTGGCACCAGGTTGCACCCTGGGATCTCCTCCTCCTCTTCTCCTTTTACCATCACTCTGCTTTCCACCAATACTTTTATTATTTTATTTATTTCCCCTCTCAGCTTTTTCCAAGCACCTCCAGGTGGTTGCTATAGCACCTCCTGTGCCAGAAATGTCCTCAATGCCCACAAATCTGAGTGATTTCCACTCAAAACAGTTTGGGGGGGCTGCTCACTCAGGGCAGCCACCTAGCCACTGGCTTTGGGGTGCAGTTTGTAGTTCTGGTGCCACCAACCCCCTCTCCTGGTGTCTATTTCTAGCTAAATTAATAATAAAAAAAAAAAAAAAACCCAAAAAACAAAAACAAACCGACCTCCTGATTGCTGGAAAATAAAATCTCCACATCTGCCTGGGGTTAGCAGGGTGTTATTTTAAGGCAGATCTATTTTAAGGTGGTGCTGGTGCCAGGGGAAGGGAGGCAGAGCGAGTGTGTGTGTACATGGGGGGATCTGTGCCACTGCCACTCACAAACACCTGGTGGCTTTTCAGCCCCGAACCCCAGCCCAGGAAACGCTGAGAGCCACGCGGGTGAGACGGACAAACGGACAAACGGACAAACGGACAAACGGACAAACGGACAAACGGACAAACGGGAGCTGCTCCAAGAGCAGCCGGCACGTCCAGAGGAAAATCAGCCAAGGCATCGGGCAAGCAGCCAGGCGGCAGCTTGAGGCTGGGAAGGGGCTCAAAACTCCCAAGATTTACGGCCGCCCTGCACTCTGAAACCTTTTTACATGATTGGAGAGATGGGCACAGGCTGGGTGCCAGGGAGGAGCAGGACTGCTTGTACCCGGTGCGCAGCCATGGGGCGTCCAAGAGAGGCAGAAACAGCCTGGAACCTCTGCAGGGCTCTGGAGGCTCAGATGTGCCAGAGAGAGCATCCTGGGTGCCCCTGATGGCATCCAGGGGTGTTGGTGTGACTGTGCCTGGAGGGTGCTGGGAGCACAGGGCGTCACCCCAGGGTCAGAGGGCACCTGGGATTGGCACCTGGGAGCACAGGTAGAACATCCCAGGGTCAGGGGGTACCTGGGATTGGCACCTGGGAGCACAGGTAGAACATTCCAGGGTCAGGGGGTACCTGGGATTGACATCTGGGAGCACAGGGCATCACCCCAGTGTCAGGGGGTACCTGGGATTGGCACCTGGGAGCACAGGGAGAACATCCCAGGGTCAGGGGGTACCTGGGATTGGCACCTGGGAGCACAGGGAGAACATTCCAGGGTCAGGGGGTACCTGGGATTGACATCTGGGAGCACAGGGAGAACATTCCAGGGTCAGGGGGTACCTGGGATTGGCACCTGGGAGCACAGGTAGAACATCCCTGTGTCAGGGGGTACCTGGGATTGGCACCTGGGAGCACAGGGAGAACATCCCGAGGTCAGGAGGTACCTGGGATTGGCACCTGGAGGGTGCTGGGAGCACATGCCAGGGTTAGGGGGTACCTGTGTCCCTGGGTTGGCACCTGGAGGGCACTGGGAGCTCAGGGAGAACATCCCAGTGCCAGAGGGTACCTGGGTTGGCACCTGGAGGGTGCTGGGTGCACAGAGAGAACATTCCAGGGTCAGGAATGTCCCTGGGACTGGCACCTGGTGAGTGCTGGGAGCACAGGTAGAACATGCCAGGGGTATCTGTGTCCCTGGGACTGGCACCTGGAGGGTGCTGAGTGTTCAGGGAGCACATCCCAGTGCCAGGGTGTACCTGGGATTGGCACCTGAGAGCACAGGGAGAACATCCCAGGGTCAGGAATGTCCCTGGGTTGGTACCTGGAGGGTGCTGGAAGCACAGGGAGAACATCTCAGGGGTACCTGTGTCCCTGGGACTGGCACCTGGAGGGCACTGGGAGCACAGAGAGCACAGCCCCACGTCAGGATGCAGGTGGGCACGGTGCCATCACAGGTACAAACCTGTGTCATGCCCAGGTGCCATCACAGGTACAAACCTGTGTCATGCCCAGGTGCCATCACAGGTACAAACCTGTGTTATGCCCAGGTGCCATCACAGGTACAAACCTGTGTCACACCCAGGTGCCATTACAGGTCCAACCTGTCATGCCCAGCGTGCCCAAGGGTCAGGGCTGGCGTGTCCCTGTGATCACAGAGATGTTTCATCTGGGGTTATCCACAGGTCACTTCCCAGCCCCAGCACAGAAGAAAGACAATTTTTATTTTTCCTGCTCAGTGACCAGGCTGAACTTCCCAGGCTGTTTGAGTGCCTGTGCATGAAAACTTCAGCTCATTAATTAAGGCCAGAAAATTAGAAACTGACCTAAATATAGCGGCCCAATGAGAGTGGAAAACGAAAGGAAAACATCCTTCCAAGTGCCTCGCCCGCCCACCCGCCTGCGCTGGCAGGGAAATAAAAGCCAGAAATTCCCTTTTCAACTCCGCTTCCCCCGTGCACCAGCAAAGCATCAGGACCCACGGCGGGGAGAAATTCAATTAGAAAAGGAGATTTTTGCAGAGGGGTTGGTCCTGTCTCCCTTCTGCAGCTCTCTGGGATGGAGAAATTTCCTCCAGGATGGGGAAAACTTCACTTCACTGCTCACCAGCTCCAGGGAGGGAGGGAGGGAGGGAGGGAGGGAGGGAGGGAGGGAGGGAGGGAGGGAGGGAGGGAGGGAGGGAGGAAGGAAGGAAGGAAGGAAGGAAGGAAGGAAGGAAGGAAGGAAGGAAGGAAGGAAGGAAGGAAGGAAGGAAGGAAGGAAGGAAGGAAGGAAGGAAGGAAGGAAGGAAGGAAGGAAGGAAGGAAGGAAGGAAGGAAGGAAGGAAGGAAGGAAGGAAGGAAGGAAGGAAGGAAGGAAGGAAGGAAGGAAGGAAGGAAGGAAGGAAGGAAGGAAGGAAGGAAGGAAGGAAGGAAGGAAGGAAGGAAGGAAGGAAGGAAGGAAGGAAGGAAGGAAGGAAGGAAGGAAGGAAGGAAGGAAGGAAGGAAGGAAGGAAGGAAGGAAGGAAGGAAGGAAGGAAGGAAGGAAGGAAGGAAGGAAGGAAGGAAGGAAGGAATATAAATATATATAAAGTTTATAAATATATAAAGTTATCTCTTCCTCCCCAAGGGCTGGCACAGCATTAAGACCTCATTTGTTTGGCACAGGGATCACGGAGTCCCATATGGCACATCTCATCCAGCCTTAGACTCTTTCCTATTTTATATTCTGGATAATTGAACCCACTTCTAACAAAAGCTTCTCTCCCTGCCCCAAGCACAGCAATTCCCCACCAGGCTCTGGCACCCCAACAGGCAACAAACCTGCAGGGCGGAATCCTGCAGATCAGAGCTGGGTTTTTTAGCCATGGGATCATGTTGCAGGTTGATCCTACAGGACACGTGCACACACACATTTCCTCTGGGTGCACTTTTCCCTCCCAAGGCACCAGGGTATCATCAGGGAGCTGCATCAGGGAGCTCTGCTGGACCAAAGGCACAGAGGAGGTGATGGTGGAGCATCATCTGCTCCTGCCCTTTAGCTAAACAGTCCAAATTTCTTCCTGGACTGTTTCTCCTTTCCTTTTTTTTTTGGAACAAACTCAAACCTGCTCTGGACTGGGGCCTGGGAACACCGAGAGTTTGCACCTTGTGGCTGCAGCAGCTGCCCCAGCACAGGAGGGACCGATAACAGAGTGACCACTCCCAAGAGAGACTTTCTGAATTTGTCATCTTTTTCAGAGTGCTGTCACCCGGTATTGTTCATTTTGTGTGCTGGGGGGTGCTGTGCCTGTTAAATAAGCAGGTTCTTTCCACTTCCCTCCAAGGAATCCTTCCTGAACCAGTTAGGGGTAGGGGCCATGTGAGTTTGCTTTCTGGAGGGGCCCCTTTGGAGGTTTTCTCCCAAATTTGCCCTAAACCAGGACAAAGGGCCCCCTTTGGAGGTTTTCTCCCAAATTTGCCCTAAACCGGGACAGGGATGATGGCAGCCTTGGGGCTGGAAGGGGGATGTGGAGCGGTGGCAGCCTCGGGGCTGGATCTGCTGGATCTGTGCACCTGCTGAACCCCATTTCTCCTCTTCTTTCGGTCTCCAGGGCCCTTGAGGACTGACCCGAAGCGGTTCGGACACCCACGGGCACGGCAGGGCGGTCTGAGCAGCGGGGCTGGGGTGACTCAGCCGCAGCAGTACCTGAGTGCCTCAATTAGCAGCAGCTCCTGAGGAAGGTGAAATGACTAATGACTAATCTCCCCGCACCGTTCCATCCAGTTTTGTTCTCGTTTCATTCAGACAAAAAGCCTCTGCTGCCTGCTCGGGCTGGGGAGGAGCGGCAATAATGAGCAGCGAGCGCAATTCCCGCAGTAGTGGGAGCGGAGGCGGCTCCTGCTCCCTCCCAGCTGCCCCAAGGGCTGGGGATTGGAGGCAGCTCCGTGGGGTGACCGAGTTTGGGGGGGTCCGTGGGGTGTGGAACAACCTGGTCTAGTGGGGTTGGAATGAGAGGATGCTTTGGGTCGCTTCCAACACAAAGCGTTATGTGATTCCAGAGCCCTGAGTACAGGGGAGGAGGAATGGGGCCACTGGAGCTCAGCAGGACCTTGGGGTGCAGTGGGGAAAGGGATTTAGGGATGATTTGGATCAGCCCTTCAAGGATCCTTCTGTGTTGAGCTGGGGAAAGGGATTTAGGAATGATGTGGATCGGCCCTTCAAGGATCCTTCTGTGCTGAGCTGGGGAAAGCGACCGTGGCTTGGGGAAGCAGGAGGACGAGGATAAAGCACCGGGTCCAGCTGGTGGTAGGGAAGTCCCTCTGGGAGGTCCCCCCACCGTGCTGTGGCTCCCCACCAGCTCTGGCTGACGGTGGGGAAAGCCAAACCCAGCGTGGGTGATTTGGACCTTCCATATGGAGTGGGTTACATCTGCGGCGAGCTGTTTGCAGCATCCCACACAGCTCTGCCTTATTTAGCCCGAGCCTTTTTTATCCCACAGTCTCCTCTCCCCACACCAAAAGCGATCTGGATCCAGCCACCACAGCACAGAGGGTGAGCTGCAGCCCCTCTGAGCAGCTGGGCTGGGAGCATCCCTGCTGGGAGTGAATCCCTGCTGGGTTGTTTCCCCAAGAGAGCAATTCCTGTATGTAACGTGTTCCCACCAGCGCTGGGCATCAGGATGCTCCTGCCCTCATCCACAGCACCCACGTGTGCGCCCAGCCAGGCTGGAAAGCAAAGAGCTGTTTTAGGCTCCAAAGCTGAAAAGATTCATCAGGATTTTATAGCTTTTTGCTCTGCAGTTACGAAACGGTGACCACAAGCCAAATGCTTGTGTCCTTTACCTTCCCGCAACACCGATGACTTTGGTGCAATGGAGAGGCAAAGCCCAGCCTGTCATTTTTCACTGCACAGACAGAACTCAGCCCATAATGTTCTTGATAAAGCAAAGCACCAATGACACAGCTGAAAAACATCAGCGGAGCAAAGAGCGGAGAAAACTTCCCTGGGCTTCCATATGGCATGGCTCCATCTTGGACGGCGTGGTTATTATATTTCATCCAGCCTCAGCTGCTTTCTGTGTTATCTGACGCGGGGAAAATGGGGATGGGAGGACTCCGGTGCAGACACTTGGATTGCTCTCCCACCGGTGCCTGCCACATTTGTATTCTCCCCAGGACTGCGCCATTTTCAAAATGTTTTGTTAAGTTAATTTGTATCTGCAGCCACTTGTGAATTTTTCAGATTATTTGATCTGTAACTGAACTAACATGAAGAGTAACTATTGTTCTGCAGCAGCAGACGGTGCCGGAGCGTGCCTGACGTGTTTGACACGTGCCTGTCTTCCAACCCCAGGAGAAATCCCCAGGCACCAGCGAGGCTGCTGGAAACCAGTCTGGGGATGGCACTGTGTCCCTGCACTGTCACTGCACTGTGTCACTGCACTGTCCCTGCACTGTGTCACTGCACTGTGTCACTGCACTGTGTCTGGGGATGGCACTGTGTCCCTGCACTGCCACTGCACTGTGTCACTGCACTGTCCCTGCACTGTGTCACTGCACTGTGTCACTGCACTGTGTCTGGGGATGGCACTGTGTCCCTGCACTGTCACTGCACTGTGTCACTGCACTGTCTCTGCTCTGTGTCCCTTCACTGTGTCACTGCAGAGGTCACTGCAGAGTGTCACTGCACTGTCCCTGCACTGTGTCCCTTCACTGTGTCACTGCAGAGCGTCACTGCACTGTGTCCCTTCACTGTGTCACTGCACTGTGTCTGGGGATGGCACTGTGTCCCTGCACTGTCACTGCACTGTGTCACTGCACTGTCCCTGCACTGTGTCACTGCACTGTGTCCCTGCACTGTCCCTTCAATGTCCCTGCACTGTCCCTGCACTCTGTCCCTTCTCTGTGTCCCTTCTCTGTGTCCCTTCTCTGTGTCCCTGCACTGTCCCTGCATTGTGTCATTGCATTGTCCCTGCACTGTGTCCCTTCACTGTCCCTTTGTGTCCCTGCACTGTCCCTTCACTGTGTCCCTTCAGTGTCCCACTGTGTCCCTGCACTGCTCCAGCCCCAGCTGCCGCCCTGCAGACCCCCAGCCCCAAAACCCCTCTCTGGGAGGCATTACCTCCATGGCAAATGTCCCAGGTGTGTGATTGTGCCTCAAACATGTTCCTTCTCATGGACACAGGGATTTTGGGCAGTGCCTGAGAAGGGCAGGTTTGCTGGAGTCATGGCCAGCACAACCTGGGACAGCAGGAGGTGTCCCTGCCCATGGCCAGGCTGGAATTAGAGGTCTCCTCTAACCCAAACCGTTCTGGATTCTGTTCAGTGGTGTGCTGAGGCTCCCAGGGCACTCCCTGCCACTGTTTGCTTTACTCCAGAGGAAGGTTTCAGTTTTCTGTACCAGCTTTGGCAACTCTGCGGTGAGCTCCTCCGTGTCCCTGCTTCTGCAGGAATTCATTCCTCGATGGTTTCCTGTCAAAACAACGTGTTAAGGACTTGGAGCAAGGTGAGGGCACAAAGCTTGAGCAGGCTCCTGGTGGTGAGCTCGGCTTGACCCTTCCTGCTGCTCCTTCATCCTCACTGCTGCTGCGTGGGAGCATCCAGTGGGATGACAGCAATGGAGAATTTCTCCAGAAGTTCCACCAGGAGAGGATTTCTGCCTCACAAAGACCCCAGGCTCTGAAAGGGATACACTTTGGGAAGTGGTTTCTCAGCTGCTGCTGAGTCCTTCTCCCAGAGGTTATGGATGAGGCAGGTTCTGGAAGTCAGGGCTTGTTCTGACCGGCCAAACCCTTTCTGTGAGATGAAAGGAAGTGGAAATGGAAATAGAAATGGAGCAGCTCTGTGCCCATGTGGCACCTGCAGTGGGCTCGGGGTCATGGTGCAGGGTCTGGGTTTGTGGCTGGCACGTGCCCGCCCAGCCAGGATCGATGGTGCCCAGCTGGAGCTGCTGGATTGGCAGCGCTGCTTTCAGCACTGCTGAAAGAGTAAATTCAAACACCATCAGGGGAGATCAATAGCTTTTCTCACAACCCACCAGTGACCGTGTCTCTTCACACAGCTGTTACATGGATTAAATCCCAGCGGAAACAAGAAAGGGTTGGAAAAGGAGTTGGGAGTAAAGTTGGCTCCAGCACAAATCCCTGGTGTCAAGGTCAAGCCCAAACCATTTATTCCTTTAGGTGATGGGAAGTGTGTGTTGGATTTCCAGGATGTTAAAATGCATTATTACACTAGGCAAGCCTCACAAAATGTGAATGCAGGGCCTGGATCACATCTGGGGTGAGGCATGGACGGGCTGGGAGCAACCTGGGACAGGGGAAGGTGGCAGAGCTGGGACAAGAGGATGCTCAAGGTTCCCCCAACCCAAACCATTCCATGGTTCCACGGCTATTCCACACTGCAGAAGCTTCTCTGCACCAACCACTGCTGGGCTGGTGAGAAGATGTTGTCATCCCCTTTATCAGATTGATAAAAAAGCCCAAATCAGGCAGGATTTGGGGCACATCTCGCCAGGCTCCACGTGCACCTGAGAACTCACCCGTGAGTCATGAGAGGCCGGGCAGGAATTGCGCATCCCTGCAGTCATTCACGGCTCCGTGGCAAGTCATGAGATATTTGGTATTTTCCTTCCAGCAAACAAAAGCAGATGATTAAGGAAGAGGCGCAGCTTGCTCGCTTTCAGGAGGAAGACAGCTTGCAAAATGCAACTCTCAGAGCTTCAATAAAACTCCAGAAAGCAAATAAACAGCCTGGCTGAGAGGAGAGCGCTCCCAGTTCCCTGAGTTTTGAGCCAAAATCAGGATTTTTGGGGGGAAGGATGGGGATTACCTCCTGCAAAACTGGCACCAGTGAAATGTCAGGAGAGCGTGGATGCTGAAATGCCAGGACAAATGCGTGTCACAGCCCCAGCTTGACTTTTCAGGCCATACAGACACCAGAAACTTCCAAAGCTTTGGGTGGAAAACCATCTCCAAATGGGAAACCAAAAAGAAAGCAACTGAGTTTCATCTTTCTTGTAATTTTATTTCACTTTTTTTGTTATTATTTTCATTTCCAAAGCCTTTTTTGCCTAAGGCAGTGTGTTTATACAAATTGCCTCACTCTCACGAGAAAATAATAAAAAAAATAGAACTATTTGCAGATGGAAAAATATTCTGTCAGAAATTTCCTGGCCACCTCTCCATTTCATGCCAACGCTCTGAAGGGCTATAAATGACTGTAGAGCAGCAAATTTGGCTACTGAGATTTTGAACCACGGTGTAGCAGCTCTCTACGCACAGGATTTAAAACCCCCCACTTATTTTACATTTTTCTGCACAACTATCTCTCGACTATAAAATATACATGGAGCCATTGATCGCTCTAGTGATCAAATATCTCCCCCTTCAAAAATACAGCCCATCCAGAAATGCAAGCATCCAAATTAAGAATGACTTGGAGACTTGAATTGCAAATGAATCAATTCCTTCCTCCAAAAAAAAAAAAAAAAAAAAAAAAAAAAAAAAAAAATCCAGTCAAGCAAGACCAGAATGGGCTGGTTAATAATTGATATTTACATTTCTCCCGTGTCTGATCAAAGGATTTGATTGCATGACAAATGAGGAAATTACTGTAAAATATGATACATCCATTAAGAACACAGATGCAGCAGATAGGACGGGGTGCCCTGGTGATGCAGGGCCTGTGCAGAGGGGCTGGGCTGGGGAGAGGGAGAGAATCGGGGATTGGGGGACCCTGCTCGGCAGGAAAAATGGGAAAAGGGTCTGGGACAGGGGATGGGACCCTCCCAGGAGTGAGAGGGTGGGGCTGGACCCCACAGCAGCGTGGGGCACCTTGGAGCTGCTCCTGGGGGTCCCTCGGGGCTCCTGGGGGTCCTTGGGGCTCCTATGGGTCCCTATGGGGTTCTATGGGAAAACGAGGGCAAAATCATTCCTCCAATTATTGCTGGGAGTATGTTAAATACAGAAAATATGAAGAATTACATATTAAGCATATTTAATATTAAATATAGTTACATATTTATATATATATATTATATATTGCATATTATACACTATATATTATATATTATACATTATATATTATATATTATATATCATATATCACATATTATATAGTATATAGTTTATATTATATACTAGTTATAATATTATATAATATATACTATATACTATGTAATATATATAATATGTAGTATATAATATGTACTATATAATATATATTATATAATATATAATAGATAGTATATTATATATAGTATATTATATATAATATACAATATAATATACAATATATAGTATATTATGTATTATATATTATATATTATATATAATATACAATATATACTATATTATATATAATATAGTATATAGTATATAGTATATAGTATATTGTATATATTATATATTATATTGTCTATTATAAATCATATATTGTATATTGTTTATTATATATATTATTAAAAATAAATAAATATTATATGTTATATATATAATATATATTATTATCAATAAATATAAATCGATTAAATGTTAAATATGGGAGATGGGGCGCACATGAAGAATTTTCTCAGCCTCGGGGTGTGTTAAAGCCGGGGCTCACAGCGCCTGCACCAAACGCGGTCGGGGCAGGACCCCCCAAACCCCGCTCGCTCCTCGCGCCTCCGCTGCCACGTGCGCGGCGCCTTTAAGGCGCGGCCACGCCCTAACCTCCCGCGGTGACGTCACGGCCCCCGCGGGCCCCTCCCTGCGCTGCGGGGGCGTGTCCGGGGTGTCCCGCCCCGCGGTGACGTCACGCGGCGGCCCGGGGAATGACATCACCGGAGCGAGCGGGCGGCGGGCGGGAGCGCGGCTCGCCGCAGTGTCCCCGCGCCCGGCGCGGCCCCGGCTCGCCAGCCCCGGGCGGAGCGGAACGGGCGGCGGCGGAACGGGCGGCGGCGAGGCGGAGCAGGGCCCCGCGCAGCCCCTCCGCCGGCAGCATGGCAGCGGGCGGCCGCGCCGGCAGGTACCGGCGGCGCGCTATAGCGGGGCACGGTGCGGGAGCGCTCCGCTCCGCCGCGGGGCTGGGGAGGGGGCGCGGTATAGCGGGGGTGGTGGGCTTGTAACGGGGAGCGCTCGGGAGGGGTGGGTGGGCAGGCGGGCGGGGGGCTCGGTGCGGGGGCGCGGCCGGTGCCGATGGGGGGTCGCGGGTGGGTGGCACCGGAGAATGGGGGGCGTGTTATGGGGGGGATGTATGGGAGGGGTGGGGGGGGAAGGGGCCGCGCTATAGCGGGGGTGCGGGGAGGGGGAGCGCCGGGGACCGGGCGGGGGCTCCGGGGTGCGCTGGAGCCCGGCCGGGGGGTCCTGGGGCAGAGCCCGCCCCACGCCCCGCTCCGTCCCCCCCGCACCGCGATGTGTCCGCGCCCCGCTCCATCCCCCGCCCCGCTGCCGCTGCCTCCCCCCCGCTTTAGGACCCCCCGGTTCCCCGCCGTGTTCTTTTCTCGCTGCCGCCGCGCCCCCGCCCCGTCCCTCCGGCGCCTCCCGAGCGCGGTCCCCGCGGGTTCGGGCTGCGAGGTTCGGGGTGCGGCTCCGTGCGGGCTCCGGCATCACCGCCGTGCTCAGGGCTGCGCTCCCGCGGAGAGCACCGTGGGACCGCCCGTGCCCGGTGATGCTCGGCAGAACCGTCCGGGGCTTCCCCAGCTCCCGGCTCCGGGCTCCTTGGGATGCTCCGGTGGTGAAACCGGTGCCGCTCCCGGCACGCTGGGATGCTCCGGTGGTGAAACCGGTGCCGCTCCCGGCACGCCGGGATGCTCCGGTGGTGGAGCCGGTGCCACTCCCGGCACGCCGGGATGCTCCGGTGGTGAAACCGGTGCCACTCCCGGCACGCTGGGATGCTCCGGTGGTGGAGCCGGTGCCGCTCCCGGCACGCTGGGATGCTCTGGTGGTGAAACCGGAGCGGCATCGCCGGGATGCGGTGTCGGAGGAGCCCTCGGAGCGTTGTTGCTCTGTGCGGTGCCGTATCCTGGTGACACGGCTGTGTCCCCCGGGGCGCTGCCCGCTCCCACCCCAGACACCGCGCTGCCTTGTCCTGCCGCCACCCCGAGCCCCGCAGCAGGTGGGGTTTGCCCCGCTGTCATCGGCAGTAGCAAGGAAGGGACGTGGATCACCCCAAAACCAGCCAAATCCCCATGTTGGGGGGGTTTCTTCCCCTACACCAAACCTCCCCCTTCTGAAAGGGGAATCGGCTCCGGCGCTGGGGACAGCCGTGGAGTCACCGAGGGACACCCCTGGGGTGACAGCAGGTGGTGTTTTCCATCTGCCCTCGGGGATTTCAGCTGAAATCTCCAGCCCTGGCATCATCCCGCAGCCGGCAAGAGCTGGCCCCGGAGCCAAAATTTATCACGATGAGGGTGAAGCTCCCCCCAGCCCTTCAATAAGAGCAACGATGAATAATGTTTGTGCTTCCCCAGGAGGATCCCGTTCCAGTCCCTGCTGGGCAGGCAGAGGGTGCAGTGTGGGATGAGGGGAGCGGTGCGGGTGTGGAGGTGACAGCCCTGGCATCTGCAGGGTGGGTCCGGACTCCCTGGGGCAGGGACATCTCTGCTCCTGTGTGTTCACCCTCTCAGAGTCCCGGGAGGCTTTGCTCCCACAAAGGTGGAAGGAAAAAAGCAGATTTGTTTTTTCTGGGGGGTTTCAGCCCTTCTGTGGGGCGAGGGAAGTGCCACCCATCCCCTCCTGGGTGTGCAGGGGATGCTCCCGTGGCACTCCTGCTGCTCTCACAGCTTGGCTTGGCCGCGACAAAATACTCGGGATTTTTATGATTTCCCCCCATAAATAAATGGTGTTTTGGGGGTTGTGTAGCTGTGCCTGGCCAGAGGAGCTGTTTGTGTCATCTGGCTGTGGGGGATTGGGCTGTTTGTCCCTGTGAGAGCTCCCAGGGAGAGAAATGGAGCTGGACCAGGGTGCTGGGCACAAAGGCTGCTGGGTTCAGCAGGGCAGGGCGTGTGCTGATGGAGAGACCCCTCCTGCCTTCCCCAGGGGGAAGATACCCCCCCTTCTGCACACCCAACAGCGGGAATGCTGTTAATTGTTCCCTGCCAGATTGACTTATAAATTAACAGGTTTGCTGGCACTCTCCTCCTCCTTCCTGTGCGTGGTAAAGGCCCATATTTCAGATGGGAAAAAGTCATAAATACTTTGAGTAATGCGCGAGGAGCTTCCAGCTGAAGCTGTGCCACTGAAGGGCTGTGTGGGGAGAGGGGTGCCCTGCAGCAGAGCTGTTTGTGCACTCGGCTGTGGGGTGATGGAGGGGATGGACAGCAGCTCCTTGGGTGCTTTGGTGGCTCTCTTTGGCATTGGCCTCGGTGGCAATTTGTGTTGCCTCCTTTGTGCCCCCCAAGAGGTGTCTCTGCCCCCCGATGCTCACTGGGTTGATAAATGCAGGTTTGATAAGCAAAGCCTCTTCCTGGGGTGTCCCTTTTGTCTCATCCCGAGGGGAGCAGCTTTGCTCTGCCTTTTCCTGGGTGCTGAGGAGTGTGACATCTTCCCCGAGCAGCAGAGGACAAACCTGTCTGTGCTCTCTCTCCAGGAGCCTGGATTCCTGTCAGAGCCCAAATCCTGCTGCTGCCTTGGGGATAGAGGTGGGAGTGAGGCAGCTGGGCTCCAGCCAGGTGGGATGGCCAAGGAGATGACGTGACCACGCTTCAGGGAAACTGAGGCAGGGGAGGGGTGGTGTTGGTGGCTCCTCAGAGCCCTGGAACAGCTCCAAAGGGCTCGGGCATCCTAAGGCACCCCAGAGCTGACTCTGGCATCCTAAAGCACCCCAGAGCTGATTTTGAGCTGGGAAAGGGCTTGAGCCATCCTAAGGCTCCCAAGAGCTGATTTTGAGCCAGGAAAGGCTCAAAAAATCTATCCTTGGTAATTTAGCCTGGCTGACCCTGAGCTGGGAAAGGGCTCATGTCATCCTAAAGCACCTCAGAGCTGATTCTGAGCTGGGAAAGGGCTCGAGCATCCTAAGGCACACCAGAGCTGACTCTGGGCATCCTAAAGCACCCCAGAACTGACCTTGACCTGGGAAAGGGCTCGAGCATCCTAAAGCACCCCAAAGCTGACTCTGAGCTGGGAAAGGGCTCAAGCCCATCCTGAGGCACCCCAGAGCTGATTTTGAACCAGGAAAAGGCTCGAGCCATCCTAAAGCATCCCACAGCTGACTCTGAGCCATCCTAAAGCACCCCAGAGCTGATTTTGAGCCAGGACACCCCAACCTGAGGCTCCTCTGAGCTCGGAGATCCCCTCGGGGCAGCTCCCCAGGCTGGCAGCCCGTCCAGCTGCTCTCCCAGAGCAGAGTTACTCCAGGTAGTAAACCGTGAGCCGCGGATGCTCTCCCCACGTGGAGCGTGGGAGGGGAGCTGTGTGACGGATGGAGCGTGGCCCGTGGCACGGGCTGTGTGTGAACTCGCTCTGTGCCCTGCTCAAGCAGTTTTTCTTTTCCTCAAACAGTTTTTCTTTTCCTGAAACAGTTTTTCTTTTCCTCAAACAGTTTTTCTTTTGCGTTGCAGAGATAAAATTGCCAGTGTAGCAGCCCCGAGATAAAGGGAAGGCAGATCTAACCCGAGTCAGTGTGGGCAGTGCCAGCCTGTGGTAAGGAGAGAGGTTACTCAGTTGCATTAAAAGGATGCTGCTAAGTGGTTTAATCCTCACTTGCTGAACTTTGAGCTTTAAATTCTTCTTATGTGAGTTGATAAGAACGTGCATATTATTCATAACTCTCTCCTCAACAAAAAGGGAAAATCTGTAAATGACTTCTGTTAAATATCATTGCTTCAACAGCATGAAAAATGTGCCTGGCTTGTACTCCAAATAATCCCTTCCCCTGGCCCAGCTGAGTCCATCCCTGAAGCTCTTTGGTTCCTGCAGAGGATGGAGGGAATGGGGTCAGGACCTGGGGGCTTTGGGGTCTCTGGGCACAACCCCCAGGACATATATTTTATTATTTTTTTAATATTTGCAAATGGAAAGAGCCAGCCAGGCTGGGCAGCTTCTGGCTATGTCAGTATTGCTTTTTAAAAATTGTGGTCGATTTTAAACCTCTGAGCCCTGAAGTAGTAACGCTCGGTCCAGCTTCCTTTCTGCAAAGTTTATTACACAATAAGCTGGAGCAATCTGCAGGCTCTGTTTGTTAGACCTTTCTTTTTACTCTTGTCCTCTCTTTCTGATTATTTTCTTTATAACTTGACCAATTTTTTTTTTTCCTTGACATCAGCCTAGAAAACTGGAAATTGTCTTTTATTTCCCCCCCGTCTTTCAACCCATAAACCCTCTAGAGTTCTGAGCCTGATCCAACATAATTCTTTCGGACTTTTTATTTTCTTTTCTAGCTTGGCTATCGTTGTCTTGCCTTGGTAATTCATCCAGCTTGGCATTCCTGCTGCAAAGGCTGCCTGTGCTGTTCGCCTTTGCACAGCTCCTGGTGCTGCAGGAGGGATTTGGGAGCCAGCCCTGAGGGAAATAGGATTTTTATCATTCCTGCTTTCCATGCACTGCTATCACTCAGAGCTTGCACACTGTGAGTGGTGCTGCACAGCCAGGATCCATCAGAACCTCCGTGCTCCAGTTCCCTGGCAACATTTGCACAAAAAAACAAGAGCTGCTCTAGATTAGACAGCAGATACTAGTTTGTCTAAACAGGTTTAAAAACCTATCAAATTAAACTGGGCCAGGCAACCCGTACAATGTGTACACCTAAATTGGTTTAACATTTGCATAAATCAGATTAAATCGGGGCTGTGGGATGGCTCAGGTTGGGAAGCCTGTGGCTGTTTGTGCCCAGATCCTGGAGTTCTCCACTCCTGCTGCTGTGTCAGGGTTGGTTTTGCACGGCAGCAGCTGATTCCCTTGTTTTCAGCCCCATTTCATAGGTGAGTGCTCTGTCAGTGCTGGTTTGCACCACACCGGGGGCTACAGTGACCTCTGAGCAGCTGGGATGTCCCCAGAAAGCCCAGGAACAAGGCTGGTTTGGCTGCAGCCACAATTTGGAACGTGTGGCAGGTCCTGCAGGGGTTTGCAAGAAGGATCTCTCTCTGTCCAGGAGGATTTTGAAGCCTGTTGGGGTTTGAGGAGTGAAGGGTTCACAGGTGAAGCCATTCCCAGGGTCCTGCCTCTCCTGCTGCCATCTCTGCATCAGTCTGGGGTTCTTGGCCATGGCCTGCAGGGATGATGATGATGATGATGATGATGATGATGATGATGATGATGATGATGATGGGGATTTTCCCCTGCTTTCCCTTGGGGTTCTTGGCCATGGCCTGCAGGGATGATGATGATGATGATGGGGATTTTCCCCTGCTTTCCCTTGGGGTTCTTGGCCATGGCCTGCAGGGATGATGATGATGATGATGATAATGATGATGATGGGGATTTTCCCCTGCTTTCCCTTCTGTCTGTGGGCAGTGACACCCGAGGAGCTGTGGGATCTCTCAGGGTAACCTCGTGCTCCTGGAGGTGGCACAAAGCTGGGACAAAGTGCTCTCCTCCTCCTTGCATGGGAGCAGCCAGCTGGGGTGGCACATGGTGAGCATGGGAGGGAGGCTGTGCTGTGTGTGTGGCTTCTCCAACTGCACTGATCCCGTCCAGGGAAAGCAGCTGCCTGCTCGGGAATCCAGGGCTTTGTCTCTTTGTGTTTCTGGCGCTGAATCTCCCCACCTTTCCCTGTGATTTGTTGTTTCATTCTTTTCTTCGTGGCGTCCCTGTATCCAAATCAGTAACTCCACGGCTGATTTAAGTCTGAGAGCTTTTTTCTGATGGTGCTTCCCTCCATTTTGCCGTTGTGATCCAGCAGGGATGGACAGACCCTCTGCTGCCACAGGCGTGTGTGTGTGTGCAGCACAACCTGCAGCAGCTCAGGGGTTTTGGCTCTTTCTGAGCTGATCGTCAGCTCTGACATCACCCAGTGTTTGCTCTGGTGCCTGTGAATCACAGATGGGTGCTGCTCCGGGCTTGCAGTGCTCGAGGTTTCCCTCCTGCTGCCTCTCTCCTTTGTTTCCCTGGCAGCAGCTCCAGCTCCTTCCCTGCTCGGGCTGGAGAATGAGCAGCAGTTTCCCCTTGTCCAGCACAACCAGGAAATGCGGGAAGCAAAGGTGACAGGCGGTGTGTCCTGCTGGGGTGGAAGGAGATGCTCTTTGAGGCTTCTTCTATCCCAAACCATCCCACACTTCTGTGAGGGGTGTTTCTCAGGCTGCTGGGGTTTCTACCGTTACAAACACCATCAGGAACACCAACTTGTTGTTCCTTGGGGTTGTTCCCATCCCCTCCAGGTTGGTGTCCCCAGGACAGGGGCTGGGCATCACAGACAAGTCCCTGTGAGCAGGCAGGTGTTGTCACCTGGCCAGGTGGGACCTGCTTGACCTGAGCATCTTGCAAAGGGTTCAGGGGGGCTCAGGACACCCAGGAGCACTGGGGCAGGGCTGGGCCCTGTGGTAGCCAGTGGTTCTGTCCCCTGGCCCTGCCATAGTGGCCAGCAGTGCACCTCAGGTGTGACGATGTTCGCAGGGGTTTGAGGATCTGACTCCATGTTTCAGAAGGCTTGATTTATTATTTTATGATATATATTACATTAAAATTATACTAAAAGAATAGAAGAAAGGATTTCATCAGAAGGCCTGATAAAAATAGAAAAAGAAGGAATGATAACAAAGGCTTGTGGCTTAGACTCTCTGTCCAAGCCAGCTGACTGTGATTGGCCATTAATTAGAAACAACCACATGAGACCAATCCCAGATGCACCTGTTGCATTCCACAGCAGCAGATAATCAATGTTTACATTTTGTTCCTGAGGCCTCTCATCTTCTCAGGAGGAAAAATCCCTAAGGAAAGGATTTTTCGTAAAAGATGTCTGTGACACTCAGGCCTGTGGCATTTTGGACCATCAGGTGCCACAGCCCAGCACCTCCCAGCCATGTCCTTCCCTCCAAGCCGCCATTTTATTTTTCTTAAACGTTTATGTATAACCGTACACTAACCTATAAAAATTAGTTTAGGATGGCTGCCAAGAAAATCTCTGCGGTGCCTTGTGGGTAACTCCCTGTGAATTACCATAAAAGCTGGAGTGTGAGGCTGTGGTGGCAGTTGTGAGGATGCCAGTCATCATGCTCTGTATTTAAAATTCAGATGAATGTGTAATGCCTGCGTGGCTGGATTGCAGCGGCTCAGAGCACTCCTGGTGTCCCTGCCCTGCACCCACTCTGTGCTTTATTCCTGCCCTCTTACCTTCTTGATTGTAAAATGCAACAGGTAGCAAATTGTGGGCGAGCCAATGGAGGGAGAGTGGTTTCTGATTGTTTCCTCCCTGGAGGGACCAACCTCCTGCTTCCAGGGGCAATAATTCACTGAAGGGAAAAGGAACTCCATAACCCTTCCCCTGCACATCCTGCCCAAACCATGGCCCATTTCCAGGGCTCTCTGATCCTGGGGTGCTCAGTGTGGGACCAGGGGCTGTCCCCACGTTCTGGGGGTGTCCCAGTGCCATGCTGTGGCTCCTTTGCCACCCAGCCCAGTTCCATGCTGCTGTTTACCCTTGAAATCCAGGGTGTTTCTCTTTACCTGTCACTGCTGCTTTTCCTCTGGAAAAGCCAAGGTGACTGTGGGGCTGCTCTGCTCAGTGCAGGGCTTGGCAGGAGGTGGTGCTGATCTGCTGGCCATGATGGATCATTTCATTTAAATTCCCCTGAAATATAATATTCATCTCGGTGTCACTGTCCCCACCTTTATTATAGTTCACTGATAAACATCTGTAATCTGAGAGCCATCCTCACCCTGCCAGACACAGCCTGGCAATAATGAACACATTTCTGGAGCCAGAGAAGGTGGCTCAGGGATGTGTCCCTGCTCTCCCAGCCCTGGCTGATAAATAAAGCAAGAAGCCAATCTGTGTTTTTCCCAGGTGGATTTTACATGTGGCAGTGTTGGGTTCAGGGCTCTAAAATGGTGGCAGCTGGATGTAACCTGGTGTCCCTAAATACCTAAAAGGGATTTCTGATGACACCTAACAGGGATTTCTGAGCACAGCCTCTGTCCTGGCTCTGGCTGAGGGTTCAGGGCACCACCCCAGTGAATCCCCCCGTGCTGGGCAGCCTTTTTCACCCTGTGGTGAATCCCTGCCCCTCTCCCAGCTGGATTCCAGCAGGAGGGGATGCAGCTCTCCCTGGGCTGTATGGCAAGGTACATTGTTTTACCTTTTCCCTGCTGGTCCACAGGAGCTGACAGGACCAAACCCAGCCCCAGGAATGGTTCCACCTCAGCATCTCAGTGAGATCCCAGTGGGGACAGGCTGTTTTTGGGCTCCAGCACAGCCTCTGTGCCCCCACAGTGGGAACATCCATCACATTGCTGCTCCTCTCCTTGCTCTCCTCACTGCTTTTGCCCCAGAGGCTGCTGCTTCTCTGAGCTCTGGCTGTGGGAGCTCAGGGTTGTCACTCTGTTTTTTTAAGATTTTCTGAACCTTCTGATGCTGACATTCTTGTAGTGAACTTTCTCACACACTTTCTGTAAATAACTCATTGTTTTGCATTCCTTTATGGAGGAGGAGAAAGTTAATAGACTGTTGGTTTGTCCAGTGTCATTGGAGAGGTGGCACTGCCACTTTTGGAAAACTATAAATGTTAGAATCAGAAAATAAACTTCCCTTTTTCCTTCACCTTTGGAGCAGCAGTGTGTGTGCTTGTGGTTTTTTGTGTCCTACAGTGACACAGGGTCAGCTCCCTGTGCAGCACAGCCAGGTGGGTCAGCGTGTCCCAGCTCGGCCACCCACCCCAGAGCAGGGCTGAGGTGACATCTGAGGTGACATCTGCTGTGCCTGGGATGGGTTTTTTTGCCAGAGCAGCACTGGGAGGTGGCAGCTGCTGGTCCCACGTGCCACTGGGACTGCTCTGCTTCCACTTGGCTGGTCATGCTCTGGGGAGGCAGCTCCTGCCCATCTCCAGCCTGCTGTCCTTCAGAATGGAGCTCCTGCCCATCTCCAGCCTGCTGTCCTTCAGAATGGAGCTCCTGCCCATCTCCAGCCTGCTGTCCTTCAGAATGGAGCTCCTGCCCATCTCCAGCCTGCTGTCCTTCAGAATGGGGCTCCTGCCCATCTCCAGCCTGCTGTCCTTCAGAATGGAGCTCCTGCCCATCTCCAGCCTGCTGTCCTTCAGAATAGAGCTCCAGCCCATCTCCAGCCTGCTGTCCTTCAGAATTGGAAGTGTTGTGGATCCCCAGGAGCCTCGTACAGACTTGACCTCTTGAAAGGGCTTTCCTCTTCTTGTGCCTCCACTTCCTCCTCTGTGTTTGACCCAGAACAGAAAAGCTGCATTTTCTGCTGGTTTGGGATTTCCTGCCACCTCTGCTCCTTTCTGGCATCCAGGTCCTGAGACTTTGCAGCCTTTTTGCTGTCTTCTTGCAAAACTTGTCTGGAAGAGGAAAACCCCTGGATTTGGAGTCCCCCAGCACCATCCATGTGGAATTGAGAGCTGCTCCACCCTGGCTCTGCTTTGGGATGAAGGAGAGCAGCCAAGCAAGATCCTGCTGACCCCTTCCTGGAAGGACTCGTTGCACCGTGCTGATGGGAAGATTGATTTTTTTCCAGGAGCCCACAGCACAGCTCAGCACTCCCAAGGGCTGAGGCTGCACCAACAGCAAAGCTCTGAGCAGGGCTGGGTGCAGGGCAGAGCCCCAGACACCCTCAGATGTGTCCAGGTTCATCCAGGAGGGATGAGGATGATGCTGCAGCCGTCACCTTCATGTCCCAGCACCATTTCAGCTGAGGTCCTGAGGGGGTTCAGGTGAGGCTGCTGGATTTTAGGAAGTACACAAACCTGCTCCCAGGCAGTGGCATGACAGCTTCCATGCTTTTTGCAGTGCTCCCTGTGGAAAGCAGCTGCCCCAGAGGTGTGGAGGGAGAGCAGGAGCTTCCCTTTGCTCTCCTCCCGGCGTGGGTGGCACCCATCCGGCAGCGCTGGGATGTGCTGCTCTGAAAATAGCTAAAAATAACTGTCAGGTTGCTTTGAAAGGGGGAAAAGAAGGAAGGTGGGAGGAACTGAAGTGTTTCTGAGGAGTAACAGAGAAAGGTGAATGAAATCCTTGATGGCTCTCACAGCTTCTCATCGCAGAGCATGCCAAGGGTGTGGGAGCTCAGGTTGGGGCTCACGTGGGTGCCTTGGGCTTCTGGAGCTGGATTTTGGGCTGGCTGAGCAGTGATGATGTGAAAAACGCCAATCTCTTGGTTTTAAAGTTTTAAAAGTTTAATGGTAATAAAATGGTTATAAAAATAGTAATGCAATTAGAGTAATAATAATTTGGGCAGTTTGAATTAGGACAATATGAGACAATAAATACAAAGAGTTATGGACATCTGGGTACCTTTTTCTGGGCAGCACAAGCCTGAAAAAGGACATAGTTAACAAAGGATTAACCCTTAAAAACAACAGCCTGTTGCATAGTCATATACTTCATACATGATGCATAAATTCCATTCAAACACAGGATTCTGTTTGGTTATCATCAGCTTCTTCTTCTGAATCCCAACAGCGCCTTCCAGGTGGGAAGAAGTTCATTTCTTCTGATAAAATAAATTCCTTTTTCTCTGAAAGATTCAGGTGTCCTGTGGCTGCTATCTCACTGCAAGTCCTTTCTTTAAAAAAAATATCCTACATGGCATCATTTCTATTTTTTATAACCTAAATTTTTTTAGGTTATACATTTTATACATTTTTTATACATTATAGGTTATGCATTAGGTTATACATTTTATACAAATTTTATACATTTTTTATAACCTAAAACTATATTTAACCCACTACTTAAGAGAATTAATACAGCATCACTTTCTAACACAACACATATAATATTCATTTGAATATTTGCAAAAAGTCAATCATAAAATACATGCATTTTTCACACTGATCCTCTCTAACATCATCCTAATCATTAAGCTATGAACCAGCATTAGCCTTTTAAGCTAAAGAAAGAAGAGTTTAAAGAGGGGTTTCCCCCCTCCTTTAATGATATCCCTCAGCTAAACCCCCGCCCCTGATTTTTTTATCATGCTCACTTCGTGACTCACTTTAATCATCCCACAGGGAAGGGAAGCTTGGGGAGAAGCTCCTGCCTTTCCTGCCAGGCTCTTTGCAGGGGGACAGAGGGGTTTGGTGGCCCCACTGTCCCCAGCCAGGTCAGCCCATGGAGAGCATGGGTTTGGATTTCTCCCTTCCAGCCCACAGAGGCAGGCTGTAATTAGCTGTGTTGTGTGCAACCCGATCTCCCATCCCAGTGCTTTGTTCTTGACTTACCCTTGGCGTTTCCCAGTGTCTCTGAGCGGGCTGTGTCCCTTATCCGTGGCCCTGGAGGCAGGGCAGTGCCCTGGGCAATGTCTCCTCAGAGCCTTGTTCTCCTCCAGGCCCTCTGAACCATCTCATGAGGAGCATTTAGGGGCAGCTCAGTTGCAGGTTTTTCTAGGAAGTATCAGAGGAGCTTGTGCTCCTCACATCAGGGCCCTGGAACACTCTGCAGAGAGCTTTAATCTTAAAATAAAATCAAAGCAAGGCTTTCAACTTGGATTTTCTTTGGAAGTCACTTTATTTTAAACCTTTTTTTTTTTTTTTTTGTGAGTAGTCCTTTCGGAGTGAAAAAGCCCCACATCCTGAAATCTTGCCTATGTAAATAATTTTTGGGCTTGGGCTTTTTGAAGTCACAAGGAGGGTGTGCTGCTCAGTGCCCTCTGCCAAGCTGGCATCACTTGGAGTCCTGTCTGTCCATCCCCTTCCATCTGTGTGGGCATCTCTGCTCATAGCACAGCCTCAGGGTGGGGATGGAGGCAGAGGTGCCTCTGTCAGGGCTGGGATCTGACACTGTGAGGGTGCTCACAGGGGTCCAAGGATGAGGGAAGAGATGAGGATCTGACTCCATAAATCAAGAAGGCTTGATTTATTATTTTATGATATATATTATATTAAAACTATACTGAAAGAATAGAAGAAAAGGTTTCATCAGAAGGCTGGCTAAGAATGGAAAAAGGAAGAAGAATGAATAACAAAAGCTTCTGTCTCGGGAACAAAATGTAAACAATGATTATCTGCTGCTGTGGAATGCAACAGGTGCATCTGTGATTGGTCTCATGTGGTTGTTTCTAATTAATGGCCAATCACAGTCAGCTGGTTCAGACTCTCTGTTCAAGCCACAAGCCTTTGTTATCATTCCTTCCTATTCTATTCTTAGCCAGCCTTCTGATGAAATCCTTTCTTCTATTCTTTTAGTATAGTTTTAATGTAATATACATCATAAAATAATAAATCCAGCCCTCTGAAACACGGAGTCAGATCCTCATCCCTTCCCTCATCCTAAGACCCCTGTGAGCACCATCACAGCCCCCCTGTGCTCTGCCCTGGGCTGTGTGTGGGCTGGTGGCCCTGTCCGTGCAATCACGGTGGCCCTGTCTGCCCTGTTTCCTTCAGACTGAGCAGGAGGAACTCTTGGAGAGCTTCTCCCGACCTTTCCAGCTCTGTGCCCTCAGCTGCCACCAAGTGACACGGTGACATTTCCAGTCTTGACTGTCTGAGCTATTCTATGGGAAAAAAATATATAAATAAAAAAAGCCAGCAGAAATGAAATGCTTTGGCTTTTTGTCTCTGACAAATTGGATTTGTTAACCTGGAGATTCGTCTGTCAGCTGGCAGGGCCCCTCTGCAGCCTTTGGGATGGTGGAAAGAGGAGTGGAAATGTGTCTGGGACAGGAGGGAGAGGGAGGGGTGGTACCTGCAGTGGGATATCTGCTGTATTTCCAGCAGTGGGATATTTGCTGTATTTTCAGCAGTGGGATATCTGCTGCATTTTCAGCAGTGGGATATCTGCTGTATTTTCAGCAGTGGGATATCTGCTGCATTTTCAGCAGTGGGATATCTGCTGTATTTTCAGCAGTGGGATATCTGCTGTATTTTCAGCAGTGGGATATCTGCTGCATTTTCAGCAGTGGGATATCTGCTGTATTTTCAGCAGTGGGATATCTGCTGCATTTTCAGCAGTGGGATATCTGCTGCATTTTCAGCAGTGGGATATCAGCTGCATTTTCAGCAGTGGGATATCAGCTGCATTTTCAGCAGTGCATCTCTGGAGGCCCTTTTGGAAGAGATGGAGCAAGGTCAGCCATGGAGCCACAGATGGGTTGGGTTGGGAGGGACCTTAAAGTTCATTCAGTGCCACCCCTGCCATGGCAGGGACACCTTGCAGTACTCCAAGCCCCAATGTCCAGCCTGGCCCTGGGTGCTTCCAGGGATCCAGAAGCAGCCCCAGCTGCTCTGGGCACCTGTGCCAGGCCTGCCCACCCTCACAGCCAGGAATTCCTGCCCAACATCCCATCCCATCCCATCCCATCCCATCCCATCCCATCCCATCCCATCCCATCCCATCCCATCCCATCCCATCCCATCCCATCCCATCCCTGCCCTCTGCCAGTGGGAAGCCATCCCCTCTTGTCCTCCCAAGTCCCTCCCCAGCTCTCCTGCAGCCCTGGTGGGTTCTGGAAGGTTCTCTCAGATCTCCCTGCTCTCCACAGCAGGGCGTGTTGGGGCAGGGCAGGGCTCTGAACCTCAGAGAAAGGAAAAACACAATTCTCATCCTTTGCTGTGCCTGTGTTTGTGCCAAAGCAGAATGCTTGGAACACAAACCCTGTGAGGAACATTTGAAGGAGCTGGGGGTGTTTAGCCTGGAGAAGAGGAGGCTCAGAGGTGACCTTATTGCTCTCTACAACTTCCACCAGACAGCACTGACAGAATCAGAGGACACAGCCTCAAGCTACATCAGGGAAGGGATAGGTTGCATATTAGGAAAAAATAAATAAAGCACTGGGATGCTCTTCCCAGGGAGATGGTGGAATCACCATCTCTGGATGTGTTTAAAAAAGACTGGACATAGCACTGGGTGCTATGGTCTGGTTGAGGTGTCAGGGCATGGTTGGACTCTTCCAACCTCATTATTCTGTGATTGATTCTGTGCCTGGAACCTGGTTCCTGCTGGATGCCAGTGATGGATCAGATCCTCAGCCTCATCCTTAGGCTCTGGATGTCCTCATCTCAAGGTGTGAGGCTGGATTATTCCAACAGAGCCTCTGGGTTGTGTTGGAGCCCCCATCTGCCCCCATCCCACCAGGCAGGGCCCTCAGCACCAGCTCCTGATAACCTCATGTGGCAGCCACTGCCAGCAGCCCAGCCCTGCTCTGGCACAGAAAGGACAAATTAAATAAACATGCTTGATTGCTTAAACATTTGTTTTTTAAATTAGCAGCAGCTTTTTTATATTAAAGTCTGTGGATATGCTGCTGGGGAACACTTCAGCAAGTTGTGGTTTTGGTTTTTTTTTTTTCTTCCTGGTGCTACTTTTCCAGAGTGGTTCGTGATTTAGAAACCAAATGCAAAGTGCAGGCCAAGTTTGAGGCTTAATCCAGCAGAAGATGTGGAGGGGAAGGAACTGCAGTGCTTGGAGCTGTGGGGCCCTGTTTGGATGCATGACGGGACAGGCCTTGAAGGCAGCAGCATTTGTAAATTGTGCTGGGGAGAAGTGTCTGAATTATGGAATCACAGAATGGTTTGGGTTTGTTCAAAGGGACCTTAAAGATGATGTTTTTCCAACCCTCAAACCCTTCCACTGGCCCAGGTTGCTCCAAGCCCCATCCGGCCTGGCCTTGGCCCCTCAGGAATGGCTCCATGATTGTCCCCAGCTCCTTGCAGGAAGTTTCAGTTGTCCATAAATTGTCCAAATGCTGGAATCCCCTGCAGGAAGCTGTTTGTGGATGCTGTGTATGGGCCTGTGTGCTGTCAGGGAGGGGATTTGCAGCCTTTGCTCCAGGTGGGATGGACTTGGGCACCTTCCCCTCATGGCACATTTGGTGTCCCTGCTCCCAGCCCTTCCCTGGCTGTACCCCTGGGTCTGTTTGTCCTGTGTGGATGGCAGAGCCAGCCCAGCGTGAGGGTACAGCCTGTGGAAGCTGCTCTGAGAGGAACCAGCTCTGCTAATTGGCATCTCTGCAAGGCAGAATGAGCAGCTGATGCTGCAGCTTGACCTTGCTTGGAGCATGTGGGGCTTGGCTGCTCCCACAGCCTTGCTGTGTGTCCTGGAACAGCATCTGTGCAGGGGGATAACCCAAAATCCAGGTGTGGATGCCCTGGGTACCTGCAGGAGCCCCATCCCTGCTGAGGGTGGGGGCAGAGCACAGAATAAATCGAGTTCCACACTCCCGCTGCTTTTTGTGTCATCCCTCTGGGTTATTCTGAGCTCAGGGACCAGCCTGGCTTGGGGGAGCCCACGGGCTGGTGCTGCTCATTTTCCCTTTGCACAGACTCCAGGGCACATCCTTAATTTTTTAATTAGTGGCTGCATCCCCCATGAGCACAGCTCCAGCTCAGCTGAGTGCCCATGCATGGATGGAGGAGTGCCTCCATCCCAGCCCTGGGCGACAAGCAGTGGCTTTCATTGTTGTTTTGTTTTTTACCTATTAAAGGTTTAATAAATGGAATTAAATACTGTGAAACTTAAGGTAATTGAATGTGGAAGCAGAAGGAAAAGGATTGTAAAGCATCCTCTCAAGGAAAGTAATAGGCTGCATGCCTCCTTATCTTAATGATTTTCATAATTTAGCTGAATGCAGAGATAATGGATCTGATGAACCTTTCTGGAGCTGATCTGAGATTTAATGGGCGCCGTGCTGGGGAGGTGCAATCAGTGTGCCTGGGCAGGGAGATAAGAGCAGGAGGGGCTGGGACAGAGGCTTCCCATCCATCCATCCATCCATCCATCCATCCATCCATCCATCCATCCATCCATCCATCCATCCATCCATCCATCCATCCATCCATCCATCCATCCATTCTGTGACCATGTTCACAGTGGTGCTTGGATGAGGGAAGAGATGTAGATCTGACTCCATGTTTCAGAAGGCTTGATTTATTATTTTATCATATATATTACATTAAAACTATACTAAAAGAGTAGGAGGAAGGGTTTAATCAGAAGGCTGGCTAAGAATGGAATAAGAAGGAACGATAACAAAGGTTTGTGTCTCTGATTCTCTGTCCGAGCCAGCTGACTGTGATTGGCCATTAATTAGAAACAACCACACGAGACCAATCCCAGATGCACCTGTTGCATTCCACAGCAGCAGATAATCAATGTTTACATTTTGTTCCTGAGGCCTCTCAGCTTCTCAGGAGGAAAAATCCTAAGGAAGGGCTTTTCCATAAAAGATGTCTGTGACACCATGCACCTGGAATTACCTGGGGACATTCTCCAGCCCTGGGCTTGCTCTGCCAGCAGGCTCTGCCTCCCTGCAGCACCTCTGACCCTGTGGGCTGAGGGAGCTGCAAAGCCGGGATCATCTCTGCTAATCTGGTCTCACTGAGGCAGGATCAGTGAAACCACCTCGCAGATCCACTGTATTATGGAGCAGATTGAGGGACTTAGAGAGCAAATTTAATAAATATCATTTCGATATTACTTGGCGGGGGAAAAAAAATATGAAAAAAAATCCTCTGAGCGGCTGAAGCTGGAGAGGCCTGGGAAGGAGCTTGGTGGGGATGTGGGGTGTGGGGCAGAGGGGATGGGACATCCCTGGAGGTTGGCATGGGGTGCTGGGGATGGCAGGAGAGTGTGACGGCGTTCACAGGGGTCCCAGGATGAGGGAAGAGATGAGGATCTGACTCTATAAATCAAAAAGGCTTGATTTATTATTTTATGATATATATTACATTAAAACTATACTAAAAGAATAGAAGAAAGGATTTCATCAGAAGGCTAGCTAAGAATAGAAAAAGAAAGAAGAATGAATAACAAAGGTTTGTGGCTCAGAGAGTCTGAACCAGCTGACTGTGATTGGCCATTAATTAGAAACAACCACATGAGACCAATCCCAGATGCACCTGTTGCATTCCACAGCAGCAGATAATCAATGTTTACATTTTGTTCTTGAAGCTTCTCAGCTTCTCAGGAGGAAAAAATCCTAAAGAAATGATTTTTCATAAAAGATGTCTGTGACAGGAGAGAGAGGATGTGCTTGGGGAAGGGGACAGTGCTTGGCAAAGGTGGCAGGGGGAGTTCAGGGTCTCTCAGGTGCAGCTGTGAGTCTCCTGCTCCTGCCTGGCTCTGCTGGGGCACCATGGGCAATGTGGGTCACAGGGGGCACTGTTGGTCACTGTGGACACTCTGGGTCACTCTAGGGCACTGTGGGTCAGTGTGGGCACTGTAGGTCGCTCTGGGTCACTGTGTGTCACTATGGGTCATTATGGGGCCCTGTGGGTCAGTGTGGGCACTGTGGGTCGCTCTGGGTCACTGTGTGTCACTATGGGCCATTGTGGGGCACTGTGGGCACTGTGGGTCACTCTGTGTCACCCTGTGTCACTGTGTGTCACCCTGGGCACTGTGTCAGTGCACTGATGGGCATGCAGACCCAACCCAGGTGCTGTTTCCAGTTGGATCTCCTGCCCATCCCTGAGGACAGCCAAGCAAAATCCTGCCAGGGGGGAAGGCCCTGCCTGCAGGGGAAGGAGGGAAGGGGATTACAATGGCAAACCCCACACTCTGCAATGGCAAACCCCACACTCTGCAGGGCTGGCTGTGGTGAGGGAGGTTTGGGGTGGGCACTGTTGCCCGCTCTCTGTCTGTCTGTCTCTCTGTCTGTCCCTGGATGGAGCCCTTGCAGCCAACACAGCCCGAGGGGCTGCTCCTCTTTGTCCCCAGCAGGACCCCCCGCCTGCTGCAAAAACACTGGGGTGAGGAGAAATGTGTGACCTCGTGCTCACCCTCTTCCCTTTCCCCTCTCGCTCTGCAAGATGCTAAAAAGAAGGGGGGGGGGAAAAAGGGAAAAAAAAAAGAAAAAAACCCCCCACGCTGGGGCCAATCCAAGGAGGGTGAAAGCCGGGGACCATATCATTAAAATGCTAAAAATGAGCGTGCTGAAAACAGACACAATTGGGTATTTAAAGCTCTGAATGAAAAGAGTGTGTGTTAGCCGGCTTGGGGAGAGCTGGTCTCCCAGAGCCCCTGGAAAATATGTGGTCAAGCCCACACCATTAACTTTTGTTTCTGGTTTGGAAAGTAGCTGTGAAGTCTTGGGGGGACGGGGAGCCCACATCCCTGCCAGGCCCGTGGGACACCCGTGCTCTGGTGGAGGGGCAGCTGGGCAGGACTTTGTGCCTTTTTACAGTGATTTTTATCCCCAAATGGGGTTAAATATCCCCCTCATCACACAGACTCGTGTGCCCACTGCATCCCCAGGGTGAGGGAGATACAGATAATGTAATGGTTGCTGGACATATTAATTATTTTACCATTTACTAGGAGCTAATATTTAAATTCCATTTTACGCATTTGTTTTTTTATATCTTGGCTTTTTTTTTTTTTAATCAAATAATTAAAACATATATCCCTACCTTATCCAAATCATGTCATCAATACACTTTCAATTAACTTTCCTCTATATTTCCTAGTATCAAAAACAACAACCAACTGTCATCATCACCCCATAACCACCCCCTAACAAACACAGAATTAACCCCAGAACTACCACCCCCCAAAAAACCAAACAAAAATACAAACCATGATCATAAATCATCACCCCACCAAATTTTACGTTCTTGTAGCTTATAAAAAGCATGGCACTGAAGATGTCACTCTTTTGCTGTCCCCTCCTGTCAGGAGCTGTGCAGAGCCACAATGTCCCCCCTGAACCTCCTTTTCTCCAGGCTGAGCCCCTTTTCAGCTCCCTCAGGAATTCTCCAGAATTTCCCCAGCTCCTTTTCTTTCTCAGCATCTTCGTGTCCTTAATCCTGAATTTCTTAAACCTGCACATCTCGGGCTGTTGGTGGCCACCAGCTCAGGTGCCCATGGCTGTGCCAAGAGTCCTCCAACCTTTTATGGTGCGTTTTTACACAGAAATGTGGATTTTTCAGCCCCACTCCAGCATGTTTCCTACATCCCAGCTCACCCCTGGGTGGAGGTTGTGGCCCGTGTGCCCTGTGGGGTTATTTCTGTGCACAGACACGGGTTTCCCTTTCGAGCACACGCAGAGGGATCCGCAGCAGCGCAAAATGCCCCTAAAATGTCTCCCAGGGCAAGTATTAACTGCCAGGCTGGGCTGGGCTCCAGCAGGCAGGAACAGATGAATCAGACACTTCATGGTAAAACCGAGCCCCTCAAAGTATGAAAAAACAACCCGGCTCCATGAGGCTCCTCTCTGCTGACCCCAGAGCCCCAGCGCCGAGCAGGAACGAGGAGGGATTTCAAACCAAACTGGGAATTTTTTTTTGGGGGGGCCCCCCCAACCATATCTCTTGGCTGCCAGCCTCTCTGAAGGGAAGTTTCACCCCGCCTCCCGCGGTCTCGGATGTCAGGTTGGCAAGAAAAATCCCATCTGTTTTCAATCTGGATCCTCACTTCCATCCACCCAGCCTCTGCTCCCCCGCTCCCAGCCCCCAGAGCTGGCGTGTGTGCGCCAGGCAGGCCTCGCTGACGCTTTTTTTCTTTTTTTTTTTTTTTTTTTTTTCTTTTTTTCCTCCTGGTTTTTTAAATTTTTTTTTTTCTTCCTTCTAAAAATGTATGTGGCCTCTTTTGCCCCCCACCCGAGCTCCCCCCCTTTTCTCCCAGCACAGCCCTCTCCACGCTGGGGCCTGCCAAGAACCTCTCTGTGCTCAGCCCTGCTACGGCCGGCCGCTGGCTCTGAGAATTCCCAAATGACCCAGGATTTTCAACCCAGAGCTTTTTTTTTTAAAAAACAAAAAAACCCAGAAAAATATCTCTCTGTGTGGAAAAGGAAAAAAAAAAAAAAAAAAAAAAACAGGCAAAATTGAGAGGGGAGCAGAGGGAAGAAGGAATTTTGTTGTTGTTGTGATTTTTTTCGGGGTTTTTTTTTTTCTGGTCGGTTCCAACTTTTTTGGTGTGATTTGGAAAAGAGCAAGTACAGAGTGTTTTGTTCCTGCCTGGAGATAACAGAGCTGCTCTGAAATCCCATATAGAGTCAATGCAAAGGCGTATACGTTGCAATGGTGATATCCTAATCTCCCTCTGAAGAAAGCCTTTGTTGCACACCCCCTTCGCTGTCCTCTCACGCTGAGTTTATATCTTATTTAAACTCTAAAGTCCTTAGGCTAGGAATTACCTTCTCCCTTTACAGATGGCTGCAAGAGCTCAGCGCGGCTGTGCAGCTCCATGAAAAATAAATGAAGGAGGTTGTGGCTTGTGTTGATGGTTTTACTTCCTTTTTTTTTTTTTTTTAATTTCATTTTTTGTGATTTTAGAGGTGAGAGCTTACCTCATCACAGATTACTGGTACGGGGCTTTGTATGGCCGTGAATCGCAAGGCAAGGGGTTCTCCCAGCCCCGTGCCTCAGTTTCCCATTCGGGCTACCCTGGTGAACGGGGCGCAGCGAGGGGATTCTCCTGTGATTGTGGGGAGCAGTTTTGTGGAATGGGGGAGGATGGCTGAGAGGGTCCGGCACGGGGGGACGGAGCAGCTTTTGGAAATGGGGGGATGTCGGAGAGGGTCTGGCATGGAGGGACACAGCAGCGTTGTGGAACGGGGGGGGATGGCTGAGAGGGTCCGGCACGGGGGGACAGAGCAGCTTTTGGAATGGGGGGATGGCTGAGAGGGTCCCAAGGGTCCGGCATGGAGGGCCACAGCAGCTTTTGGAACGGGGGGGATGGCTGAGAGGACCCACAGCATCTGGGACTGGAGGACAGAACAGCATTTGCAACGGGGGGATGGCTGAGAGGGTCCCAAGGACCCAGCGTGGAGGAACAGAGCAGCTTTGTGGAACCGGGGGGGTGTCTGAGAGGATCCAAAGGGTCCGGCATGGGGAGATAAAGCAGCTTTTGGGACGGGGGGGGATGTCGGAGAGGGTCCGGTATGGGGGGATAGAGCAGCTTTTGGAAATGGGGGGATGTCGGAGAGGGTCTGGCATGGAGGGACACAGCAGCGTTGTGGAACGGGGGGGGATGGCTGAGAGGATCCGGCATGGGGGGACGGAGCAGCTTTTGGAACGGGGGGATGGCTGAGAGGGTCCCAAGGGTCCGGCATGGGGGGACGGAGCAGCTTTTGGAACAGGGGGATATCGGAGAGTGTCCGGCACGGGGGTACAGAGCAGCTTTGTGGAACGGGGGGATGTCTGAGAGGATCCCAAGGGTCCAGCACGGGGGGACGGAGCAGCTTTTGGGAATGGGGGCGATGTCGGAGAGGGTCCGGCACGGGGGTTCAGAGCCCCCGGCGGAGCCCCAGTGCAGGCTCGGGGGCTCGCTCAGTGACCGGGCTGTGGCGGAGCCCCCGGCTTTGCTCTCGGGGTCCCCCCGGCCGGGCCCCTCCGCCGCCCCCGGCCCGCCCCGGCCCCGCCCCGGCCCCGCCCAGCCCGGCCGGGCCGCCGAGGGCTCCGCCGAGGGTCGGGGGTCCCTCCCTGCGCCGAGGGTCCTTCCCCCCTCCCTGCGAGGGTCGGGGGTCCCTCCCTGCGCCGAGGGTCCTTCCCCCCTCCCTGCGAGGGTCCCCGGGCCGCCCTCGCCCCGCAGCCTCCGCACGCCGCCAGCGCCGGGACGAGTGGGAGACGGTCGGTTTGATTTGAAAATGTAATTATCGAATGGAAGGGTTTTTTTTTTTTTTAAACAAGGGGAAGCTGTTTGCCCCTAGGCGCGCACGGGCGGGGGTCTCGGGAGGGCGGAGGGGCCCCGGGGTGGGCGGTGGGCAATGGGGACAGCGGGGATGGCAGGGGGGCTGCGGGGCGGCGCTGGGGAGGGAATTCCGCTCCCAATTCCGCTCCCTTTGCCTCTCCCCGTCCCTCTCCCCCTCCCCTGGCTCTGCCCATCCCTCTCCCATTTCCTCTCCCCTCTCCCCCTTTTTTCCCCCAGCCGAGGGCTCGCAGGGGCGTTTTGCTGCGGAGCGAGGAAATGTGCGAGCCGCATCCAGCGTGGCCGCACAAAGGAGCGGCTCTGCAGCTCGCCCTCTTGCCCAAATTACCCCTCGTGCCACGCTTCCTTTCCGTGCTGGAAATGCCTTTTATTTTTAATGAGCTCGAGGCAGCCCGAGATGCTCTCGGGGCAGGACACGGGCTGCAGCCTTTGAGTAACGGGCAGAGTTTATTCACTGTAAACATTGCACAACTCCTGTGCTCCGTTCCCAGGATTGAACACAACTCGTTTTCTCGGCTTTACATGACTCGTTTGCTAGTGCTATTAGGCTACTGCTCAAGCTCAAGATGCAGATTTGTCTGAAATGTGTAATTTTAGAAACGTAATAGATGGGTGAAAAAAACTCCATTTGGCTGCGGGAACTGTGTAGATGGAGCTTTCATGAGAAATTACCACATTTCATCCCTTTATTATTTTTTTCTCACTTTGGCAAAAGCAAAGAACTTTTCTGTTGCGGGTAACTCAGGTAACTTTTATGTCAAGGCTCTGACTTGAATTCGCAGCAGTTGGTCTGACTGGAGGCAGTTATAGCAACAGTTGAAATTAAATTTAAATTTATATTGTTCGTTGTTGGAGAACACTCTCCTGCAGCTAAGGAAAGAAGTGTAAAGATTAAGCTGATCATTGCTATATATGAAAAGTGGTTTCTAACATTAACATTATGATTCTTCTCCAAAAAAAAAAAAAAAAAAAAAAGAGAGAGAGAGAGAATTCTCTAGCCTGTGTAGCTCTGTCTTTCTATAGCTGCATCTTGTTATCCTTTAATTTCCCTTTTCCTGAAAACGTCACTTAGCGGAGGAAAAATCACAAATTCAAGCGCACTGGGATTGCCACACATGGTACAGGGGAACATCTGCTGGAAAGAGACTCTGAGAATAACAAACCACCTGCACTGAGACGCTTTCCTGCTCTGGAGCCAGCTCGGTGTTTGCTGGCGTGGGGCTCAGCCAGCCCTGCCATTTTGGGGGCTCACGCTGCTGCTCGGGGTTTATTGAGGGGTAAAAAGGAAGGAGTGAGAAATCTGCCTCGGAGTGAATCAGGGCTGGTTTAGCACCTCTCGGTGATTTGCGTAAGGAGCCTTCGGGAGGGGGATTGGTGCCTTCTGCCGCCCCCTCGCTGGGCTGGCTGGGGCTGGGGGCGGTGGGATGGGGCTGGAGGAGGAGGCTTCACTCCCATTCACTCCCCTTCATCCCCTTCATCCCCTCCTCTCCCCTTCACTTCCCTTCATCCCCGGCTCTTCCCTTCACTCCACTCCTCTCCCCTCCTCTTCCGTTCACTGCCCTTCATCTCCTCCTCTCCATCTTCTTCATCCCCTCCTTTCACCTTTACTCCTCTCCATCCCCTTCATCCCTTCACTCCCCTTCACTCCTCTCCATCCCCTTCATCCCCTCCTCTCTCCTTCTCTCCCCTCCACTCCCTTTCATCCCCTTCTCTTCCTTCCTCTCCCCTTCATCCCCTCCTCTCCCCTTCATCCTCTCCATCCCCTCCTCCGTCCATCCCCAGATTGCAGCCGAGCTCCTTCGCGCTCCTGCTCCCAAAGCGGCCCCGGAGAGAGGCAGGGAAGGGATCGCTGCCTTTTATCTCCACGGGAAATCGTTGTTGGTCCCTAGCGCAGGAAGAGGGCCAGCGTCTCCCGGAGAATAATTCCAAATTTTCCTGCCGAGTCCGAGCAGAGCCCAGGGAGTGAGACATCCCCTCCATTCCACAAAGCTCCCGCTCTGCAGCCAAAGCAGGGATTTATCAAAGTCATTGAAACCAGAGAAGGAGGCCCAATTATACTTTTGTGACTTGGAAGAGATGTGCATCGGGTTTTTTTGGGTTTTTTTTGGGGGAGGTGGAGGTTCCAAAATAAACCTGCTGAAGGTTCAGTGTGGAGAGAGAGAGAGAGAGAGAGTGAATTTAGTGTCAAGTACTAAATTCCTGCGAAGGTGACAGTTGCGGCAGATACGTGAGGAAATCCCTCATTACCCCGAAGAGCTGGAAAAGCAGGATACGGTGTTTTATTATGTTTCTTAACCTTGATCACAGCAAGTTTCAAACACGTTCTTTACCCTGGCTGTTGAGTGCCCTGTGGGTACAGATTCTTGCAAGGCAAAGCTATTTCACTAGATTTAATCTCTAAGGAGCGTGCCAGAAAAACAGCCTTTGGGGGAATGGCAATCTGCTGGCTTCCCCTCTGCAGAATGGGAATGGCAACGCGCAGCTCCTTGCTGGGAAGAGCTCTGGGGTCCGGCGGCGAACAGAGCTAAAATGCCGTGGCTGAATCATCCAGCCCAAAGCGAGGAGAGGTGTCACCAGTAGAAATCCATTTTGATTTAGGTGGAATGTGCATCTTTAAGTGTGTAGTTTGCTGTGTAGTGTGACTGCAAAAAGCCTAAGCTCAGAGAAACTGCTTCAGTGAAGGACAGAGATAAGGGAGGGGTGTGGTGGTGTTCACAGGGGTCTGAGGATGAGGGAAGAGACGAGGATGTGATTCCATGTTTCAGAAGGCTTGATTTATTATTATATATTTTATATTAAAACTATACTTAAAGAATAGAAGAAAGGATTTCATCAGAAGGCTAGATAAGCTAGGAATAGAAAAAGAAAGAATGATAAAGGTTTGTGGCTCAGCTCTCTGTCCAAGCCAGCTGACTGTGATTGGCCATTAATTAGAAACAACCACATGAGACCAATCACAGATGCACCTGTTGCATTCCACAGCAGCAGATAATCAATGTTTACATTTTGTTCCTGAGGCCTCTCATCTTCTCAGGAGGAAAAATCCTGAGGAAAGGATTTTTCATAAAAGATGGGGGGTGGGGGAGACAGAGTGTGATAGAGAGAGACAGAGACTGCTGTGAGAGCAGGTCAACCTGACCTAAGAATTCTTTCTGATAAAGAAGAACTAGCAAATATCACGCAAAATTCATAAAAATTAAATGTATGAACCTATTGTGAAATTGCATGGATATGTGTTTGAGAGGGGGATGAAAAGGGACCTGAAGTCCCCAGAGGTACACGTGTCAATTCCCACACGTGTCCAGCGCTGTAATAAACACACCGGCTTCACAACTTTCACAAAAGTTGTGGAGTTTTGTTTATCTCCACAAAACACACCGCTCAGCTGAGAGCTGGATCCTCATTTCGTGCTGCCTTCTGTGTAGTAACAGCTTGGTGAGGCTGCTCACCTGCGCTGAGGTGTGAGGCTCACCTGGGGATGAAAGGCACTGCATCCCATTACCACTCCCCCCCCAGCCATCCTCTGCCCTCTGTTTGAAGAGATTTTGAACCCTGGCTGCATTTTGTTCCTTTGCCGTCGGAGTAGGCAGAGTTTGCAGCGCCAGGGAAGCGCAATCTTGTTGCGTACGAATTTATTTCATGCTGCGTTTGCGGGTGCGAAGAACGGACTGGTAAAATTAGGGACTGTGGAAGGTGTGAGACACCGAGTTTGTTCGAGTGCTGGCGGTGGGAAAACATCTGTTGGAAGCTCTCTTTGAAGGAGTAGCTGCCCTTCCAGAACTCCTTTGTAGGAGTAATAACTGTTGTGGTAGGTGAAACTTCCTGAATCAGGAGGCACCTGGGAGCTGTGAACGTGCACAGGCTGAGGCAGGGATGGAGATCTGAGGTCTGTGAAACTCACACCTCTACAAAACCTTGATTTTTCTTGTCTCTTATGCCACTTCTGAAGTGACTTCTGCCCTAATTTTGCATGATCTCGCGTGCACTTGGGTGAGTTTGGACTCTTAAAGGAGCTGTTCTGCCCTTCCTTGCTATTTTCAGGTTACTTTTATGGGGCGGTAAGGGTGTGTTTCCATTTCTCCATGTGCTGATTAGTGCTCTCGTTAGCACTCAGTAAGTGCATTGCAAAAATTCTTTATTAAATCTGTGCGGAGGTAGATTTTATTTGTGTGATGAAGCCACAGAGTGCTCAGTTTGCAGCACCAGCTCCCAAATCACAGGATGACTTACCTGCTAATTTTGACTTGCTATCTATTTCTGAGCAGGCAGGAAGCAGCAGAGGGAATTGAGGCAAGGCCCCTGGTTATGGTAATCCTTAAGTAGTTCATTTGGGTGTAATGCCTTTTTTTACAGTTGCTTCCCTATTACAAACAGATTTTCTGATAATGGCACCTGTGCCATTCAGATGGGATCATTATTATAATAGCAGCAAGTATTGTCGGGGAATCGGGACGTGGAATTTATGTGGGATCGTTACAACGGCAGAAGCAATACCATAAATAAAATGGTGCCGTAGCAGCAGCACTAAACCTGGGTGTGAGAGGCAAAATGAGAGTTCAAATTTCCCCCGGATTTGTGGCAGAGGAGGAGGAGGAGGGAGCGTGGGTGGCAGGGAGGAGGGATGCTCACAACCATCAGCTGGAGTCCTTTCAGAAGCCAGCCAGGAAGATTGCTGCAATTAATTAGCTGTAGAAACGGGGCGTTGTTCCTCTCCTGGGTGTTGATCCCGGCTCCTTTAACACAGATTTTTGGGGATGGCTTTGGCGTGCCCAGCTTGTGTGGCTGGGACAGGCTGTGCCTGCCCACACGTCTCTTCTTCTCCGGGGGAAATGTGGGAAGGCTCGAAATTGCATTTGTGAAATGATGGTGGAGGTTGGGAGAGTGAACAGCCAGCAGGACTTGACAGAGGCTGATGTAGTAACTGGAAGCAATATACTAAACTGAAGGGAAAGGGAGAAAAGGTAAAAAAATTGTGTGTTTGAAAGGTTACCGAGGGTGTGACGGGGAAATTATCTTTCCCTGCACCCCTCTCTGTGAGCAGGTCCCTGGAGATGGCTGTGCCGTCTCCAAGGCCGGGCTGGCAGTCAGGTTTAGCTAAACCAGATAATCCAGATGGCCAATCTGGAGCTGGGTTTGGCCAGCAAAGAGCAAAGCCCTGGCAGGGCGCGGAGGGTGCCGGGAGCGGAGCAGCGCTCTTCCAACAAAGTCCCTTCTAATGCAGCTTCGGCCTCGTGTGGACACTGCACAGATGTCTTGCTCAGGGTTTGATTTTTTTTTTTAATTTTTTTTTTTTTTTTTTAAATAAAATCCCTTTTGTTTTCTATCAGTGACCCCTGGTTTAAATCCCTGATGCCAGAGGGGAGCTGTAACCCTTCGGTGGGCTCGGAGGTGGTTGGAGTTTTGTCCCCAGAGAGGGCGGTGGTCCCTCCTGCGAGGGGTGGGAGTGGCACAAAGATGCTGGGATGCTGCTCTGGGCTTTGAACTCAGCTTTTTTTTTTTGCCCGGAGCCCCATCGGGACAGGGGTGATGGGCAATTGCTTTTTGATGCTCGGCTCTGCCTTTGTCAGTGGACATCTGGTGCCAGGATTGCTGCTGTCGGGGCTGGGGGTGGGCTGCAAGGCCGGGAATTTGATGGATTAGTGTGGTTGGAGGGCTGGGGGAGGGGACGGCTTGGGTTTCAGCTCTCCCCGCAGGTAGAGAGAGAATTTGGGGATTAGGGGCAAGCTGCAGAGGGGGAGGATTCAGAGGGGCTGGAAGGGTTGGGAAGAAAATATTCTTTCCAGTTTTCCCCGAAGAGATGACATTTGTTTGCTCTGGGAGGCAGCACAAGGGAAATGTGTGTGTGTGTGTGTGTCCTGAGCAGGGGATGAAAAAAATCCACAGCAAATCTGGTTCTGGTGTGTCCCCCCAGCTTTGTCACCCTTGGGAACCCTCCTTGCTCGTGCCTGGCTTCGGGGTCACTCAGTTCATTCCCTGCTGCTTCCTATGGATTCAATAACCTTCTTCTCTCCCCGGAGATCAGCTTAAATTAAAACTTTGTCCTTTACTTAAGGAAGCGAGCAGCAGCCTCTCCCCATGCTCCGTGACAGGATCTGGGTGCTTTGCGTGGCCCTGTTCATCTCTGTCCCTGAGGTCACCAAGTGGGGATTGGCAGCTCTGGAGGGGCACATGGGGCACCTTCTGCTGATGTCCTTCAGTGAAGGAGTAGGAAATTAGGGATTTTTTGGGAGCTGTGTTTTTTTTGGGACTGTGTTTTTTGGGGCTATGTTTTTTGGGACTGTGGTTTTTGGTGCTGTGTTTTTTTGGGGCTGTGTTTTTTTGGGGCTATGTTTTTTGGGCGCTGTGTTTTTTTTGGGATTGGTTGGGTTTTTGTTTTTTTTTTTTTTTGGACTGTGGTTTTTTGGGGGGCTGTGGTTTTTTGGGGTTGTTCCATGTGGGAAGGATGTTGGAACCCTCAGGATTTTCTTTGCGTCTTTTCCATCAGAAACTGGGAAAATTGGGAGCAAGGAGGAACAGGAAATTCGCGTGCAATGGGGGGAACGTTGGGATGAGATGAGATGAGGATGGTATTGCAGAAGATGAAATGAGGAGTGTTGGGACTCTGGGATCTTTGGTCCTTCCTCGCGTTGCACAATGCCAAGGTGCTGAACTGCCGTGTGAATTTTGGTTTCTTCTCTGTGTTGAACAAAGTGGTGGCCAAGGGCCGTGGCAGTGCAGCAAACCTGGTGTCTGCGAGGTTTCTGAGGACACAAAACCTTTAAATATTGGTCTGAAGATGACAGGGGAATGAAGAATAAGGGATAAAGTTACAACTCTTATCCTGAAAATGTGTTTATTTAACTTTAGCAGCAAAAGGCAGAAAAAATCTGGGGGAGGGGGGGAAGGAGGGAAGAAGTGACTACAAAAATGCGTGCAGGGAAGTGAACAGCTGTGTCCTGTGAAATGGGAGCTGCTGGGATTCAGAGGATTATGTCACTAACCAAGACCTGGTGTTTGCTCTGCAGCTGAAGGCTGGAGCCCCAAGCATGAATTGGGGAGGGAGGGAAAATCAGTGTCACACAATGGCTGGGGCTGGAAAGGACCTGCAGAGCTCCAGGCTGCCCAGCTGGGTTCTGTCCTGCTGGAGAAGGGCTCCAGCAGCCAGGAGGGCTCTGGTTTTGCAGTGAGTCCTGTTCTGGGAGTGCTCTGGTGCCATCCACGCCTTGTTCCTGGAGCACTGAGTATGTGTGGAGGAGAGAAAATGTGGTTATTTATATTTTATTTTATTATTTATTATTGTATTTATTATTTTTATTTTATATATTATATAAATTTTATATTATTTATAAATATTTCCTATTATTATGAATATATAATTATTACAATAGATAATAGATAATATATTATGTATTATACATTATATAGTATATAGTACAGTATATAATATAATATATTCTATATTATTATAGAATTATAATAATATATTATATATTATAAATATATAATATTATTTATAAACATTATATATTTATATAAAATTTATTACTATTTTATTATATTTATTATTTATTATTATTTATTTTATTATGTTATCATTATTTATGATTTGTTTTATTAATTTTTATTTTTATGTTATTATTATTTATTTTTTATTTTATTTAATGCTGGAGAACCTAGAAATTCTCCAGCATTTCTAGATTTGATATTTGAATGGCACAGCAAGCCATGGGCACGTTCTCCTCTGTGCCAGCTCTGTGCCAAGCAGTGCTGGCTCGGATCAAGGAGAAGCTTCACCCAGACAGGTAATTCCTCTAAGCTCTGCTTTTTGGGTGCTGCAGGACTCGATGAATCACCAGAGCCTGCAGCCTGACGTGTTTGGTGGTGGCAGGGCTGTGCCTGCAGGGAAGGAATCGCACTCCATTACCACGAGTCCATTTCTCTCTGAGGGTGGAGCGCCGTCCCCGCTCGCTCGTGGGCCATGAAACACCTCTGACAGCAGCTCCAGAGCAATATCCCCCGTGAGTGATGGCCCCAAACCTGCTTTATGCACTGCCCTGAGAGGTGGGGATGTGTAAATCCCATCCTCTGAGCGATTTAGCCCCGGGTGCTGTTGTGATTCAGAATGAAATTCTGCCCGCGCTTCTCCGCCGTAACAACTCCTTGTAAACCGCGAGGAAATTGCGGCAGCCCCTGTGCCAGGAGGATGTGCCTGTCCCTTTGTGTCCCCTGTGCCAGCACAGGTGGGTTTGGTGCCGATCCCAGTCTGTCTTTGGGATGGAGAGATCCAAATCCGTCCCTGTCCCCAAGCAGGGCACACTTTCCATTGGGCTGAAGAGGGAAGATGCTAAAAGTGGCTTTAGCTTTTATGCAAAGCCAGTGATGCTTAAGACAGGTGGGGAATTTTAAGGTTTTCAGCAAGTTTTGTTGGGCAAAACATTCCTTTGGAAGGTGTCTCAGGTCCAGTGTGAAATTTGTGAAATTTCAGTGGATTCAAGGTGATGGGAGTGGGTGACTTGTGCTTCACACCTTGCTGCCACTCTGGGGAGTTGATTTCCTTCCCTCCTGCTTTGGGGAAGAAAATGTCAAAGTCAGGAGAAAGATACATTTTTAATTTGTGGCAAGGAATAACCATTAATATTAAAACTGGAGATTTATTTTTATTTTAAGATTAGTTTTGCTTCTTGGCTGTACTCTGGTTTAGAACTGGAATTGCTCTGGAAGTGCAAGTTTAGGCAAACCCACAGAAAAGGTGAAGTGTGGACTCCACTGTGCTGTTTTCCTCATGATTTGCAGAACTCTTCTAGTGCTTCACCATTCTCCTGCCTCTGCTTGATGTCCAGGACTTGTTATTCCTAAAAATGTAAAGGTTGGGGTACTGAAAAGAGAGGAACCCCAAAACCCCTCAATCCCTGTGTGAGGCTTTGGCTCTCCTAACACAGACCTTCTTACAAATTCCTAAATCTTACAAATTCCAAATGTGGGTGCCTTCTTACAAATTCCTAAATCTACCTGTATTCATTTCACTGTTTCCAAGTGAAAGAAATTTTTTTTTTTGAGAAAAATCTGCATTTGCTGTTCCTTGCCTGTAACCAAGCGTGGTTTGTGGATAACCAAATAAAATCCTCAGTTCAAAGTGTTTCAGCAATGTGTTAAAGTTTATGGAGCATTTAACAAACTTTTTTAGTGTGCAATAGTTTACAGTGCCAGCAAACAGCCAAGTGTCACATCAAAGTTGTAGTCTTCTCTCACTTAATGGCTCAATGTTTAGTGCTTTTTTTGGTTTATCTTGGGTGGCATTTCAGCCCACAGCTCAGAATGGCTTTTCCTTTCCCTTTTTTTTTCTCCCCCAAAAACTCTAAAAGTCAGATTATGGGTACTGATTTAGGGCCCACAATTCAAGCCAAGTGCTTGGATTTATTTTTATCTTTAAAGAAAGAAAACCACCAAAGGCAAATAATCCCAGCGAGCTGAGTGGAGTTCTGCCTGGGCAGTTCCTTGCTGGGCTGGGAGAGCAGAGGAGCAAATGAAATCTGCTCCCATCACAGGTAGGGATAATTTTGCCATCACCTCTTGCAAATCCTGAATGATTTTTCTCTTCCATGTGTTTGCAGCTGAGCCTGAGCCCACTGACACCAGTGGGGCTCCACATTTGCTGCTTTTTGCCCAGATTTTGGGAATTGCTCCTGTTCTGGGCTGGAGAGGATGGGCTCGAGGAAGCTCTGTGAGGGTTTTCCTCTGCCCAGCTCCTGCAGGAGAGGAATAAGGAGGGAATGTTCAGGAATCTGAGCCTGCAGAGCAGCTGCTGCCATTGGGAGTGTCCAAGAGCTGGGGGCTGTCACTTCTACTGAACTCAAACTAAATAGGTGTAAAAACTCAGCGACAGTTTCTAGATAATGCATCGTGAGCCATCTGATTCCCTTTATTGTGAGTTTAATTACGATAATGCACACACATATAATCATGTCTGTGCACAAGAGCTATTCAGTAGCACGGGGTTTATATAATATTATAAATAATGAAACCTGAGCTGTGGCAAGAGCTCCCTGTAGCATCCCTGCGAGTGGGAAGTCTCCTTTTCCACATGAATGACACAAGGGCTGGGTTTTGCTGATTTTCAGCCATTTCCAGGGGGCCGGGCTGTGGTGGCAGGGGTGTGATTTTCGTCACAGCCTGCGTTTCACTCTGAGCTTGCTTTGGAAATTTCCTGTGGAGGGGAGGACGGTGCAAAATGTCTGATTAATGCTAATGGGATCTGGCTTTGGCATACCCAGTGAATTGGGGTATGAGAGGCATGTAAACAAATTTGAAAAGCAAAATAATCTGCTTGTGCATTATTGAAAAAACAAGCCAGTGTGCAGCAATAGAAAGTGAGGAAATGCCATTTTGGGTTTCACACGGCAAAACTCCTGCACGTTCCTGCCGTGATATATATAATTGCCGAATGGCTTTGATGGCTTGATGGAATTACAGCTCCGCATCACACGACGGATAATCGATCAAAATAAACGGTGTTTACCCCTCTGTGTGTGAAACAGACACATCTGAGTGGGAATTCTCCCTCAGCGCTGGCATTTGCGCTCAGTTTCGGGTGTGATTTTGGGATCTGATATCTCTGCAAGCCTGACCTCACCTTGTAGGCTTCAAACTCCTGCTGCCTTCAGCAGGGGCTGTAGTAACTTGCTTTTTCAATGGTGCGTGTAGGAACATTTCTGCCTAAATATGCAGTGGGCTTGTTTGTTTAAATATCTCAGAGAATCAAACCACAGCGAGGGAGGCAGGAGGTGCCAACACCTGAGCTCCCTGTCAGGCCTGGGTGAAGCTTGTGGGTGAAATTCTGCCTTTCTAGGCAGGCTGGGAGCTGGGCTTGGCTGGTACTAAATGGGCTGTTCTCTGCCTCATTTGCTGCACAAGTTATTGGAGTTTTAGTGTCTGGCTTTAGAAGAATTTCTTACCCTATTTACCAGATGTGCTGTTGTGGGATGTGAAAACCATTTTCTGCAGGGTTTCTGGAGTAAAAATTAAACCCAGTTTTGCAGGCAGCAGTGGCTGGGATAATGGATGGGTGGTTGATATTTGTGTTTAAAGAGGGGGCTTTGCAGGAGATGCTGCTCTTTGTTACTGCAGAAAGCACAATTCTATCCCCCAGTGGCTCTTTCCCTCTTGTCTGCCCCTGTTTCCCTGACTCTAGGAGTTTTTTGGGAGCTCAGTGTGGGTTTGAGAGGTTTCCCCATCACTGCAGAGCTTGGTTCAGATGCTGAGGAGAGGAGATGGAATTGAGGGGCTGGCCTTGTTTGTTTAAATATCTTATATAAATGTATATCTTGTATAAATATCACAGCCCCCCAGCACTGCCCCTTCCTCCCTGGCTCAGCCAGGGAGGGGAATTTTGGATTTTTGGCCCCTCTCCATCGCTGTCCCCAGAGCATCCCCTCTCCTCTCCCTCCTCGCCTCGCTGTAAGGGGATCACAGCTGCTGAGTAAATGTTAAGATAATGGTGTTATTACGGAGTAATTATACTGCAAGTTATTGAATTAAAAGTGATGAGGCTGAGTGGGGAGAGGAGGGAGAGCCTGGGTGGGAGAGCAGGGAAGGTGGAGAGGGAGAAAAGGAGAAAACCTAATAAATTTCCTCTTGTCGAGAGCCCCTCGCTGCCGGGACTGGGGCTGAGGATGAATGAAAGGGAAGCTCAAAGAGCTAATAAATAAACCATTTCCCTGAGAATAGAGGGTATAATTAGAAACCGTGGCCCTGTGGTTTTGTGCCTGCCCCGGGGTGGAATCTGCTCGGCGCTGTGCTGTGGTGATAAAACAGGGAGACAATGTGGAGATGATGTCGCACAGTTGTTAACTTTTGAGGAGGGAGATGCTTTGTTCCTCTCTTTTTCTAGGAAAAAAAATATAATAATAATAAATAATTTAGGCTTTATGTTGCAAAACTTCAATAGCTGACTATACCCCGGGGCCTCTCCATCAGCAACTCTGGCTGATCCTGCATTTTCCTTTCTGTGTATTTTCTTGGAGGGGAGGGTGGTTTTTGCTGTAGACCTTAGAAAACTTTGTTTCATTTTTCTTATTTTTTAACCAAACCTGTTTGTTTGTTGGGTTTTTTTTTCCTATCTCCAGCTGAGATTTATCTGCAAATTGAACATCTCCCACTCCTGTCCAGCCACAGCATTGGTGCAGCTCTGCTCCAGGGGTGTTTGGACACATCCCAGGGATGCCCAGGGTGGGATTGTTGGGCTGAGCAGGGCCAGGGGTTGGGGCTGGGTGGTCTCTGTGGGTCCCTCTCAGCTCAGGGTGTTCCGTGGCTCCATTTTGCATTTTTTGGGATGGAGATAACGAGAGCTGTGGGCTCCCCAGGGGACGCAGCAGGGCTTAGAGGATGGCAAACAGTGCCAGCATCACCTGGCAGTGCCAGGCATCAAGGGGAGGGCATGTGCACTTTGCTTTCTGTGGGTCTGGACGGGCTTTAACACCCCCAGGCTTTCCGTGGTTTAAAAGATAAATAACTTGCTGCGTCCTTGCCCTGCCAGCAAGGTGTGCTGCTGCTTTTGTGGGCAGAAAAGGAGGCAATAACTGCTGGAATTTGGGGGAAGAACCAGCCTCCTGCTGCCCTGCAGCCTCCCAGGATCCTGGGTGAAAAGAGGATTTTCCATGAAAAGGGGATGATGCTCAGGGCTGGTCCCCCCACACGGCGTTTGTGAAGATTTAAGTGATTCTCTCTCAGAAGCTCTTTGGTAGGTGTTAGAGAAATGTGGAGTGTTTACCTTACTTTGCAGTTTAAAAAGCCCTAATAAAATACACAACAGGAGTGTTAACAATGAAACTATTTTGAGGATTATTAAGCTGTTATAAAAGAATGGAAGGAAATCTGCCTGGCATTATGTTCTGTGCCACTAGATATTTAAATTAATGCCTTCCTATAGTGGCTCCTTCAGAAATCTTTAAGGCACTTAATCATCTTCAGTGAATTAGATACTTGGTGGTGTTAAAAAGCTCTCCAGCATCTTCTAGTCACTGAGCAGGGGAGGAAACTGAGGCAGAGAGATTTGGGCAGCGTGGGAAGGGTAAAGTGGGAATTTGATTCTCATGGGTTGGCATGGGGTGTGATGGAAATACCCTGGTCCAGCAGTGCTTCCTGGGACTGCTGGGTCCTGATCTTTTCCCCTTCCCTCCTCACCCTGTGTCAGGAGCCAGGACATCCCTCTGTCTGTCCTGGACTGCCCAAACCCCTGCCAGGGGGCTCAGAGACCCTGACAGGAGCCCAAAACACCTGAGGGTGTTGGTTATGACCCATGGAGCAAGTTACCAACCTTGTATGAAGATCTGCAAGCCACAACAGTTTAGGTAGAATATTAGGGAAGTTATCACTGGGTGGAAAAGGAGATTTTGGGGTTTTGGGTATGGGGGTTCAGGAGGCAAGATGGAGGGAACTGGGTGTGTCCAGCCTTTCTCCTTCTTCTTCTTCTTCTTGGCCTCCATCTCCTGCTCTGACGTTGGCACAAGTTGGGAATGGCAAATATCAATAATGGCCAGAGCAACAAGCTCCAGTGGTGTCGGAATTCAGGAATTCCCTCTGGCTGTCCTGGACTGCCCAAACCCCTGCCAGTCCTGGGAGAGCTGCTGAGCCGGGGCTGTTCCCTTCCAGCTCAGAAAAGGGACCTGGGCTGGTGGATTCCTTTGGTACGTGGAGGAACACGCTGTAGATATTCTGAAAAAAGCCAAAATCAAATGGGAGAACAGGTACTGGAGCTCTTTGAAAGTTGTTCAAAGAGACTCTGTCAATGTGAAACTCCTATTTATGTTTTTGGGGTTGTTTTTTTTTTTTTTCTGCCTCCTCTTTTCTTTTGTTGATACAATCTTGGAAGTGGGAGGAGGATTTACAAAAATGCTTGTGTTTATAAGCTGCTGCTTCAGACACCTTTTCTCCCCTTGTAAATATTGCGCAAGGAGCCAAAAAAGAAAAACACAGAGACCAAGCGGAGGAAAGTCCTCGTCGGAGCATTCCTCTGATCGCTTCAGAACCTGAAAATCAGCTTTGTCCCGGGCTGTGCTGCACATGTGTCCCCACAGATGCACCAGGGACAGACCTGTGAAACCAATCCCAGATTTTACAGCTCTGCTCTGAAGGGCTGCAGGGACAGAGCAGGGGCTCAGCACCCCCAGGGCACCTCCAGACCCCTTTGGTCCTTCCTCACGTGGATTCTGGCTGGGAAGGAGTGCACTGGGCACATAAAATAGCCTGAAAGTCAAGGGAAGAGGAGCATCCAGCCTGAGCTGTGCTGGACCCCCATCAGGACATCCCCCAGGCCAGCACTTCAAGCGATAAAAGTGAGTTTTTTGGAAGTTTTGTGCCCCTGTTTTCACACTGGGGTGACATGGATGGTGTCCAGACCTGGCACAGGCAGCCAAGGGGAGCTGAGGAAGGTTTGGATTTACTGAAATAAGCACCAGAAGCTTTGTGGATGCTGCTTTTGTTTCCTCGCTGGTTACTTGCAGGCTCTGTATGGGCTGAGCAGCCTCAGGAGGAGGAGGTTATATCAAAGCAGACTTAAATTTCCCTGTAAAACAACAAGTGAGGGCAGAACTTGTGGGGTCCCTTGGCTTTTCCTTCCCTGCCTGCCTCGTGGGAGCTCCATCTGTGCTTTGGCTGCTGGGCAATGCCCAGACAAGCTCAGGCTAAAGCTGTGCCAGCCCTGGGTTTGCATGGAGCAGGGCTCCAAAATAAAATAAAATAATGTTTTTCTTGGGGATTTGCTTGGGTTTGGCTGAACCATTTGCAAAGGTAAGAGGGAAAAGGGAAGAGGGAATGGGCCATGGATCTGTGCTGGCAGGGGAAGGTTTAATTACAGGGAAGGATGTGGAAACTCGTGTGCTGGAAGGCAGCAGGGAAGGATGTGGGTGATGGAGCTGGGCTGCAGCTCATGGTTCTTGTGCTGTGTCACACACATCTTTTCATTAAAAATCCTTTCCTTAGGATTTTTTCTTCCTGAGAAGCTGAGAGGCCTCAGGAACAAAATGTAAACATTGATTATCTGCTGTTAATGCAACAGGTGCATCTGTGATTGGTCTCATGTGGTTGTTTCTAATTAATGGCCAATCACAGTCAGCTGGCTTGGACTCTCTGCCTGAACCACAAACCTTTGTTATCATTCCTTCTTTTTCTATTCTTATCCAGCCTTCTGAGATGAAACCTTTTCTTCTATTCTTTTAGTATAGTTTTAATATAATATATATCTTAAAATAATTAATCAAGCCTTCTGAAACATGGAGTCAGATCCTCATCTCTTCCTCATCGTCAGACCCCTGTGAACACCAGCACAGTGCTGGATCCCAGTGCCCAGGCTGCTGCTTCTGCTGGGAAGTGGTTTTGGGGTCCAAGTGGTTTTGGTGTCCATTTCCAGTACCTTTACCTTGGTTTTTCTGGCTCTCAGAAAAGCTGGAAGGGTTTGAGGACCTGAGCTCTGCTGCTCTGGATGTGTCTCCCTGGGAGCTATGGAAAGCAGCGCTTGCAGTCCTGTTTGAACTTGTTAGTTGACAAGTTAAAAGGTTGTTTTGACCCTTCGGGATATATTTAAAAAAAAAAAAAAAATATTTCTTTCACCTCCCTTCTTGCAGCTTTATGAGAGGGCCAAGGCAGGAGCTTTGTACCCACAGTAGGAGTGCAATTACAGCAAGTCTGGGCGAGTGGCTCTTCCCCAGGGCTCTTTCAGAGTTGGGTTTTGCTTTTCTCTTTTCCCTCTGCCTGCTCCCTGTTATTGTTCTTGTCCCTCCGCCTCCTTTTCTGGGGAAAACTCTTTGGGTTCTGATATTCCCTTGTGCAATTTTCCATTTCCCTGTGCCTCTCCATCCCACCTGGAAGCTGGATTTGTCTGGCATGAACTGGGTGCCGCTCCACATTGGTTCTGCTGGGAGGGCAGTGCTCATCAAAGCCCCTTAATTCCCAATTAGTCTGCCTACCCAAGGCTTTAAAATTGGTTAGATAAAGCGCATTAGAGTTAAATCTGAATTAACCTTTCCTGGCACAGGCGACCCCTGGGGAACCCCAGGGGCAGCAGGGCTGGTTCCCAGGGGGGAAAACCCTTCCTGGGGCATTTGGGGGCATTGACTTGGCGGGACACCCAGCACTGCAGGGCTCTGAGCTGGCCCTGGCACGGGGCTGCTGTGCTGGGGAATTTTTAGAGAAGATCAAAGTGGTGGCAGGAGCGAGGTCTCCATCCCGAAGCACTCGGACTCTTTAATTATGTTCTTGGTCTGGAAGATTACATGGTTCCTAAGCACAGCTAGAGAGGTAATTGCACCTCTGGGTGCAGATGGGTGGTGGCAGAGGCTGTGTGGTGGGGGCAGGATCAGTGGGAGGAGAGGCAGGAATGGGCTCCTTGGAGCTGCTGGGATTAACATTGCACCCCATGTTCCATCCTCTCCATGGTGCTCCACAGTCCCAGGAAGGAGGGGACCAGCCCTGGGAGTCACCCCACTGCCATTAATCCCTGCATTTTGGGGCAAACCAGCCCTTGGGCCCTCCCTGAGATGCCCACAAAAATCGTGGTCGTGGTTTGCTCCTGCCAGAATTCCCCTTTACCCACTTGGAGCTGATTTCAGCACAATTGCTGACTTGGCTTTATTAGTTCCTTCATTATCTTTGGAGTGCTGCCAGATGTCCTTGTGGCCTGTAAATTCTGCATTCTTTGCATCCATTATCAGTGGTACATCCTCCTTTCCAAGCTTTGTTAACCTCCCTCTAGCTCTGAGATCATGAGGAGCATGTCCAGCCCTAAACTTTAACAAGGCAATTCTACCAGCAAGTAATTAGTTTTTTTAACACCTGGATATCACTTAGAGCTTGTTTGTTACTCTGTTTCGTGGATTAAATCTCCCTTTTTTTGCTGATTAGGCTTGAAAGCATACAAAGGCCAAACATCAAAGAACATTCTGACTTAAGAGAATTTTACATATTCCACATTTTGCAACACCTGGGTGCAATAGCCAGCCCGGGTTTTCTGGAGGTGGTGGAGATGTGCCCCTGCCTTTGGCTGGGGTGTGCCCTGACCTGCACTTGGCTCCATAGGGAGGAAAGACGTTTAAAAAGTGTTTCCACATTTGTACCTTGCACTCTGTTTGTGAGTGGGAACCAGCAGGGAGAGCCTCAGCTTTCTCTGCATTTCCCTTTCCTTGATTTCCAGCTGTAATCCACACCAAGCCTGCCTTGCCTCTGTGTGCTGCCCAAAATAACGTTTTAAAGAGCGCAGCAGCACCATTCTCTTTTTAGTGCCTTATTTCAATGCAGACAAGCTGAAATATTTGGGGTGTGCTTTTCTTTTAAAGCATTTAATTAAAAACAAAACCCCTGGAGCCCTGCGTTGGCAGCTTTCCGCGTGTCCCCACATTTGCATGGCTCCTGTGATTGCACAAGGAGGCTCCTCCAGGTGGGACCTCGTTTTTCCAAGCTCTTCCCGCCCCATCCCTGGAGCCCTGATGTTCCTGGGATCTGCAGCTTTGCACTTGGGGTGAGTCCAGCAAACTCTTTGCTTGGGAGGGAAACCAAAGGTCCTGGTGATGGGAAGGACAGCTGGAGCTGGGGGATAGGAGAGGGACTCTGGAGAAAACAGCTGGGATTGAATGAGGAAATTTGGGTTTCAAACCCATCTCCAGCTGCAGCTTGTGGAGCAGTTTTGCAGAGCCTTCCCCCTCTGGTTTAACCCTTGACATGGCTGAGTGCTGGAGATGGGAACTTCCCCCTCCTCTTCCTCGCTGTTCCCAGTGTGAACCCCCGGAGCAGAGCCGCCAGCTCTGTTTATTGAACACAAATAGGAGATAAAATAGTGGAAAACTCATTTTTTCATGCTCATTGGTGGGAAAGATTAAAATTATGCAAATCCTCGGCAGCGAGCTTGGTGCAGAGATAAGGGGATGTTCAAGTCAGCTGGCTGCCTGCTAATTCACTCATTGAAAACGAAATGAGCAGGAAAGCTGCGAGCTGGGGTTCCTGTGCTGGGAGGGAGCAAACAAAGAAAAACCCTTTTTTGGAGCATCCATGCTGAGGTGCTCAGGCGAGAATCACGTGTGTGCTCAGTGCCTGGGGAGCTCTGGGATGCAGCACCTCCATCCTGGACAAGGTGTATCTCCAGCCAGTGTCTCATCCCCATCCCCATTCCCATCTCAATCTCATCCCATCCCAATCCCTATCCCATCCCCATCCTATCCCCATCTCCATCCTTTTCCCATCCCCATCTCAATATCATTCCCATTCCCATCCCCATCTTGTCTCATCCCCATCCCAATCTCCATTCCCACCTCAATCTCATCCCATCCCCATCTCATCCCCATCCCCATCCCCATTCCATCCCATCTCCTCCTATCCCCATCCCATCCCCATCTCATCCCCATCCCCATCCCATCCCAATCCCCATCCCCACCTCAATCTAATCCCATCCCAATCCCCATCCCATCCCATCCTCAATCCCATTCTCATCCCATCCCCATCCCATCCTATCCCCATCCCATCCCATCCCCATTCCATCCCATCCCATCCTCAATCCCATTCTCATCCCAACCCCATCCCATCCCATCCTCAATCCCATCCCCATCCCATCCCAATCCCCATCCCATCCTCAATCCCATCCTCAATCCCATCCCCATTCTCATCCCATTCCCATCCCATCCTATCCCCATCCCATTCCCATCCCCATCCTCATCCTTTTCACATCCCATCCCCACTGGCACACCAGCTGGAGATACACCTGGCCAAGGTGGAGGTGCTGCATCCCAGAGCTCCCCAGGCACTGGGCTCACACCTGGTTCTGGCCTGAGCATCTCAGCATGAATCCTGCACCAAAAACCTTTTTTTTTTCCCGTGCACCTGCCTCCAAAAAAGGGTTTTTCTTTCTTTGCTTCCTCCCAGCACTGTGAAGGGCTTCAGGTCTCAATGACCTGAGATCTCCTCGTGGTGGTTCTGGGGGTGAACCAGGTGAAATCTGCCTCCTTGGTCCCTCATTGGATTCCACCAGCAGAGCAAGGCTGGCAATTGAGTGGGAAACACCCAAATATGAGCAGTGCTGGTCCTGGTGCTTTCTGCTGGCCCTCTGTGGCTCTGGGGGGCTGCAGGAGGCACAGTGGGCTCAGCAGGACCTTCACCAAGGTGCTACAAAGGTTCTGCAGGGCAGGGCAGGGGCAGGGCCGTGGGTCTGAGCCTCCCCCAGCATCCCAGTGGTGCCATGGAGGAACCAGTGCCCATCTCCCCCAGCCACGCCTGCTTTGTGGTGGGAGCCAGGAGCTGGAATTCCCTGCATGGGCACGTCAATGCAGAGCAGCCGGGCTCTGGGGCTTCTCCAGCATGAAAGGGCCCTGTGTGTGTCTGGGGAGGATCAGGGAGTGTGCAGATGTGGTTGTGGTCAGGAAGAAGCGAGGGAAGGGGCAAACCCTGCCCCTGTGACTGTGGGTCTGACTCAGCCCTGAGCTTTGGCTGAAGGGAGCCCAGCTCCTTTTGCCTAACTCAGTTTTGTCTCACTCCTTTAGACCAAGCTGGGCCTGTAGTGCTGGAGAGAATTAAGGGTCACCCCAGCAGAGGAATTGGGGTGAATAGTGGGGATTTTTGCTCATTGTGCTGCTCGCTTTGCCCAGCACTGGCTCCTCAGGCTGTGCATTTATTTTTGGGGATCTCTCAAGGTGCTCCAGGCACAGGGGACACCAAAAACCCCCACAACCCAAAACCTTTCAGAGCAGCTGAAGCTGCCAACCATGCAAAGGCACCCAGGAAGCGATGAGGACTGCTCATTGTGCTGGGAGAGGGAGCCAGTGCCAGAGAGTGCTTTTGGAAGGGTTTGTCTCACTTCCTGTCAAATCAATATTTATTCACAAATCTATTTGTTTGCTTTTGTCATTGAAAACTCTTGTGGGCTTTTTTTGTGTGTGTGTGTGTGCGCGTTGTTTTGTTCCCCTTGTGTATTTTTGGCTGTGCAGTGCTGGCGAGAGGGGCTGCCACAGCCTTTCCTGGCTGCTCTCCTTCCAGCTGCTTCTCCCAGCCCAAAAGAGGTTCTGAGCCTCTTGTGTAAGGTGGGACCTGCCTGGCAGCTCTGCCTGGGCACAGCTTCCTCCCCACTGCCCCTCGTGCCCTCGGGCTGGAGGGATGAGGGATGGAAGGGGCTGGCCTCAGTGAACACGAGCAGTGATTTTCCATTTCTGTGTTATGGATCTCGGTGGAGCAGGGGTGTGGAATAGATCAACCAGCCCCCAAAATCATGGGGTCGCAGAGTGGTTTGGCTTGGCAGGACCTTAGACCCCATCCCATTCTACCATTCTACCCCATCCCATGGGCAGGGACCATTTCCACTGTCCCAGGCTGCTCCAAGCCCTTCCATCCTGGCCTTGGGGATCCAGGGGCAGCCCCAGCTTTGGTCCTGCTTGAGTTCCACCATTCCCACCAACCTTCCCCTTCACTTCTGCTCCATTTTACTGTGAGTGAAACAAATCATGGGCTGGAGCTTTGCTCTCCCTCCTCTGTCCTCCTCCATGCCCTGACTCATCCCTGATGCCAGAGCTGTTTGTTCCTTCCCTGCCCTGCTTTTACCTCCTCCCGGTGCATTTGTGCTGCTGAGGGAATGGGGATGGGGATGGGGATGGGGTGAGAATGGGAGTGGGGATGGGATGGGATGGGAATGGAAATGGAAATGGAAATGGAATTGGGATGGGGATAGGATAGGGATGGATTGGAATGGAATGGGGATAGGAATGGGGATAGGGATGGGATGGGAATGGAAATTGAAATGGAATTGGGATGAGGATGGGGATGGGATGGGATGGGATGGGATGGGATGGGATGGGATGGGACAGAATGGAATGGGGATGAGGATGAGGATGTGATGGGGATGGGTTTTCAGCCCCTTTGCCTCCCTCCCTGCCTGGCCCAGCCCTTTGCACCTGCCCAGAGCTGCAGGATGGGGACGGTACCATGACAGAGCTGCAGGTGGAATAACCCAGGGATTTTTGGAGCCAGCTGAGGACCTGCCATGCCCCAGGGTGTGGGGAGGGCTCTGCCTCCTCCTGGGTTTGTCTGCTGAGCCCCATAGCTGGAATGTGATTTATCTGCCCCCAGCCAAATCATGCAAAGCTAAATTGAGCTGTGGCAGGCGAAAGTGTGAAGCGTATTATTAGGAACAGGGAGCTCTTGTTCCACAGCTGCTGCTGCTGCTGCTGCCGTTGGTAATTAATGTTTGAGGAATTGCAGATCTTCATTAGGAGAACAATTAGATTAACGAGAGAACTCGAGCCGAGGCTGTAGTGGGAAAGGGCTGGGGGGAGGCTTTAAAAACAAACTCCAATCCCTCCCTGGCAGCCTGCCCCGCTGCTCCAGAGCTGTGCTGGTGCTCTTGGAGGCACTGGGAGGAGACTGGTCTGTGGCAGGCACGCAGGGAGCGTGTGGGGGCTTCATTAGGGGCAGGAAAGAAGCAATCCTTGATTGCCATCAATATTTCAGGCAGCCCAGCACCCATTGCTCAGCCCAGCCCAGGGTTATTAGCAGAGAGAGAGCTCTGGGCAGAGGCTGCTCAGGGCTCTGCAAGGTCCTGGGCTTGCTTCATTAAAAGCTTTAATTGGTGTCCTTGTTGCTGGAATCACTGACCCCTTCCAGGCAAGAGCAGCCTGGCCACGAGGTATCACCTGCAGGGCCTGGCCTTAATTCAGGCCAGTAAACAGCCCTGAAGTTGAGGGGTTTAAGATGCTTCTCATTAATATTCCTTCTGCAAGAGTTGTTTGGGGTTCTCCCCACCCCCTGCTTTCTTCCCTGCCCTGTGCTGGCTCCATCCATGAACCTGCAGCAGCTTTGCCCTCACACGGGCGAGGTGCTCACAGCTGGCTGATGAGCAGGATGCAGCAGGAATTCACTCAGGATAAATGAGCCGTTTAGAGAGGTTGTAAAACCACAGAAAGCAACGGCAGAAGGGAGGTTGGAAGGTCAATTAGTCCCTCTGGCTGGCCCAAGTGTGTTTGGGAGTCGTTGGGAGGCAGATGCATGCCTGGCCTTCCTAAAAACTGCAGTGGTGGTGTTCCCATCCCTGGGCTGTGCCCATCCTTGGGCTGTGCCCATCCCTGGTGCTCCCAACACCCTCTGGATCATCCCCACCATGCCCAGCTTCTGGTGAAAAGGTTGGCGGTTTTTAATGGAAAAATGGAGGTTTTTAATCTTTTCTAGTTTAAAGAAATTTAACCACAGCAAATTCTTGCTCTCCAGCAAGGTGGGAACCCCTGAGTGCTGCCAACAGCCTGAGCTGGGGTGGTTCCACCTTCTGGTGGAGCTATGGCAGGGGATGGGAACAGGAGGATCTTTAAGGTCCCTTCCAAGCCAGACCAGTCTGGGATTCTGAGGGGAGGCTGTGGCTCAGCTCCCAAAAGCAGAGAGGGTTTGGGACAGGCTGTTATAAATCCCAAAAGTGCTGGAGAGGGGCTCAGCTCCCCAGCAGAAAGGTGGAAGTTTTGCCTTTCAGGGGACAGCAGATTTCTCCCTTTGCTAATTGATGGGGACAAAAAAAAGTTGAATTTCCTGGCGGCTCCAGATGGTGCAGTGACAATGAAGCCATTTTGTGCAATATGGTGGCTTCTGCCTGTCCAAGGAGAGATTTGCTGTTGGAGCAGCTCCTGCTTGGCTCAGTGCCCCAAAGGTGGACGAGTCACTCCAAGGCCTGGCTGAGGATCAGGGCCTTGGGAAGCTCCTGCGGCCCTGATGAGCAAGAGGAGAGGGATCTGCTGTTGGGAGGCAGTGCCCTGCTGGAGATGGAGCACACACATCCCCGTGGCCTGGGGATGCTCCTCGCCCGGCCAGGAAATATTATTGCATGTTTAATTCCCGGCCCTGCAAAACCATCAGTCAGCCAGCCTCGTCCTGCTGATCCTGCTGCTGATTGACTGCCACCAAGACCCCGAGATGATCTCAGCAGCTTGTCAGGAGGAGCCCTTCTGCTGCTTTAGAGTGAAATCCAAACCGACGTGCCGAGCAGGTGGAGGCTTCCTGAGTGCTGGGTAATGGGGATGCTCTCCCAGGGTGCTGCCACAAGCTCCTCTCCTACAGCAGCGATGGTACCAGCCTCCAAATGCTTATGAATGTTTTAAGGCAGCTCAGATGCGTGGCTGGGCTGTGCAGGGGCTGCTGGATGCCAGGCAGTGTGAGCAGCCACCTCTGGGCTGGGCTCTGCAGCTGCAGGGAAGGGGAGGAACACACATTCAGACCATCTGGGTGAGATCAGGCTGTCAGGCAGGAGCTGCAGTGCTCTGGGGATGGTGTCACTCCCGGTTTCTGCCTGGTTAGCAACCTCTTAATTTTGCATTTTGTACGGGAGGTGGAATGGCAGCAGAGCCCTGCCTGGCTTGGGAGCACCCCTGGCTCGTGGCATCTGAGGGTTGCTGCACGTTGCTGTGGTTTGTGGGGCTTCACTCAGTGCATGAGGGGGACTTCTGGAGGCAGCTGGAGCTCTCTGCAAGGATGTGACAAGAGCCAGAGGCTTCCCCAGACAGAGAGCCTGGGATTAAATCAAGGAAAGCAAGCACAGAGCGTGGATGTGGCCTCCTGACCCCGCTGCTGACCTTGAGCAGTGCAGCCTGAGACTCTGTCCAGTCTCCTCTGGTGTCCACAGGTCTGCAGGGCTCCACCAGCCCAAGCAGTGACCCAGCATCCTCCCAGCTTAGCTCTTAAACTCAGATGAGATCACAGCAGCAAGTGATGGATGGGTTTTTTTCTTTCTCCCCTCCTTTCTTAATCTCCCCTGGCTGGTGGGTCTGAGACACAGGATTCCTGCCAGAGCAAGGGAAGGGATTTGCTCATCTTCTGTCTTGCAAGCTCAGAACCAAATCCTCTTTGTGGAATTTAACCCCCTGTGCTGGCTGGCAGGGCTGGAGCTCCTGGCACGTGGGTGCTGAAGGAGAAGGCGTGGTGAGCTCCAGAGGGGAGGCCCAGGAACATCTCAGTGCCAAGGGGTGCTCTCTGAGTGGGGCTTGGTGGCAGCACCGTTGGACAAAAGGCATTGCTGGGCCTGTGGATGTGGAGCCACCCTGCCCTGAGCCCTCCTGAGCAACGCCCAGGGAGGAGAACACTTCCTAATCACCTTGATTAGCTTTCCTCGCTGGTCACTAATCAGCAGGGTGGTGATGAAGGCAGCTCTGTGCCAGGACAAAGAAAGACAAGGCTCTTCATCCTGCTTGCTGCAGCTCAGCAGCCCCTCCAGGCCTGCAGGGGGATTTGCTGGGGGGGTTTGTGGCTGCTCCTCTGTCCCCTCCTCACTGGAGCACAGCCCTGCCTGTTCCATGGGGTGTGAGCAGAGCAAACAGCTCATCAGCTGTGCTGCTGCCACGAGGATTTTCATTCACCACCAAACAGCAATTAGGAGAAACTTTGCCTGTTTGCTTCCCTACTTTTATTCCCTGTTTGTTTTTCAGTGATGAGCACAGGGCACTGCAGCAACCCCATGGCATCCCCCAGCCTGGTGCCCAGGGATGTGCAGACAAGGCTGGCCATAAGGTCTGCAGGCCTTAAAAAGGAAATTTAGTTATTTATTTATTTTGTGTTTCCCAAGGCTCTTGGCTTGGGGTGTTGCTGGGCTGGAATTCATGGTGGTGGTTTAGCAGTGCTCAGTGTCACAGGGTGGGGTTGGTGGCCCTGGGAGGGAGATACTGGTGGTTTAGCAGTGGTTGGTGGTTTAGCAGTGCTGTCTCTCACAAGGTGGATTTGGTGGCCCTGGGAGGGGAATTTTGGTGGTTTAGCAGTGCTGCCCTTCAAAAGATGGTGTTGGTGGCCCTGGGAGCGAGATATTGGTAGTTTAACCATGCTCAGTGTCACAAGGTGGTGTTGGTGGCCCTGGGAGAGAGATGTTAGTGGTTTAGCAGTGCTCAGTGTCACAGGGTGGTATTGGTGGCCCTGGGAGGGAGATACTGGTGGTTTAGCAGTGCTGTCTCTCACAAGGTGAATTTGGTGGCCCTGGGAGGGGAATTTTGGTGGTTTAGCAGTGCTGCCCTTCAAAAGATGGTGTTGGTGGCCCTGGGAGGGAGATATTGGTAGTTTAGCCATGCTCAGTGTCACAAGGCGTTGTTGATGGCCCTGGGAGGGGGATGCTGGTGGTTTAGCAGTGCTGCCCTTCAAAAGATGGTGTTGGTGGCCCTGGCAGGGGGATGCTGGTGGTTTAGCAGTGCTCAGTGTCACAAGGTGGTGTTGGTGGCCCTGGGAGAGAGATGTTAGTGGTTTAGCAGTGCTGTCTCTCATAAGGTGGATTTGGTGGCCCTGGCAGGGGGATGCTGGTGGTTTAGCAGTGCTCAGTGTCACAGGGTGGTGTTGATGGCCCTGGGATGGGAATGTTGGTGGTTTTAGCCATGCTCAGTGTCACAAGGCGTTGTTGATGGCCCTGGCAGGGGGATGCTGGTGGTTTTGCAGTGCTCAGTGTCACAGGGTGGTGTTGGCGGCCCTGGGATGGGAATGCTGGTGGTTTAGCCGTGCTCAGTGTCACAGGGTGGTGTTGGTGGCCCTGGCAGAGCTGCAGGACAGGGCTGGGATGCAGTTCCTTCCCAGCATTTTCAGTGCCAGCACAGACACACAGGGATGCAGCCTGTGCCCCGAGGAGCTCCCAGTCTGTCAGGCAGCTGAGCTGGGCCTGATGATGAATGACTTCCTAAATAAATAAATAAAGCTCAGAGGCAGGGAAAAGGAAACGTGAGGCATTACCCTGAGCCACAAGGCAATTCAGCTGACGGCTTGTGCTGCCCAGGGGTGCTGGGCAGAGATTGGGCTGGTTTGCTGGGAAATGCTGAAGGATGGGGAGAGTTTGTGTGGAAGGGCAGGAGAACGGGGGCCCTGGATCAGATCCTTCCCTTTGTGCATCCTGGAGGAGAGCCCAGCCCTGCAGAGAGCCACATCTGCTCTGCTCTGGTTCAGGAGGATGCTCTGGTGGTTCTGGGGTTGTTTCTGTCTGGATTTTGAGCAAGGGGATCCTTTGGGGTCCTCCCAGGGCAGGTTGCAGCCTGGACTGGGGAGCTGTGCCTCCTCCTGTTCCTCTTTCTCCTGCTCCTCCTCTTTCTCCTTCTTCTCCTTCGTCGTCTTCTTCGTCTTCTTCTTCCCCTTCTTCCCCTTCTTCTCCTTCTTCCCCTTCTTCTCCTCCTTCTCCTCCTTCTCCTCCTTCCCCTCCTTCCCCTCCTTCCCCTCCTTCCCCTCCTTCCCCTCCTTCCCCTCCTTCCCCTTCTTCTTCGTCTTCTTCGTCTTCTTCGTCTTCTTCTTCCCTCCTCCTCCTGTGCCCTGTCCGTGCTGGGCAGCACCTGCTGAACGCTCCTGACACATCCCTGCCTGTCACAGCTGTCGCTGCAGGGCGAAATTAATTCCTCCTGACCATCCCAGCCCAGCCCTGAGCTCTCCCTCTGCCTTGTCCTGCAGTGACCACGGTTTAACCCTTGCTGTGCCATCACACACGGGGCAGGGAGCAGCGAGTCTTGGAGCTCCCACACAGCTGTGCCCCAGAATGTCCCTTGTGCCCACTGGGGACAGTGCTGGGCACTTCACACTCATGGGAGGAGCAGAAATGCCATAGGGGGAAAAAAGGAGAGAAAGAGAGGCTCTGTGTGTGCGTGTACATGCAAACACGGCGAGCTGTCCCGGTTTGCAGTTTCCTCTGGTTTCCCACATTGTAAAAAGGGATAATGCTGTCATATTAAAGCACTTGGAGATCTGGGGATGAAAAGCAGCAAATAGGACCGAGACAGTCCTGATCAAAGCTCTTTTTTTTCCCTCCATCTGTGTTTGTTTCCCCGTGGAAGATAATGCTCTGCCTCTTTCTTGTAAATATTTTTTTAAGATCTAAGTGACTCCGTGATAGATAAACAGCCGTGCTTCACTCTGAAGGATCTCTGCTGCCTGCTCTGATTGTGTTTGCCAAACCCTGCCTGCCTTCAGGAGTGCCTTGGGGAGCTGCATTCAAGCCCAGAGGGGAAACTCTGTCCAGCAGCTTTGGGGTGCAGGGCAGTGACAGGGAAATGCTCCATCACCTCCTTTTTTTTGGGTAGGATCAGGCAGATTTGAGATCTGCACAGCTGGTGGAGATGGCAGCTAAAGCAGCCAGAGTGCGGCTGCCCCATCCCTGGCAGGGCTGCAGGCCAGGCTGGAAGGGTACCATGGGTACCCCAGGGATGCCCTGAGTGCCATCCCTGCCTTTGGGGGAGCAAGGGGATCCCAGAGTGCCATTCCTGCCTTTGGGGGGAACGAGGGCATCTCTGGGTACCCTGATCCCTGAGTGCCATCCCTGCCTTTGGGGGAATGAGAGCATCTCTGGGGCCCTGGGTACCCTGATCCCTGAGTGCCATCCCTGCCTTTGGGGGAACCAGGGCATCTCTGGGTACCCTGATCCCTGAGTGCCATCCCTGCCTTTAGAATGAGAGCATCTCTGGGTACCCTGGGTACCCTGATCTCTGAGTGCCATCCCTGCCTTTGGGGGAACCAGGGCATCTCTGGAGCCCTGGGAACCCCAATCCCTGAGTGCCATCCCTGCCTTTGGGGGAACCAGGGCATCTCTGGGTACCCTGATCCCTGAGTGCCATCCCTGCCTTTAGAATGAGAGCATCTCTGGGTACCCTGGGTACCCTGATCCCTGAGTGCCATCCCTGATTTTGAGGGGAACAAGGGCATCTCTGGGGTCCTGTGCAGCCCAATCCATCCTGTGGGCTCTGCAGGGCTCCAGAGCCATCTCTGCACCTTGGCACCCCCTCACTGCCCAGGTGGGTGCCAGCTCCCTGTCCCAGCCCTGGCTTTGCCAAGGCCAGAGGGGCAAGCTGGAGCTGTGGGGCAGCGAATCCAAATTTCATCTCTGCCCTCCCCAGGGGAGGTGCCAAACGAGCTGGTGGTTGTGCTAAAAGCTTTTCCTTCTCTCTTTCAAGAGGTTGCTGGGAGGAAATGGAGTGACCCGGTGCCCCCTGTTAATGTGCAGCACAAACGAAGCTGCTGCTGCTGCAAGGAGGAGCCCCCAGTGCAGCCCTCTGCCTGCAAGGTGTTTGCTTCCATTGATGTGTCTAATGGGAGCAATTCTCCCACAGCAGCTGCTGCAAATGAAGATATTTAATCATCTCCTAGACCCTGGTGGAACTTTTTGCACAGAATTTCTTTAAAATCGCCCTTCTCACACAATCAGGTGAAACACAAAAGAAGCCCAAGTGCTTTTTTTAAAAATTTCTTTAATTTTTTTAATTTTTTTTTTTTTTTTTTTGGTGATTTATTTCTCCAAGTTGTCATATTGAAATGAATGCAGGGTTCCTCCCTGCTGGATTTTTTTTCAAACACACAGCAAATGTTTCAATTACCAGCTCCGTGGGGGCTAAGAACAGGTAACATATGGCAAAATATGAGAGGCTGTGGATGATGCCCCATCCCTGGGATTGTTCAGGGCCATCTCTGAGCAGCCTGCTCTAAAGGAAGGTGTCCCTGTCCCCAGTATGATTTTTAATGTCCCTTGCAGCATTCTGCGTTCCTGTGAACGCTTCTGCCCCATCCCAGTGTCTGCCACTGTGGCTTCCAGCAGCATTTCCCTCCCTGATTTCTCTCAAATGCTTCCAGCAGCATTTCCCTCTCTGATTTCTCTCAAATGCTTCCAGCAGCGTTTCTCTCTTGCTCCCTGAGCACCAAGGCAGCCAAACCCCCTCCTGCAGTATCCCCTCCATTCCCAAAGTAGCTTAAGGGAGTTAGGTGTCCAGCACCCTCTGAAACGGGACTTGCCGGGGGGAAAATCTTCAAAAGCATCTTAGCAGCTTAGCTTAAGTCCCTTTGACTCCCAGGGGAACTTAAGCTCTTAAGAAATGTGGGTGCTCCAGAGCATTTCACCCTCTGTGCCTCGCTCCCCTGGCTCCTGGCTGCCTCCCAGCAGCTGCTCCTTGCAAACACTCCTCACTTTTATTATTTTTAATAATGCCCTGTGCTTACAGGCTGCACACATGGCCTTGCTTAGAGCAGGAGATTAGGCAGCACACAGGAATGAATGTCTTACAGGAGCTCCTTTACTGTAAGAATTAATCTTATTCCTGAAATGTGACCGTATCTAGCGCAAATCTGACCCCACTGGGGGCCATGGCTTCACTTAATTGCATTCTTTAGCAAGGATTGAGGTCTATTAGGTGGTTTGCTTGTGTTGCAGGGGACCCCGTGCCAGGGAATTTAGTGAATTTTGCAGCTCTGTGGAGCAGCACAGGAAAAGTGCCATTATGTTGGCTTGGCTGGTGCCAGCAGCTTGGCTGGGTGCTCAGGGACAGGCAGGGGTGAGCAAAGCTGCTCCAGAGAGAGCAAGGTAAGCCCTGAGGAGGGGTGAGCAGGGATGGCAGAGCCCTTTGGGATTGGAGCTTTCATCGGAACAATTCCCACTGGGTTTCAGCCTCCTTGTGTGGCAGCAGGGGGATCTGCTCTGGGGCAGGAATTGTGTCTATTCCCACTTCCAGGGCAAGCTCTGCCCCAGCCTGTCCTCCCCGTCCGCAGGGGAGCCAGGTGGGTGCCCACCCTGCTGTCCTGGCAGTCCCTCATGCAGGCACGGGGCTGCTCTGAAGGATGAGCTGCTGGATTGAAGCTGACATGCCCTAATATCTCTGCCAGCGCTCTGTGTCTCCGGCAGGGGCTGGGGAAGCACGTTAGCGCTGGAGTGGAAGTGTCACCCTCTGGCATCTCCTCCCTTCGTCTTGGAGCTGTTCTGGATCCCCTTTTCCAGACCTTCTCCTTCAGAGCCCATTACAGGGCAGGAAAAGCCGTGCTGGGTGTGGGAGGGTGGCGCTGCCAGGCTCCTCTCTCTGGGGGAGGCAGAACATTGAACATTTCCCTGACATTCAGCTCCATCCTGGGGGGACTCTGGGGATGTGCTGCTTCTCTTGGCTGCTCTCAGCTGTGGAAGATCATTGGTGCCGTGTCTGGGGAGCACAGGAGGCTCAAGGAGGAGTTTGGTGGCATTTTTGGCTCTGGTGGGGGTGGAGATGCTGCTCTGATAAAGGAAAGCAGGAGTTTCTGAAATGGTGGCTGAGCCAGCGTGGTTTGTTGGGTTTTATTTTAATACATTTTTATTTTATTTATTTATTATATTTATTTTAATTTAATTTAATACCTAATAATAATACACATTGATTTTAATACCTAAAATAGTCGGGTGCATCCTTGCTCTGTGCAGCGCCAGCCTCGCTGGTGGGAATGTGACTGAAGGAGGGAGAGCCAGGGAGCTGCAGCCCAGCTCTCTGTGTGCTGTGCTGGCACCGCTGCCACATCCCCACTTTAATTAACAGTTCCCATCACAGCCATTCACGCTGTTCCCACTCTCTGCTCGCCCCTGACAGCCACAAAAGAGACCCCAACGTGCTGTTCTGTGCCCTGGAACCCTGTGAACCCCGAGCTAGGGCTGGCTGGAGCCTCTCTGTGTTTCTCTGAGTGTGTCTAGAGCAAACATTTGAAGAGACTCCCAGTGATAGGATTGGGGTTTTTTTTCCCCTTTTTCTTGTTCCAGTATTTGTGCTCTGAAGCACGGTGGATCTGGGCTAGCACAGAGCACACAGCAGAGGCTTTGTAATCCTCAAAGTGTAAAGCTTCTCTCTGAAAAGTTGTTCTTTAGGGCTGAGTACGTATGGGGACGTCTTGTTTATCCTGGCTTTTCTTTTAATTCTGCACACTTCAGCCTTGGAGAGTTAATGGGACAGAAAAAGATGAAAATGCCCCTTCACACTGCCTGTCCCGACGCTCTCCCACCCTGATGTGTGTCAGAAAGCTTCAACAGCCTCACTATCCCCTTAGTCCTCTCAAAGCCTTTGATCATTGCACAATATCTCCTACCTGGCTCTCCTCCAAAAGGTGATAAACCCTGGGTTTGATTTCTAATTGGAGCAACGATAGCGGGAAGGAATCCGTCAGATCTGAGCGATGCTCGCCCGGCTCTGGCCATTATCCCTGATGGAAACCTCTGAGCTGCCAACGCCGTGAGGAGGCTGTGGCTGCAGCTCCGCTCTATTTTCAGCCCTTCTGGGGCAGATCCCACCTGTGGGACTGGGGGAAGCATTTCCCAGTGCTGACACACAGCACTGGGGTGGTGGGTGAGAGCACACAGCTGCCCTGATGCCGCTGCAGCTTTGCACTGGGATCAGGGTAAAGCTGTGGGCAGGGAGCTCCCTTTGGAGGCAGCAGTTGTCTCCATGGAAATGTGCTGGCAGGGTGAGGGCAGCAGGCTGGTGCTGAGCTGGAGCTGCCCCTGCTCCAGGGCAGAAAATCTCCCTCACCTCCCATGGAGGCTGTGTGGGTTTGATCCACCAGGATCAGCCGTGGCACACCCTGCTCCGGGTATCCTGTCTTCCACAGTTCCTCTGTGTGCTGCGAGTGGGGAAACTGAGGCACTGAGTGGGTAGGGGCTCTCAGACTGCTGCAGCCCCAGCCTTGCTGGAACATTTCCAGTGCGTGTTTGCTGTGCAAAAGGGGCTCTGGGACACCCCCATGACACCTGGCTCTGTGGTGGGGGAGCACAGCCTGTCTGGGCAGGAGCATCTCTCTTGAGGGGGATTTGTTGCCTTCCTTGCTGGGTTTTTCATGTGTGAGGTATTATATTGGAATTAAATCCATTTTAGGTTTGCTTCTTTGCCCTGTGCTTTTGTGGAAAAATCTCCCTTTCAGAGGGTCCTTGGGTCCTGTGCTGGTGAGGGAGGGAACCTGATGGGTTAAACTCCTGATGGGTTAAAGCTGGGCTGAACCTGATGGGTTAAACTCCTGATGGGTTAAAGCTGGGCTGAACCTGATGGGTTAAACTCCTGATGGGTTAAAGCTGGGCTGAACCTGATGGGTTAAACTCCTGATGGGTTAAAGCTGGGCTGAACCTGATGGGTTAAACTCCTGATGGGTTAAAGCTGGGCTGAACCTGATGGGTTAAACTCCTGATGGGTTAAAGCTGGGCTGAACCTGATGGGTTAAACTCCTGATGGGTTAAAGCTGGGCTGAACCTGATGGGTTAAACTCCTGATGGGTTAAAGCTGGGCTGAACCTGATGGGTTAAAAATGGGCTGGGCTCACCCCATGGGGCTGGTCCATGGAACTGGGCTTAACCCATGGGGCTGGGCTCAGCCCGTGGTGCTGGAGGCCCTGATGGAGCTGGGCTCTGCCCATGGAGCTGGGCTCTGCCCATGGAACTGGGCTCACATCATGGAGTTGGGCTCACCCCGTGGAGCTAGAGCCCCTGATGGAGCCAGGCTCACCCCATGGAGCTGGGTGGGTGCTCAGTGCCACCCCGGGGAAGGGAAGGTGCCCATGTCCCTGCAGGCCCGTGCGCTGCCATGGCCACTCAGGCCCTGCCCAGCCCCTGCCCACCCCCTGGCCATCCCCAGCCCCTCAGATCTGTCCCTTTGTGCCCCACAGGTGCTGACCAGGCTGGGGAGACGCCGCTGACCAGGCTGAGCCGGAGCCTGCCCGGCCGGGGCCCAGGGCCTGTGCAGAGGATGAGGATCCTTCCCAGCCCTGGAATGTCTTCGCTGCTGTCCCTCGTGAACGTCCTCTCCGTGCTGCTGATGGACTGCCTTGCTGAGAGTGAGTGACTCTGCTGTTCCCTGCTCCTTTCTTCACCATTCTCAATAGTTTTTCATTTCCCACCACCCTTAACTCTCCACCAGTGCCTTTCCATTTTTCCCAGCCCCACGGGCAGCTGGGTCCTCACAGCCTGCTTTGAGTTCCAGGTTGTTCCCAAGAGCTGGAGAGAAGGGGGGAAGCTGCCTGAGAGCCTTCCCCCACCTTTTCCAACCCCATCTCACCCATATTGTCCCCTCCTGCTCCTGCCTTTCACTGGTGACCATTGTCAGGTTCCTTTCTGGGGCTGGATTCCAAACAGCATTTCAAGAAAGAGCATTTGTGTTTCTCCTTCCCCTGAGTGAACCAGTTCCAGTCCAACACAGTTTTTATCTTTGCTGCCTTTCAATTCCTGCTTTAAAAAATGAAAAGGGGAAGGAAAAAAAGAAAAAAAAGAAGTGAAAATCTTCAGCGACTTGAGTGTAATGTTCCTTCGACATGAAGGCTGATCGCTTGGGATCAGTGGGGAATAGACTTTTCCAGGCTGATTGAATTATGAGGGGTTTTTTTCCTCCCCAGCAAAGCTGCTTGAAGCTGGTGAGAGGGCTGCTCTGGTCAGTGCAGCCCTTGACAGCTTTTCACGTAATCACTTGGTTATCAGGGTTTATTAGGATGACGGGGATTGAATGGATCCGCGACCTTTTGTTGCTGGGAGATGTTTTTGGAAGGGTCCTTTCCATCCTCTCTGCAGCAAGCAAGTGGGGATGTGCCTGCCCTTGCCTCTCTCTGAGTTTTGCTGGGTTCATGCTTAATCCCTCTTTGCAGAGAGGAGCACTCACGTGCAGGAAGATAATGTTGTGTTTTATTCTTTTTTCATTTCGTAAGCCTGGCGAGTGAGCTGGGCTCTGGGAGGTTCATGGTGGGGTGATCAGTCTGCACCTCAAATTGTGTCCAAAAAGAGACCCACAGCTTCAGCTGAGCTGAGTGGAGTGGCAGCAGCACTGCAGAGTGTGGCAGGGAATTGCCTTTTGCCCCAGGATTTATCCAGGGATTTATCCTACGTTGGTGATGGAGCTGATGCTATGCAGGGTCTTTATGAGCACCCAGAGTCAGTGGGGGCTGCTCTGTGGGCCCAGGGTGGCTTTGTTGGCTGTGAAACTGGGAATCTCCATTCCTGGCTCTTGGTGCAGTGCAGTCAGGAGCGGGGAATCAGTGGAAATCACTGTGAATCAGTGGAAATCTGGAGTCAGGACTCCAGGGTCTTGTTCTTGCCACTGGTTTCCTGTAACAGCACCTGGCAAAATCAGTTTGCAAAGCAAAGTCCATCTCTGCAGGAGTGGATGGAGAGCTCAGGTGTGCTGCAGCTCTGCAGCCTCTCTGTGTAAGGAGAGCCCCAATTGATACCTGTGAAAATTGGGGTCCATTTGAATTTTGAGTGCACAGGGGTCCTGTGTGCTCAGTGCTGACAGGGACGTGGCAGCATCAAGGCTTCTCCAAACCGTGGCTGAGTGACCTCAGTTCTCTCGTGCTTTTCATTTTCCTGGGAAGGAACAAACACCTTGTGTGTCCCTCCTCTTTGGGGTGAGGTTTGCTCAGGGATTCCAGCAGAGCTGGGAGATCCCTCGTGCTGCCTGGCTGCTCCAGAGCCCTTTTGGGGGAATTGTGCCCTCAGGAAGGGTTGGTGCTGGCCACACACAGAATGCACCCGTGGTGTGGCCTGAGCCCTGCTAAATCTGGCACTGCTCTGCTTGCAGCCAAGTTTCCCTCTCCCGTATTTCTGCAGTGTCCTTGGATCCTGAACTGGGAGGGTTGGGTGCTGTTTTCCCTCTGGCTGCTCACAGATGTCCGTGCAGGAACTTTGCAGGTTGCTGGGAAGGGGCCGGCTGCTCTTACCTGCTCGCTGTGCAGATGTTGGGCCAGATGTTGTGTCTGCTCTTGACCTGCAGCGTGCCAGCACCTCCCTGCCCTGTGCCCTGGGGATGCTGCCTGGTGCCAGCTGTCTCTGGAGCTCCCAGCCTGCTGAGGACGAGTGTGCAGTGAGCTGGTGATGGTTCCTGCCCTTGGAGGGGCTCCTGGGCGATCCCATTGCAGCCAGGCTGAGCTGCAAGCAGCAAACAGCTTTGTCTGTCACAGCTGCAGAGCCTGTGAGAGGAGCTGTCCCTGCTCTGACAATGTCCCCTCCCATCAGATGGCCCCGGGCTCTGTCACATTCCTGTAATCCCTTGGCCAGCTTCCATTTGGCCACGGCGCTGACCCCATTTCTGCCCTGATTCACCCCAGGCCCTGCAGCCCCCAGGCACACCGTGCTGGGAAGAGAGAGGGGAAACCCCTGGGACTGTGGATTTTGGAAGGGCATCACCTCCCAGCCTGGCAGGCAGCAGATCCCAGAGCCTGGGCTGAGCTGGGGCTCTCCTCTCTCCCAGTGCAGCTCTGTGGCCTCTGCAATCAAAGGACCATTAAAATACTTCCCTTCTCTCCCAGGCTAATTGATCTCAGTCAGTGATTTAAATCTTTCTGTGGCAGGAGCATTCTATTTAAAGGAAACTGCCATTTAAATTAAAAATCCAAAGCACCACGCTACTTTCTGCCCGCTGTTCCTCCTTGGGAAGCTGAAGAGAACAATAATTGAAAGGTGTGTGACACAGGCATGTTCTTTCTCTTTTCTCTTTGGTTGAATGTGGACATTTTCTTTGTTTCTTCCATGTGCTCAAAGGCAGCCATGGAAGTGGAAATTACTGATTCCATGATTATTTTCAGTGGTGCCATTAAATGGAAAGTATGATCCTTTTCTTGAGAGGTCTGCTGTTTGTGTGAGTACCGTGAATTGGCATGGCTGCAGGGAGTTAGGGAGGGCTCCCCAGGAGCTGCACAGCCAATTGTGCCCCTTGGAGCTGAGAGGAACCAGGCAGCAGAGACAGATGAGTCTGGAGAGAGGAATTGCTCCCAAATTGCTGATGGACCCGGGCACAGCACCAAGCCTTGCTGTTTCCTGTTCACACACCCAGAGCCATAAAGACTCCATGGTGAGCACCCTAAAACCTTTTACTCTGTGTGTGCAGAATGAGTGAGCACCCTAAAACCTCCTAATCTGTGTGCAGAATAACTGAGAGCCCTAAAACCTCCCACTCTGTGTGTGCAGAATGAGTGAGAACCCTGAAACTTCTCACTCTGTGTGCAGAATAACTGAGCACCCTAAAACCTCCCATTCTGTGTGTGCAGAATGAGTGAGAACCCTGAAACTTCTCACTCTGTGTGCAGAATAACTGAGCACCCTAAAACCTCCCATTCTGTGTGTGCAGAATGACTGAGAATGCTAAAACCTCTCATTTTGTGTGCAGAATAACTGAGTATCCTAAAACCTCTCGTTCTGTGTGTGCAGAATGAGTGAGAACCCTAAACCTTTTATTCTGTGTATACAGAATAACTGAGCACCCTAAAACCTCCCATTCTGTGTGTGCAGAATGAGTGAGAACCCTAAAACCTCTCATTGTGTGTGCAGAATAACTGAGAGCCCTAAAACCTCTCACTGTGTATGTGCAGAATGACTGAGAATGCTAAAACCTCTCATTCTGTGTGTGTAGAATAACTGAGCACCCTAAAACATCTCACTGTGTATGTGCAGAATGAGTGAGCACCCTAAAACCTCTCACTCTGTGTATACAGAATAACTGAGCACCCTAAAACCTCTCACTCTGTGTATACAGAATAACTGAGCACCCTAAAACCTCTAATTCTTTGTGCACAGAATGAGTGAGCAACCTAAAACCTCTCACTCTGTGCATGCAGAATAACCGAGCACCCTAAAACCTCCCATTCTGTGTGTGCAGATTGAGCACCCTAAAACCTCTCATTTTGTCTGTCCCTGGTGCAGCTGGGCAGAAGCTGCTCCTGCCCAGATGTGCAGGGCACAGCTGCTTTTGGCCAAGGGCAGTGGTCAGGCCCCTGTGCCCCCCGAAGGAACCACGTGCCCCCTCCAAGTGCTCCTCAGTTGCACATAAAAAGCCATTTAGTGCAAGGAAATGTGGCCATTTTTCTGACTGGAATCAGCATGCTCGCTGTTTTCAAGTGGATTTTTCTCATTGATTAAACCTTTGTGTTTTACAATAGCACTTTGCTAATTGGCACTTTGCATACACAGAAGGCTGGTGCATGGCTCTCTCCACCCCAGCAAAGATTTAAGGGCAGGGAACATTACTTATTACTTACATTTCCTTCCTTTTATAAATCACCGTATAGAAGCCTTACCAGCACACTCTGAAGCATTACCATAAATAATTAAATCTAAATTGCAATTGACAAAATAAAAGAATAAAGCCCCTTTTATGATGCATTACCCTGGCTTTCTTCCCTTTTAATTGCCCTTGCTCCATCATTAATTTGCAGAGCACAGTAATTCATGGGAGGTGCGTGTGAGGGGGGCTCTGTGAGCATCCAGCAGAGGCAGCAGCCAGGTTTGCAGCACGTGGGGCTCACAGAGGTGGTGGAGAAGCTGTGGTGGGATGGAGAAGCTGTGGTGGGATGGAGAAGCTGTGATGGGATGGAGAAGCTGTGGTGGGATGGAGAAGCTGTGGTGGGATGGCACTGGGGCCCCTCCAGGTCCATGTTCAGGCTGTGTTTTGGGAGCTGGTGCCTTGTTGAAGGTGTGGGGCATGGAAGGGCTGTGCTTTGTGCCAGCAGGGGCAGGAGCTGGTGGCTTCTCAGGGCTTTTCTGGGTCACTGTGAACCCAAGATTGTTAAAAGTCTCTCTTCCCAAATGCTCTTTGGACGCTTGAAGAATGAGTTGGAGCTCTTCATTTCTCGGTCTCAAGGTTGTTTATTGTATCTTATCTATAAAAAATTGTCTCCTGCCCTGTTGAGGTCCATCCAGCAGGACAGTCCAGGCACTCTGCCTGCCCCCAGGGCAGTGTTATGTCTTTATACTAAAAATTACCTGTACAATATTTACTATTACTTTCCAATACCTATCACCTGTGTTCGACAGTGAGCTTCTACTCTAAATTAATCTAATCGTGCCACCATCACAGCAGAAGATGGAGGCCAAGAAGAAGAAGGAGAAAGGCTGGACACACCCAGTTCCCTCCATCTTGCCTCCCTGAACCTCCATACCAAAACCCCAAAATCTACTTTCCCACCCCGTGATAACTTCACTAATATTCTACTTAAAGTGTTGTGGCTTGCAGATCTTCATCTAAGGTAGGTAACTTGCTCCATGGGTCATAATCAAACCCACAGGTGTTTGGGCTCTGTGCCAGGGTCTCTGAGCCCCCTGGCAGGGTCCTGGCATCCTGGACAGCCAGAGGGATGTCCTGGGTTCCCACAGTGGTGGGCTGGAGGAGGAGTAGAATTTATGAATTTAAGGTGGGAGCATACAGGAGGTTTTGTCATCATTTGGAGCGTGGTGGAGTTTTCCCTTGGAGTTGCACATTGTCCCTGCAGTGAGTGGGGCCTGAGAGAGGAGACAGCAGCTGAATCATCCTGGACAGGTGGAGATCCCTGCTCTCCTGCCCAGATCCACCTGCTGCTCCTGTTCCTCGTGCACCAGTTGCCTCTGCAGGCAGGGAACATCTCCCTGTCCTTGTGTGCACTGCCCTTCCCTTCCCGTTGCTGCCTTCTCCATGTGCCAGCTGTGATCTTGCTGAGGGTTCTGGGCTGGTTGTTGTCTCACTCAAGGACACTGAATTAAGCTTCTGTGTCACCTTGTTTAAGTGCCTGATTAAATTAAACCTTGCCTGACTGGATCAAGTGATGAATCTTTGCTTTTTTTTTTTTCTTTTTTTTTTTTAAGATAACTCAAATTGGAAAGTTTGTGTCTCCTGTAGGATCCAGAGAGGAAATCAATCATGTGTCGAAAGAGCTTCCTTGGGGGCAGAGGGGGCTGTCACTTGCCAGGTCTCAGCTGTGCCCCACGCTGGGAATGCTCATTGGATTAATCTCTGCTGAGGAGCACCTGGGGACAGCAGCAGCCACGGTGTTTGGGACCCAGCCATGGGTGTCTGCTGCTGAAGGATCCTTTCCCAGCCAGAGGCTCTTTCTGCTCAGCTTCATTAGATGGTTAAGTTAGGGGAAAAGAGCATCTGTTTGTTGTGTAAACAAGTGGCTTGTGCGAAAATGTCACCTGCAGAGGAGTGGGATGGGGGAAATGTCTGTCTTCATACCTGGATGCCAAAACTGGGGCTGTTCCTCTGTGTCAGGCTTTGCCAAGAAGCCAAGACTTCTTTCTTCATGTCCTTTTCTCACCAGCACTCCTTGCCCTTGCCAGGAAGGACGGGATCATTCCAGAGCCTCACGCTGGCTTTTCCTCTGTCCCTGTGCTTGTGTCTTCTCAAGACCAGCTCAGCACAAATCTCCTGGGTCACTGAAGGGAATCTGTGAGGGATTCCTCCCTTTTGTGGCCTGGCAAGCCCAGTATTATTCTTAGAAGGCAGGCAGAGTGTTTTTCAAGGACGCCCGACCAGAGGAATGTCATTCCTGCGTGCGTGGGATGGAATCTGGGCTCGAGCTGGCCTGTGAGACACAATCTCCCAAGAACACTTTTATTTACTCCCTGCCACTCTTCCCCTCCAGTCAAGGATGTTCTCTTGCAACATAATTGGTCCCAGTTCCCACCTTAGAAAGCTGTGATGTTCTGCGCACTGCAGCTGCCTTTAATTTTTTGGGGGATTGTTAAAGTTCACGAAAACAGTCACGTTTTACACCATCTGCTCTGTGCAGGGAGCTAACCAGGGTACAGGCTGCTGGCCAGGGAGAGGGGAGCATCCTCACTCTGTGACTGCACCTTCCCAACGCTCCTTTGCCTTGCCTCCATTGGCTTTTTTGAGCAAGGGCTTCCCTTGCTTGTTCAGTGTGATGAGCCCCAGGTGTTGTTCCAGCATCCTAGGCTCTCCTCCTGCAGTTCCTGAGCCATGTGAGGGGCTCTGATGAGCCCCAGATTTGGGTTCCAGCAGCCTGGACTGCTCTCCTGCAGTTCCTGAGCATCCCTGTGGGTCTCTGATGAGCCCCAGGTTTGGTTCCAGCAGCCCCTGAGCAGTTTGGGGGTCTCTGATGAGCCCCAGGTTTGGTTCCAGCAGCCCCCAAGCAGTTTGGGGAACTCTGATGAGCCCCAGGTTTGGTTCCAGCAGCCCCTGAGCAGTTTGGGGGTCTCTGATGAGCCCCAGGTTTGGTTCCAGCAGCCCCTGAGCAGTTTGGGGGTCTCTGATGAGCCCCAGGTTTGGTTCCAGCAGCCCCTGAGCAGTTTGGGGGTCTCTGATGAGCCCCAGGTTTGGTTCCAGCAGCCCCTGAGCAGTTTGGGGGTCTCTGATGAGCCCCAGGTTTGGTTCCAGCAGCCCCCCAAGCAGTTTGGGGAACTCTGATGAGCCCCAGGTTTGGTTCCAGCAGCCCCCAAGCAGTTTGGGGAACTCTGATGAGCCCCAGGTTTGGTTCCAGCAGCCCCCAAGCAGTTTGGGGGTCTCTGATGAGCCCCAGATTAGGTTCCAGCAGCCTGGGCTCTCCTCCTGCATTTCATGAGCATCGCTGTAGGTCTCTGATGAGCCCCAGATTTGGTTCCTGCAGCCCCTGAGCAGTTTGGGGGTCTCTGATGAGTCCCAGATTTGGTTCCTGCAGCCCCTGAGCAGTTTGGGGGTCTCTGATGAGCCCCAGGTTTGGTTCCAGCAGCCCCCAAGCAGTTTGGGGGTCTCTGATGAGCCCCAGGTTAGGTTCCAGCAGCCTGGGCTCTCCTCCTGCATTTCATGAGCATCCCTGTAGGTCTCTGATGAGCCCCAGGTTTGGTTCCAGCAGCCCCTGAGCAGTTTGGGGGTCTCTAATGAGCCCCAGGTTTGGTTCCAGCATCCTGGACTCTCCTCCTGCATCCCCTGACGAGCCCCGGGTTTGGTTCCTGGGCTCAGGATTAGGTTCCAGCAGTCTGGGCTCTGCTCCTGCAGCCCCTGTGGGATTTAGCAGCAGATCCCAGGGACAGAGAGACCTTTGGGATGTGGCAGCAACCACATCGAGGAGAGAGCAGCGCAAACGCATTTTGGATGTCTGCTGCTCTGGCTTTGAAAGGGGAGATTGGGATGAATGGTTTAAGGCATTGACAGGAGGGACTCTGGGCTGACCTGTTTTCCCAGAATCGTGCACACAGAGCCCTGTCCCACCCTGGTGGGTGCTGACATGAAACGTTTCCACGGGCGGGGTGGAAGCAGCGCCGCTCGTTTCATCCGCGGCGCGCGGAGTCGTTGCTGTTTCCTTTTGAGGCCGAGAGGAAAGGCAAAGCTTTAAAGAAGGGGGAAAAAAAAAAAATAAATAGAAGGAGCTGCAACTGGTTTAGCATTCTACAAAGTTTCTCCGAGTCCTCCAAATCTTTAATTGACTCAGGAGCATAAAATTGAGAAGGGGAGAGAGTGAGAGAGCGTGCGAGTGGCGCGAGTGATTTGAATAATTTATTGTCCTTTGAAGTTGCAAGAGAAATTTCAGCTGCCTTGGGGAGTAATTTCTCCCCATTCTGAAAGGGTTTCTCCTTATTTTAAACTCATTCAGAGGATGATAGTTTTGCATTTTCTGCATAATTAATGAGCGTAGCTCCCCCCACTCTCACGCAACCTCTAAAGAGTGGTGGGGTGATGAAACTTGGTGGTTTTTTTAATTAATAAAGTCAAATTAATTTGACTGTGTCCTCATCCTCCCTCACCTCCGTTGGAATCCATGGATTTATTTATAAATTAGTCTGAGCATGCTGCTAGGAGTGCTGACAGATCTTACAAATCTTTAGCCTGGACTTTGATTTGTTTGGATGAATTTGTGAAAAGATGGTGTGAGGTTGTTTTTTCAGTTCAGCTCTTAAAGATCACCTTGAGACTGGCTCCAGTGATCTCCCAGGGAGCCAGGAAGATCCTGCAGCTCTCATTTCCCTTTTTCTGTCTGTTTGGGGAGGATCTGCTTGCTTTTGAGGGCGTTTGTGGTTTTTTTTTTTCTCTGTGAGTGCTATGATACACTGCTTTTAATTGTGGAACTACTAATTGTGATTAATTCCAGTAGCTGCCCCTCGAGGGCAGTGAAAGGGAGAGGGATCTTTTTCATGGTGCCTGGAAGGGCTGCAGGACAAGCCATCCCTTGACATGTTTTTCCATGTTCTGGTATCCCCTGTGGACTCTGGTTCTGTAGTGACTCCAACAGAGCAGTGGAGGTTGAGCAAAGAGCCAAATCCTTTTCAGCTGGCTCTTTCCTAGGTGGGTGGTGAATCAGGATGCCAATACCAATGACCTGGCTGGAGGAGAAGCTGTCTGAGCGATATGGCAAGGGCAGAGCTGCTGCTGGCTAACAGCCTGGGATTGCTGTCATTGATGGACAAGGGGCCCTCATTAAGTTGCCAGAACAGCTCCTGGGGTCTCTGGCTCTGCCCTGGGTTGTTATGCCTTGTTATGGGACGTGTGGACAGATCTGGGGTGAGATGCTGATAGAGGGTACCCTCAGGGTCCTCTCTGGCCACGCTCCTGTGCTTGCTGGAGCTTCCTCATCAAGGGAAATTTAGGTTGGATATCGGGAAAAAGTTTTCTACAGAAAGAGCGGTAAAGTTCTGGAATGTTCTGCTCGAGGAGGAGGTGGAGTCACCACCCCTGGGTGTGTTTAACGAAGCCTGGATGTGGCACTGGGTGCCAGGGTTTAATTGAGGTGCTGGGGCTGGGTTGGATTTATGACCTCTAGGATCTCTTCCAATCTGGTCATTCTGGGAATTTGGGGGAGTTTTGGGAATTCCCAGGGACCAGGGAGGTGGTGGAGTCCCCATCCCTGGGTGTGTTTAACAAAGCCTGGATGTGGCACTGGGTTTAACTGAGGTTTTGGGGCTGGGTTGGCCTCCATGATCTTTAGGGTCTCTCCCGACCCAGTGATTCTGTGAGTTCTGTGAATCCCAGGCTGCCATCCTCCATTACACCAGTGCTCATCTCCCTCAGCTCCTGCTGCTCACCAGCACCTGCAGCTTTCTCCTGGTAGTGCCAGCAGGTGGAGGAGGATCCTGGCCAGAGCTCCACCTGCATCCCCACCTGGTCACTCCTTGCTTGGTGGGAGCAGAGATCAGCAGCTGGGGCACCTGCTGTGCTCCCCGTGGCATGGGTGAGGGAAGGGAGGTGGGGAAACTGAGGCAGGGGAGGAGGAGCTTTGTGGAATGGCCACACAACTCCCTGTCCTGTCTCACCCGGCAGTTTCCATCCCCTGTGTGTAGCACCACACGTGCCCTGACCCTTTGCATGAATCCCAGCTGGAGGATTTGTGTTCTCCTGGGCTGTGTCGAGGTGCCACTCCCTGGAGCTGGGGCTCATCCCGTTTGCCATGGAGGGAGGTGGATCCTTTCCATGCATGGGGATGTGCAGCCTGGAGGAATCCTGTCAGAGCAGGATGAATTCATCCCAGCTGCTGCTCCCAGGTGATAAGGAGCAGCCCATCCCTGAAAACCAGCATTTAAACAGACCAGGAGCACGGATTATGCTTCCCCTCCAGCAGGCAGGATAAGGTGGTTTTTCTCACCTTGGATGTCAGAATTAGGAGCAGATTTTTGGTAGCCTCAGCCTCCTCCTGCCTCAGTGCTGCAGGCTTCCAAAGGTCTGGATCCCAGGGCACTGCAGGCAGGAGCTTGTGTGGGTGTGCCAGATCCCCAGATTACCATCCTCGTGTGAGAGCAGCCTGGCATGTGCTGCCTGCACAAGGGGAGCTGGCACAGGGTTGGGGCTGTTGGATTTGTGTGGTGAAGGTGTACTAAATTAATTCTTCATCTTCCTCACCATTTTCTGTGTGTGTTAACTCCAGTGCCATCCTTCACTGCTGTCCTTCCTCCTCTGGGGCCTTGCAGAAAGGAGAGGTGTGGAAAGGAATCCTCCAAGCATCTTCCTCACCATTTTCTGTGTGTGTTAACTCCAGTGCCGTCCTTCACTGCTGTCCTTCCTCCTCTGGGGCCTTGCAGAAAGGAGAGGGGTGGAAAGGAATCCTCCAAGTGACATTCCCCCTGCCCACAGGGGGACAGCATCCTGTGGTAACCCAGCCTTTCCGAGGCAGGTGAGGGCTTTGGTGGCTCAGCAGCAGGGGAATAGCCAGGTGCAAGCATTTCACTTCTAAAATAAAACCATCCTCAGTCTTTTTTTACCCTCCTCTGCCCAACCTTGCCAGTGCCATCTCCCTGAAGGGAGCCAAGAGCTGCTGACAGTCAGAGGAAGTCTCCATCTGAAGCCTATAATTATCCTGTCTGCCTTCCCAGAAAAGGCCAGTTTGGGAGCAGGCATGCTCCTGTTCCCTGGGCCAGCCCTGCCCTCCCCAATTACTGCCTAATGGACTTTTTATGATGATAAGACTGGGTTGGGGAGAAGTTATTGACGGGGAAATGGAATATAATTCACTCCCTGTTTGTTTGTTCTGTCAGAAAACCCTCATTTTAATTTTATTTGCGAGGCACCGAGAAACAGCCCTCGGAAAGAAAAAGGTGCAAAACCTGTCAGTAAAACCCTGGATTTTGTGAGGTTCAGAGTGTCTGCAGGAGCTCTCCAAGGGGTGTCCTCAATCCTGTGGAGTGCATCCATAGACACTCCTCCCCAGTGCTTCTCCCTCACTTTTCCTGAAGGAAAATGTGGATTCTGGTTGTTCTGAAGCAAATGTGAATTCTGGAGCTTTCCTGAAGGAAAATGTGAATTCTGGTTGTCCTGAAGGAAATGTGAATTCTAGAGGTTTCTCACTTGTCCTGAAGGAAAATGTGAATTCTGGAGCTTTCCTGAAGAAAAATGTGAATTCTGGAGCCGTGTTCCTGTAGCCTGTGTGCAGCTCCCCCACGCTGCTGCTGTGGAGCACAGACCCATTCCCAAGAGCCCATCCCTGCTCCCCACTCTCCATCTGTCTCAAATCTGGCTGCTCTCTCCTGTTTTCATCTGCTCTGTGCTTTCTCCTCCATCCAACCCTCACTTCCTTGCTCTGAGCACCTCCCTCCTCTCCAAATTGCCCCACTTCTCCTCACTTGGAAGGGGCCCACGAGGATCAGCAAAGTCCAAATCCTGGCCCAGGGGTCAGCCCCAAGAATCCCACTCTGGGCCATTTTCCCTGCTGGTGTCTTTCCATTCCCACTGGTTCTCCCATCCTTCCTGCTCCCCATTTTATCTCCCCGTCCACTGAGGCGACAGAGCTGCTCCTCTGGTTGTTCCCAGTTCAGGGCAGGGATCTCCATGTACAGGTAGAGAAGAACAGCAGCTGTGTGTGTAAAACTGATCCCTGGGAGCAGAAAAGAAACCCTGGGAGCAGAAAAGAAACCCTGGGAGCAGCAGAGAGAGAAACCCTGGAGGCAGCAGGAGACAAATCCTGGGAGAAGGAGACAAATCTTGGGAGCAGCAGGAAAACTCTGGGAGCATGGTTGGACCCCAGTCCCACCTTCCTGGACCCCAGTCCCACCTTCCTGGACCCCAGTCCCACCTTCCTAGACAGGAATTCAAAGCACAACTATTTTGTGGAGCACCTTGGGCTCATTCTCCATCTGGAGAAATTGTGGAAAAGGGAGATGGGAGTTCCACTAAAGCAGCAGAAAGCTCCAGCCCAGAAACCAAAGGGAAGAGAGAGGAGGAGAAGGGGGGGTTTAATGCTGTGCATGGCAGTGGGAATGACATCAAATTTGCTCCAGGTTGCTCTGGAAATTAGCAGGAGGTGGGAAATAACAGGGAGAGATGTCTCATTCCAGCTGACATGGCTTGGTTATGGGGAAATTCCAGAAGAATTTCAATGTTTATCTTTTTCCCCAAGAAGCACCTCTTGGGGAAGGTGTCTGAGCTCTCCCTGGCGAGGTTTTTGTGGTTGTTTTGTGGTTGTTTTTTTCTCTCTGTGTTCCAAGGCTGCAGCTGTGCTCGGTGCCACCTGGGGTGCTGAGCGTGGAGCAGTCTGTGCCCTGCTCCGAGCTGCGTGTGGTGTCTGGGGCAGGACAGACAGACAGACAGGTGTGAGAGATGAGGCTTGTCACCCCCCTGCCTCGTGTGGCAGCTGGGGGTGCAGCAAGGGCGAGCCCAAGGGCAGCTGGGCTGGCACCAGAGCCAGAATCCCAATTATGGGAACGCTCTGGAGCCCAGAACAGCTCGCTGGGTTGTGCAGCTAAAAGCAAAATAACATCGGCCATGAGTGGCTTCGTGGTCTCATCTTTTACTTTTGCTCTCAGAGGTGGAGCTGTGTGTGTGTGTGTGTGCACAAAATGGTGAATTTCCTTCTACTGGGTGGTTTTGGGTGAGGATGGAAGCTGTCTCTGCCTCTCCTGCAGCATGGGCACGCTCCCAAGTGGGTTCTCCATGGGGGATGTGGGGCTCAGACCACTGGAGGTGAAGGAATGATGAGGTGGAGGGGAATGATGAGCACATGGGTGATTTGCTGGAGGTGGAACAGGAATGATGAGCACAAGGAGGGCTGTGCTGGTGGGCAGGGCAGCTCATCGGGCAGCAGGAAAATGCCCTCCCTGCTGTACCCCTGCTGCAGCCTCAGCTCTGGGGCACTCTGGGGACCAAGGGAGAGCCTGCTCCATCCCCAGTGGGATAATGAGGGTTGGTCACCGGCCAGGAAGGAGCTGCAGCTCTGTGTGGGTCAGCAGGACGGGCGTGTGGGCAAGGCAGGGACGCGGTGCCCATCCATAACTGCTTCTTCCTTCTTCTCCCCCTGCTGCCATCAGTTGTCAGCTCGGATCTGTGAAGCTCATTTGTTCTCCTGCCTGTCTCCCACCCCTCAGAGCACCTCTGGGCTCCCCATCCCTCTCCCTGTCTGTGTTTTGTGATGTTTCAGACAGGCATATGGTGGCTGGGCTGTCTCCCTCGCTGCTCGTCCATCACCGCCCATCCAGCGTGGCAGCCCCTCCTGAGGGGCTCTGGTGGAAAGGCTGAGCTGTCCCCTCCTTCTCCCCACTCCTACACCCCTCCAGCCTCGCTGCTGCAGAGCTCCCAGCCTGTTGTGTCATCCTCACAGGGAGATGCTGGCTGGTTTTTACACGACTGTGTTCCAGTGGCTTTTCCTGCCTTGGTGTCGCAGGGACGGGGGAAGGAGGAGAGGGGAGAGGAGGCAGCAGCATCTTTGTGTTTGGTGAGGAACTGCCTGGGTGTGCAGCCCTGTCCTGCGGGCTGGGGGAGGAGGAGGAGACCCTCACCCTTCTCACCTGAGCCCCAAAATCCTGTGGAGCCCAGGGCATGAGAAGCAGGAGGGATCTCTCTGTTCTCCATGTGCCAGCGGAGCTCAGGGCATGGGAACCAGGGGGGATCTCTCTCTGTCCACAGGAATCAGGAGGGATCTCTCTCTATTCAAGGGCACAGGAACCAGGAGGGATCTCTCTCTATTCAAGGGCACAGGAACCAGGAGGGATTTCTCTCTGTCCCCATGCACAGGAACCAGGAGGGTTCCTGTAGCCTCTGTTCTCCATGTGCCATTGGAGCTCAGGGCATGGAAACCAGGAGGGATTTCTCTCTCTCTCTCTCTCCCAGGACACAGGGCACAGGAGGGATTTCTCTCCATCCACAGGAACCAGGAGGGATTTCTCTCTGTTCCTGCAGAGACCAGGGCACAGAAACCAGGAGGGATCTCTATCCATAGGAGTCAGGAGAGATCTCTCTCTGTCCAAGGGCACAGAAATCAGGAGGGATCTCTCTGTTCCTGTGTGCTGGTGGAGCTGCCAGAAGGGTTCTCTCTGTCCACGGGCACAGGAACCAGGAGGGATCTCTCTCTGTCCACAGGAACCAGGAGGGATCTCTCTCTGTCCACGGGCACAGGAACCAGGAGGGATCTCTCTCTGTCCACAGGAACCAGGAGGGATCTCTCTCTATCCACAGGAACCAGGAGGGATCTCTCTCTGTCCACAGGAACCAGGAGGGATCTCTCTCTGTCCACAGGAACCAGGAGGGATCTCTCTCTGTCCACAGGAACCAGGAGGGATCTCTCCATACAAGGGCAATTTTCAAATCAACACTTTAGCTCTGATTCTCACCCATTTTCCAAGCGAGCAGTAAAATCCAATGGGTTGGGTGGTGGGGGTTTTTTATTTGGCTCCTTGTGTGTAACACTGAGCTCCTTGTGGGCAGCTGGGAGTTGCAGGAGCTCAGGAAAAGCCCCAAGCACAGCCAGCTCAGCCCCCATCACCCCACCCTGACCCCACAAAGGGATGCTGAGCCATGACTCCAAATTCAGTGGGTTTTTAAAGCACCATCCCGTTCTGAGGACGGAAATAGAACCTTGTTTTTCTCCTCGTCTCAGCTCTCATCAGGCAGCCTGCACCCATTTAAATGTATACGTGACATTAAGGTTTATTAGGGGCTTTTATTTTAGGAAATGAACTCGCATCAATAAAGTGTTCTTAAAAGCCCTGGATGTTTTTAGCTGTACCTTCAGCATTGACTTCTGCAAACCCTTCAGATATCGAGCGGAGGTGAGGGCAGGAAGGAAGTCAGGGCCAGAGTGAGCATTTATATCTTAGCCTGGAGCAAAGTTTGGGTTTTGCCTTTCTCAGATGCAAGACAGATCCCCCAGCGCCAGCTCCTCCAGTGGGACCTGCCTGATAACCTTTAGCTGTAACATTGCAAAGAAGGCTCTGACCTCTAAATATAGATTTGGATATTTATAAATGCACTGCTTTGTACACACAGCATTCGGTGGGACGTAAACAGCTCCAGCAAATTGTATTTACCTCCAGCATGGAAACAAATGCTTGATTGCATCACATGAGCTTGCTCAGTGCCTTTTATTTATATACTGCTGGCCAGGGAAGGGGAGAAGGTTTCCTTTTGTCTTCTGACCCCTAAAAGACCCTGGAGACTTCTCCTCATTTCCCCTTTGCCCCCGTGGGGGAAAGCTGTTTGCATCTTATTTTATAGCCCCCTGAGTATGAACAGATAAATACACACATCTCAGAGTCACATGCTCTGCTCTCCTCAAGAAAACAGACGGCAGCTTTATGATCTGAGTGATTTTATTTGAAGACAGCTGTTTGGCCTTGTGATTTAAATATTTCAATAAATTTTAAACTAACGAGACGAGAGGAAAGCGTTCGAGGAAAACAGGTTAGAGCATGAAAGGAGGGTTTCCAGAGGGCGGGGGGCAATGTGGGCTGTGCATAAATGCTGCTGGCCTTGTGGGCACCTCAGAGAGCCCATGCCAGGCTCTGCCATCCCTGCAGAGCTGCTCTGAGGGCAGGGGGATGCTGGTGGGACCAGGGAGTGGCTGAGGGAGAGGTGCTCAGGGCTCAGGTGTTGTTTTTTTTCAGGTGTTGTTTTTTTCAGGTGTTTTTTTTTCAGGTGTTGTTTTTTTTCAGGTGTTGTTTTTTTCAGGTGTTGTTTTTTTTCAGGTGTATTGAGGCATTGCTGCCCTGCTGCTGGCTCTGGGGAGGTTGCAGGAGACCCTGGCTCTCTCTAGATAAAAAAAGGACACAAATGAGCCCTAATTTTAACATCCCTCATAATCTTACTCCTGCTCATTAACCTTCTAGGACTACTACCCTACATGTTCACCCCAGCCACCCAACTATCTGTAAACTTGGCCCTAGCCTTCCCCATGGGAGTCTTTTCTGGGAGTCTCGTGCTGGGCATCTATTTCAAGGTCCTTCTCCCACCTTCTGCCCTTTCCTGGCTTTGTTCCTGTAAATCTCCCCTGTTCCTTGGTGTTTTGGTGTCTCCAAGGGGTTGGGAAGTGCAATTCACTGTTTCTAAGTGTTGTTTTCAGCTCTACCAGCTTCTGGTGATGCTCATTAGGTGCCTTTTGCAAGGGCAATTTCCCCTGTACAAAACAATTTAAAAGTCCACTTTTCAGGAGTAAAAAGAGGTTTTGCAACATTGAAATCTCTTTGAAGGATCAGGCCCTTCATCATTTTCTGCTGGAGCTAATTCATATGTAGAGCGGAGGTAAAGGCTGCTCTGAAAAAGGCCAAGAGGTTTAATTTCAACTGGGATCATTAAGAATAGCAGCAACAACACCACTACTGTTAACTACAAACCGTGTTTATTGGGGTCTGTCTTTGTGAGTGCCACTGATGGTGTTCCCTTTCTGTCCCCAAGGTCCCCCTGTGTTCATTAAGAAGCCTGTGGACCAAATTGGTGTGTCAGGAGGGGTGGCCTCCTTCGTGTGCCAAGCCACTGGAGACCCAAAGCCAAGGGTCACCTGGAACAAGAAAGGGAAGAAAGTGAACTCTCAGAGGTTTGAGGTAAGAGATGCCCTTGAAATCTGGTGTCACTGGGAGGAGAGACTGACACAAAGCAGCCCCTGCTCCTCTCTGGCCACCCCCAGGCCTGATAATAAAGGGAAATTTGGAAGGGGAGGAGTTTTAACAGCAGGAGGAGAGAAGTGCAAGCTCTTGGCCATGTCAACAGCTGGGTTTGTTCCAAAGCAAGAGAGAACTTGGCTCAGTTGTGTTATTGAAGATTTTTATTTTGTTTCGTTGTGTTTTTTCCCTTCCTGGGATGTAATATAACTTCCTGCTTTCCTAAGAAACCCCAGCTAAGCTGGTGGTGCTTCAGCTCTGTAAATGCACCTTTCATACCCATCTGTGGCTCTGCATTTCAACTCTGGGACAGTCTGGAGTAAACACTGCAGTTGTTGGCAGCCAGACCCAAGCAATTGGCATTGTTTAGATAGAAATGAGAGCAGAGGAGCAAGGACTGGGAGGTCATCCTGTGGAATTTGCTGTGGGACTCAGCCCTGCCAGGCAGCTGTGTGCTCAGAGGAGCTTTGTGCTGTCAGCTGCCCCTGCAGATGGAGGAACAAGGCAGGGCTCCATTTTTATTTTGTTTTCCTTTGGTCTGTTTCATCCTCCTTCACCCCAGTTGTGCTCTGAGCATCCACCCCCACACCCCATCACCATGGCTTGTTCTCTCAGAGCTTTTGAGGTGCACCCTGGGGGTTTGGTGGGTCAGTGATCACTGGCAGGGTTTGGCTGTGGCACTGATGATGTGTGTCTGGTGTCTCTCAGAAGCAGCAGCCCGGGGCACTGATCCTGTGTGTGTCTCTCTCTGTCCCCAGACCATTGAGTTTGATGAGAGTGCAGGAGCTGTTCTGAGGATCCAGCCCCTGAGGACCCCCCGGGATGAGAACATTTACGAGTGTGTTGCTCAGAACCCCCATGGGGAGGTCACTGTCCACGCCAAGCTCACCGTGCTCCGAGGTAAGAACCTGCCCCATCTGGCTGGGAAGAATGTCAAAAACCCATGGCTGAAGTACAAAATCCTCCTTGTTTGGAGGTTTGGTTGGGTTTGTTGAGTTGGGTTTGTTGGGTTTGGTTGAGTTGGTTGGGGTTTTTGGGTTGGGTTTGTTGGGTTTCATTGAGTTTCTTGAGTTGGGTTTGTTGGGTTGGGTTTGTTGGATTTTGTTGGGTTTGGTTAAGTTTGTTGGGTTTGGTTGGGTTTGTTGGATTGGGTTGAGTTTGTTGGGTTGGGTTTGTTGTGTTTGGTTGGGTTTGTTGGGTTGGGTTGGGTTTGATTGGATTTTGTTGGGTTGGGTTTGTTGCGTTCAGTTGGGTTTTTTGGATTTGGTTTGTTGGGTTTGGTTGGGGTTTTTGGGTTTGGTTGGGTTTGTCGGATTTGGTTTGATGGATTTGGTTTGTTGGATTTCGTTGGGTTTGGTTGGTTTTGTTGGATTTTGTTGTGTTTGGTTTGGTTTGTTCTGACCCATCAGATCTCTTTGCTACTCTTACCCCCAAGAGGAATAAAAATGCTGTGTAGAAACTGAGCTAAACCTCCCTTCAGGGGGTTTTTGACTGACGATGTGCTGGGGTTCCTTCCACCCTGAATTATTCCATCACCCTTATGATCTTCCTCCCCTCCAAAAATTCCTTCCCCAGATTCAGGAGCAGCACCAGGAGCTCCCCATTACACACAGAAATGCAGCTCCAGGAAAACCCTCACTGAGGAATCATTTAATGGGCTGGGGTTAATGCCATTATTATGGATCTGCATGGGCTTTCACACATTTGGTAGCAGCACAAACGTTTTTCCTTGTGCAGGATTCCTGTTGTGCCTTTCTGGGCTTCTCCCCTCTTCCCAGAGGTCCTTGGCTCTGTGCACTCTCCAAGAAAACAATTCCCTTCTCCATTTTGTTCTGGTTCTTTTTCCCACTTGTCCCCGTTACAGAGGATGTTTACATGGATGCCTCCCTCGTGTCATCTGCTTGAAATATGCTCCCTGAACTGGATGTGGGGGAGGGAACAACATGCTGCTGCTCTGGATGCCTCTGGATGTTTGCTGTTATTGCCCTGGAGATCCCCAAAATCACTGTGGGCGAGGCTGGGTGCTAAAAGTGACCCATTTGAGGGTTTGGAGCACCCAGAGATGTTCTCTGTTCAAAGCACAGGGCAGTGCAGGTGATCCTGGTGGGAATTGGGGTGGTGGATTGGAGCCTGAGAGCTCCCAAGGGGAATTTAGCTTGGCTGTGGATGAAGCCATGGGTGTTTGAGCATCAGCAGCAGTAAAAGCCATTCTCTCTGCAGTGAACAATCCCAGGAGCTGCAGGCAGGAGCCCCACGGGGCCAAGGGGTAGCTCTGCCTATGGGGCAGTCAGAAACTCCAGTGTTCCCTCCAGGAGCAGCTCAAATCCATAAATGTCCATAAATTTTGGATATTTATGTTTGAGCAGGCAACGAGCACATCCTTCATAGCTGCAGAGCAGAATTGGTGTGTGACCCCCCCCCCCAAAGTGCGGCAGGGAATTCACACCCGACACGAGGGGCACAAGGCAAAGCCCCCAGCCTCCCTTTTCAGCTGGGAATGTCCCTGCCTGGGCTCTGTGCTGTCAGGATTTTGGCTGCCTGGGAGCGTGGGGGGCCGTGGTCCAGTCATGCCTGACAGATTTGTGTAGGTGCCTTAGATGTGTGTGCAGCTCCTGTGCCTGGCGTGGCATTTAACCTTCTGTTGGAGGGAGGTGGTGGGATGGAGCTGTCAGGAGCTTGGAACGGTGCAGTGTGACAGGAGTGTGTCTAACTGTGGTTATCCCAGAGGGTGGGAGCCTTATTCTTCACACTTATTCCCATGGATTCCTTTGGAGCTGTGACAGCCTGGGAGAAGGGCCCCTGCAGTCATATTCAGAGCTTGTGCCCCTTAAATTCAGCTGCAAGCAGTGGCAAGGGAAGGTTCTGCCCCTGCAGTGATATTCAGAGCTTTTACCCCTTACATTCAGCTACAAGCAGTAGCAGGGGAAGGTTCTGCAGTGATATTCAGAGTTTTTACCCCATAAATTCGGCTACAAGCAGTGGAAGGTTCTGCCCCTGCAGTGATATTCAGAGTTTTTACCCCGTAAATTCGGCTACAAGCAGTGGAAGGTTCTGCCCCTGCAGTGATATTCAGAGTTTTTACCCCTTAAATTCAGCTACAGGCAGTGGCAGGGAAGGTTCTGCAGTCATATTCAGAGCTTGTACCCCTTAAATTCAGCTGCAAGCAGTGGCAAGGGAAGGCTCTGCCCCTGCAGTGATATTCAGAGTTTTTACCCCTTGAATGACTCCATCCTCCATCACCCCTCAGCTCTCCCACAGCAGTTTGTCTCCTCTTTATCTGCGTTTTCAAGTGCCGGGGAAGTGAAAAGCACCGAGCCAAAGGCACTGATGTGCACAATGACAAAGTGAGCATGCTGGCATCCACTCCTCTCCTGTTCCTCCCCTCTTCTGCACTCACCCACTCTCCTGTTTGTCTTTTCTCTCCCTGCTCAGCCTCCTCCTCTGTGTCTCTGCTCTGGCTTGCAGAGCTGGTGCTGAGCAGGGAGAGGGGGCTGCTCCACAGCCTGCAGATGGATGGGAGCCGTCACTGGCAGAACCTGTTACCTTGGCACACTCTGCAGGGTGCAAACCTGAGCCCAGCTGCTGCCAGCAGCTCGGGGGGCTCTGGGGCAGCTGTGCAGCCTGTGCTGCTGTGATCCCACGCGTTCCTGGGGGGGCCTTCCTGCACTTCCAGCACTGCAGCATGTCCTCAGCCTCCTAACAGCAAATAGCACAGAAAATATTTCCTCTTTCAGAAGAGAGAGCAATACATCCTTCCCTGCTGAAGGGATTGAGCGTAAGCCCCTGTATGATTACTCCTGGATCAGACCCTGGTGGAAACCCACATGCCTTCACTTGAAAATCTTCACTTGAAAACAGGAAACTGCAGGAGAGGAAACCCTGGGGAACCCCTGAGCAGCAGAGCTGGGATGGACACTGCTCAACTCAGTCCCTTCCCAGCTTGTCCTTCCTGCTCTGCTTCTCTGGGATCCCACTCTGGGAGGGCTCTGGGCACTGGCTGTTCTTCCACAGCTGGCTGGAGAGACTGCTGCAAACCTGACTGCTGCAGGGCTCGGAGAAAAGGAAAGAAAGTGGATTTGGGAAGCATTTTCCAGTTGGTTTTGAGTCCAGCTGTTGTTATTTTTCGTTGTAGCTCAGGCAGGAAGGAAGGTTGTTGGCAGAGGCACCCCAGCCCTCAGTTGGTGGAGATTCTCTAAGCTGCCCACTGCCAAGAAGGATATTTAAATTTTATATATATAAATATATGTAATATTTCCTATTATTTATATTAATATTTATATTACATATAAATTGATACAAATATAATATATAAATTTAAAATTAAGAGGTAAAAATATAAAAATTTATATTTCTATATTTTATATTTTTATAAATATATAAGTATATATAAATACATTTTATATATTATATATTATCTAAAATTATAATATATAAAATATATAAAGATATTAAAATTAATAATATTTGTAATTAAATAGAATTATAAATTTAAAGTATCTGCATCTCTTGGGATAGATACAGACTGAGAGGTTGTGGACTCCCCATCCCTTGTGGTTTGTTGTTTTTTGGGTTTTTTTTTTTTTTTTTTTTGTAATTGTTGGCTTTAAATCACAAAAGGTAAACAAGAAGCAGCTCTGGATGCTCAGCAGAGAGTCCCATGGGAAAGGGAAGCTGCCCCCTCCAAAATGTTACCTCGCCATTTGGAAAATTCCTGGCAGCCTTTCTTCAAACTTGACTTGTTTTGCTTTCCTTGTAGTGACCTGAAAATTGGGTGACATTGACAGCAGATTAATTCTGTAGCTCCTGAATAACATCAAAGTAATTTTACCAGAGATGCCTGTGGAAGGAGGGTACCTGGGGACACGTTAGAGGAGGGAACACAGGCACTGCCTGCTTTGGGGTGCACACACATATCTGAGGGTGCCTTTATTGCCTGGGAGCCCACAAGTTTTAATAGCATTGTTAGGCTTTCACAGTGGAACCTGCAGCTCCAGAGAAATGGAATCGACAGACAGAGCACATGGCTGAGACTCCTCCCTGCATTAAAATTGTCTTGGCTGGGCAGTAACAGAGAGCTGAGGCACAGGGACAGACACTTGGGTGGAAATAACTTGTTGATGTAATTCCACAAGGCACACAGTGCCAGGATACCTGGGGACAGGGCGGCTCTGGTGCTCATAAACATAATGAAAGGAGCAGGGACAGCTTCGAGAGTGCTGGGTTTTGATTTTGATCCTGATTTTGATCCTGATTCCTGCTTCTTCCACCCTGAATGAGGACAGTAGAGACCGGCCAGCATCCACATCTCCAGAGGAGAGTGAAAAATCCCTCCTCCTCCTCCCTTCAGAGCATCCTCATGGCTCTGTGCACCGGCTCCATGGCACGGCTGCTCACGCTCACACCCTCCTCCTCTAAATTATTAAACAACTGTGTACACCCTGCGGGGGAAAGAGCACAGCAACACCCTCTTTATCTTCCTTAATCATCCTCATTTCCAGCACAGCTAATTAGCTACACCCAGAGTGACAGGGGGCCGGAGCAGCCCCGTGCCCTGGCTGGGGCTGGGTGTGTGCAGCTGGGCTGGGTCCAGGCACAGAACGTGTCCCCAGGTGGGATTTATTGTAAATGACAGCTGAAGTGCTCCTCTCTCTCTTCCCCTGCCTCTCCTCATCCCTCCTCCCCTGTTCTTTCTCACCCTCCTTTGCTCAGTGAGGCATTGAGGTGTTTCACCAGCTCAGGGGGGCTGTGGGAGCTGGGTCTGAGTCAGGGATGGACAAAGGTGTGGGGCTGTTCCTTGAACAAGGTGTGGGGCTGTTCCTTGAACAACGTGTGGGGCTGTTCCATGAACAAGGTGTGGGGCTGTTCCTTGAACAAGGTGTAGGGCTGTTCCATGAACAAGGTGTAAGGCTGTTCCATGAACAAGGTGTGGGGCTGTTCCTCCCCACAGCATGAACAAGGTGTGGGGCTGTTCCTTGAACAAGGTGTGGGGCTACTCCTTGAACAAGGTGTGGGGCTGTTCCTTGAACAAGGTGTGGGGCTGTTCCTCCCCACAGCATGAACAAGGTGTAGGGCTGTTCCTTGAACAAGGTGTGGGGCTGTTCCTCCCCACAGCATGAACAAGGTGTGGGGCTGTTCCTTGAACAAGGTGTGGGGCTGTTCCTTGAACAAGGTGTGGGGCTGTTCCTCCCCACAGCATGAACAAGGTGTGGGGCTGCTCCTTTACCTGGCATGACCAAGGTGTGGGGATGCTCCTGCCCATGGCAGCTCCGTGAACAAGGTGTGGGGTGTGGTGCTGCTCCTTCCCATGCCATGAACAGGGTGTGGGGCTGCTCCTTCCCATGGCATGACCAAAGTGTGGTGCTGCTCCTCCCCATGGCATGAACAAGGTGTGGGGCTGCTTCTCCCCATAGCATGAACAATATGTGGGGCTGTTCCTTCCCATGGCAGCTGCACCTCAGGAAAGCTCAGCTTGCAGGAGCCAGAGCAGCTCCAGCAGCAGCAGCAGCTGCCCAGATGTGCCCTTGAAGCATCTCCAGCTTGTGCCTGCCTCTTTTGTTCCTGCAGTTGCCTTCAGGAGGAGGTTTCACAACCAGAACCGTTCCTTGTTTATTCAGGGCCAGCTCTGGGGGTGTTGGGGTGGGTGGGGAGGGTGGCAGGGCACGTGTGTGCACGTCCTGGGGGATTGCAATGAGGCTGTAGCTGCGTTGTTACAGGGAACCCAGCTGGTAGGGGATGGAGCAGCTCCACTTCCCGGAGAGGAAGGAAATGTGAGCCCTTGAATGGGAGCAGCCTGTGATGTTCAGAGATGCTTCCCCTGCTCCTCTGATCCTCGAATCCGATCACGCCTCCAGTCGCAGTTGTTTTAATTAAACTCAGAGGAATTCTGCACATTGTGCTGCAAGATGAACGTTTTTGTTTAATTAGGAGCACTCGGTAATGACGGTTGTAGAGGCCTCCCCCAGCACACACACACTCATGTGCACACACACCCCACCAGGGCTGCTCGCTCTGTGCAGGAAGGGGCAGGGGCTGCAGCAGGTGGAGCAGCATCACCGGGGAGCAGGAGGAAAGCAGGAGGAGAGCAGGAGGAGAGCAGGAGGAAAGCAGGAGGAGAGCAGGGATCAATAGTGATGTCATCTGCAGCCAATGCGGCTCTGGCTGCTCAGCCTCCCACGGCTGCAGGGGGAGAGCAGGGAGGGAGGGAGGGCCATTAAAGCCTGCCTGAGAGCTGAGCACAGGCACAGCAATCCCCAGAGCCCCTGTGCTGCCCTGCTGGGGCTGGGGGCTGCAGGAACGCTCGGTTTGGGGGGTCCTGCAGAGCCCCAGCACAGCCCAGGGAGCTCACGGGGCTGGGACGGTCCCTGGTTAGAGATGTGTGTGAACAGCCTCAGTTTATGATACCAAATTCTGGTTTAGAGCTGCTTCAGATGCACCAAAACAGCTTTGAACTGAAGGAGTGATGGTTTAGATTAGATACCAGGGAGGAATTCCTGGCTGGCAGGGTGGGCAGGACCTGGCACAGGTGCCCAGAGCAGCACCAGGATCCCTGGAATGCCCAAGGCCAGGCTGGACATTGGGGCTGGGAGCAGCTGGCACAGTGAAGGTGTCCCTGCCATGGCAGGGGTGGCACTGGGTGGGTTCTGAGGTCCCTTCCAGCCCAAACCACTCTGGGATTCCATGGAAAGCACCCACCACTGGGTTTCTCCCTTGTCCTGCTGTCTCTGGGCTGTGCCATTTTGTATTTGGCTCAATTTTTCCTTATCCACCATGTGCCAGCCCTAGGAAAGAAGCTCTGGGTGTGTTTGCAGTTGGCAGGATTGTTCCCAGCCAAGGCCAGCCCCACCTCAGTGCCACTGTGAGAGCTCCCACCGCTGTCACCAGAGCGCTGGTTGTGATGGATGTTCATTTTTGAAGAATCCCACCTCTTTTTAATTCCCTGCATTATTTCCCTTCTGTTCCCTCACCTGTTTTGGGATGGATTCCATGCCACAGACTCCCAGGGCTGTGATTCCCTGACACAGCTCATTGGAGATGACAGAGGAACCCTCCCAAACCTCACCCTGCTGCTGGCATCCTCCTGCCAGGCTTCCCTCCCACAAACATGTTCTGGGGGAAAAAATGCACTTTGCTGAGATGAGACAGCTCTGCCCATCCCAGAGTGAGGGGCTGGGTCAGATATTGCTGGGGAAGCACTGGGGTTTTGTAGGGGTTACCACAAATTAGTCAGCATTGTTGGGATTGCCCTCCTCACCCTCATTAGTGCAGGCAAGAGCAGCACTGAGAGGAGCAGGAAGCTCAGTTGAGCCTCTCTGCTGGGTGCTGGTGCCACTGTTCTTGGAGGGCAGCACCACTCAGAATTAATAAACCCAAAAATCACACCCTGGCTGACAGCACTTGGCATGCTGCTGTTGTGTGTGTGTACCCTCTGGTCACTGCAGCTGAAGGAGGGGATTTTCCTCTCCTTTCTCTGCCAGTCCCACTGTTTTTCACAGCATTTCCACGTGGGTTCTTCCATTATTTCTCTTGTGCAGTGTGTTCTGTGCTGGGAGGTTTGGAGGGGAAGGTTCCTGTTACCTGTGACTGCTCAGAGGCGCAAGGGGAAATGGCCTCAAGTTGCTCCAAATTGCTCAGGTTGGGTATCAGGAAACATTTATTCACTGAGAAAGGGAATAAACATAGAACACAGATATGAATAAACATAGAACAGGCTGCCTGGTGCAGTCACCATCCCTGGATGTGTTCAAAAAATGAGTTGACGTGGCACTTGAGGACATGGTGGATCTGGGAGGCCTTTTCCAACCTTAATGGCTCTCTAATTCCATTCTGCCATTCCCCAAAGGGTTTTAAAAGGTTTCACTTAAATGTAGAATCCCGTGGGACACTGAAATAATCCCCCAAAATGCACAAGCTGGTAAATCTTACCGTGCCACGCGTTTTCCATCTTGGAGCACTCAGTGTTTCCCAGACACTGCACAGGGCAGTGCTCCTTTCCTTGGGCTGTTCCAGTGCACCCTGCTGAATCCCTTCCCTTTATTCTCCATCCCCAGAGGACCAGCTACACCCTGGCTAATGTAGAATCGCGTGGGACACTGAAGTAATCCCCCAAAAATGCACAGGAAGCTGGTGAATCTTGTCGCGCCGCGCGTTTTCCATCTTGGAGCGCTCAAGTGTTTCCCAGACACTGCACAGGGCAGTGCTCCTTTCCTTGGGCTGTTCCACTGCACCCTGCTGAATCCTTTCCCTTCATTCTCCATCCCACAGAGGACCAGCTACCCCCTGGCTTCCCCAACATCGACATGGGGCCGCAGCTGAAGGTGGTGGAGCGCACGCGGACGGCCACGATGCTGTGTGCGGCCAGCGGCAACCCCGACCCCGAGATCACCTGGTTCAAGGATTTCCTGCCCGTGGACCCCAGCGCCAGCAACGGCAGGATAAAACAGCTGAGATCAGGTAAGGGCTCACCCTGAAGGAGTGAGAGCTGATATAGACCTGAGGGGACTTGTGGTGGCGTTGGCAGGGGTGTTAGGGTGAGGATCTGACTCCTTGTCAGATGTTTCAGAAGGCTTGATTTATTATTTTATGATATATGTTGTATTAAAACTATACTAAAAGAATAGAAGAAAGAATTTTGTCAGAAGGCTAGCTAAGAATAGAAAAAGAATGATAACAAAGGCTTGTGACTGACCAAGACAGTCTGGACAGCTGGACTGTGATTGGCCATTAATTAGAAACAACCACATGAGACCAATCACAGATGCACCTGTTGCATTCCACAGCAGCAGATAATCAATGTTTGCATTTTGTTCCTGAGGCCTTCAGCTTCTCAGGAGGAAAAATCCTAAAGGAAAGGATTTTTCAGAAAATATAATGGCTGAAGCAGAAGGGAGGGCTGAGAGATGCAGGCCCCGCTGCTGTGGATTGGGGCGTTTGAGCTTTTTGGATTTTTACACCAAGAGGGGTTGGAGTTTCCGCTTTGAGCCCTCCTGGTCTTCTCTGCTGCCCAGTTGGCATGAAGGGAATGACAGCAGGGAAACCCATCCAGATGAGTTCCCTGGATCACAGCACTCAGGGGAAGCCGGGGCCTGCCTGGGGCTGGGGTTTGCTCCTCAGAGCAAGAACTGGCAAAGGAACACAGAACCACCCTGGCAGACACGACTTTTCAGGCCACACACACCTGGTGCAGGGGCTCAGGCAGCCCCTGGCTGTCCAGCACCATGGTGTGAGTGTGAGCAGAGCCCCTCAGAGGTGCTGGTGAAGAACAGCTCCTGCAGGATGTCCCCAGCCTCACCTGGAGAGCTCTTGGGAATGTTCTGGAGTGACCCCTCGGTGCCTCTGCCCATGGAGTCCATCTCCACCAACAGATGCACCCCAGCTCCGTGGCTCTTGTCAGTTTTCCATCTTTCCCCATCTGCTTGTCCATCTGTCTCTCTTGTTTGTTTTCTGTTTGCTTTTTTTTTGTGTGTGGCAACGTGACATCTCTTAATATTCACGTTTCAGGAGCTGTTTTTGTACTTGTTAAATCTGCCAGTTCTCTGTGTGAGAGTGTGTGCAAGGAGGGCATAGGTGGACTTATTTTTGAGTACTACTCATAAAACACTTCCATTGATAGCTGCAAAAATGAAACAAGTTTTGCAAGTTCTACCTTTTGACAAAAACTAACCCAAGAAATAATCCTTTTCACAAACTGCTGGGGCTGACTGCTTTGACCCAGCCTAGAGGAAAGGTGTCCATGGTTCATTTTGAAGGAATCTTTGGCAAAAGAAAGGCATTGTTGTAAGCAGAGGGAAAGCAGAGGCTTTGGTGAGGCAGCTGGAGCTGATTTGTTCATGTTAGGCCTTTCACAAGTTCTTCAGTAAAGTGATAACCACCTGCTCCTGCCCAGATCTCTGCTGGCCCTGGAGAAATCAGTTCTGATTCCTGCTGGATCTGCACAGCGAGGCATGGAAACACCTGGCTTTTCTCTTGCCCTGTTTGGCAAAGATTCTACACAAAGTTCTGTGAGCCACTGGTGGAAAAGCTTCAGCATAGCTGCAGTTTAATGTAGCTTTTACACACCTGCATAAATGCCTCCTTGTTCAGTGAAGCAAAGTCACAAACAGATCCTTAAGCTGCTTTGTTGAATTAGAATGGCTTGTTGAATCCCACGAACGCAGATGAGATTGACCTCCCTGTTTTATCATAACAGCTGAGGCAAATGCAAATAAAAAAAATCACTCAGCATAAATAATGAGAGGTAAACTAGAATTATATTATGCTCTGTGACCATGATCTGAAGTGTGAGTAATGCACAGGCAGATTATTTTTAATACATTCATCATCTTGCTAGAATGCCTTTACTCTTTAGCTGGGTTTGATCTGGTGTTTTCCTTGAAGCCACCTGAGTGCTGCCTTTTTATTCCAGTGAATTTATTAACCTCAGAGTGAACCCTTGACCCCTCTGATAAATAGAAGATACCTGCTGAGATTTAATCTCATTTACAGCTGCTTTAAATTAGTAAACTGGTGGAGCCCTGAAGCATCCCTGTAGTCTGCAGGGCACAGACCTGTTGCCTGTGTGTCAGGGAGCGCAGATCCTTGGGCAGTCAGGGCTTCCCAGCTCTCCAGTTCCATCTGCTTTCGTGGCCTTCCAAACCTTGTGCAAAGAAAGGCCTGCAGAACTGCAGAATATCAGCATTAGGGTTGTTAATGAGCACAGTGTCAGTGCTTGTGTCTGTGCAAGGGAGTCAGGGCAGATTTGGGGGTGGGATTTCAGTGAGGCGAGCTCTGCTTGAGCTGCTAAGGTCAGACCTTCATTTAATACCTTCATCTTTCCAGAAAACAAACTCTGCTGGCAGAAGGGTGGCACCAGCACACAGCAGGGCACTGGGGGTGCTCCAGGACACTGCTGATGGCACCAGGGTCTGTCCCCCACCAGTGGGACTCTGTTCAAGGTCCTTGGGGTGCCCAGTGGCACCAGGGCAGGGTGTCTGACAGAGCTCTCTGAGCAAGGAGGAGCAGCTCTGCAGATAAATCACAGCTGCTAAAACACCTCCTGCTAGCAGGTTTAGGAGGATTTGGGGAGAAGTTCTCCCTGTGAGGGTGGGCAGAGGTGCCCAGAGCAGCTGTGGATCTTTGGAATGTCCAAGGCCAGGTTGGACAGGGCTTGGAGCAGTCTGGAAGGTGTCCCTGCCATGGCAGGAGATGGAATTGGACGGGTTTAAAGTTCCTTCCAACCCAAAACAGGCTGAGACAGTGGAAGGTGTCCCTGCCATGGCAGGGGTGGAATTGGATGGGTTTAAAGTTCCTTCCAACCCAAAACAGGCTGGGACATTGGGGCTGGAAGTAGCCTGGGACACTGGGAGGTGTCCCTGCCATGGCAAGGGTGGAATTGGATGGGTTTAAAGTTCCTTCTAACCCAAACCAGTCTGTGACACTGGGGCTGGGAGCAGCCTGGGAAGTGTCCCTGCCATGGCAGGGCTGGCACTGGGTGGGTTTTAATCCAATCCAACCCAAACCAGGCTGGGATTTAGTGACTGTTCCCTCTGCGTGTGGCTGGGACAGGACAGACAGACACCCAGATTCCCCCTGGCCATGAAGCCATCAGGGTAACAGCCATGCTGCTGGAGGACAGGGGCTGTGAGGAGCTGAATTTTTATCAATTATGAGTTAGTGCAGATACACAAATGAGCTCATTAAAGGGAACAAGTGAAATGTCAGACGAGGAGATTGTGGGATGGGGTTTGCTTCTCATTTGTGTTAAATCTGAATGTTTGGCTGGCAGTACAAACAGACCTCTGAGAGCATGGCCATTACAGTGCCACCATCCCAGGAGCCCCTGTGGAATGTGGATCTTCACTCTAATCAGGGCAGGGGGACACATCATTAACCGCAGTGGCTTTTCTCTAGTGGGTGTTTCTGCTTCCCCTTTCCATCTCCAGATCAAATTGCCAAGCAGTTGGAAATCTTTTCATGCTTGGGGGCTTGGGCTGAGTGCAAGGCTCAGTTGGCAGCCAGAGGAGGATGGGAAGGAGCTCTGGCTGGGCTCCTGCTTCTCTTAGACATCATGGACATCTCAGCCTTAGAGATCCAGCTTGGACAAGAGTTTAGGTGGCCTTGGAAAATGGATATTTCTGCTTATCTTGGGACATTTACAGCAGAAGGCAAAGGCAATGTCCTCTGCTCAGCTGCCATCTAGGGGGGACACGGGAGGCAGACTTCAGCACCTTCCTCAGCGCTCAAACACTAAAACCTTTGTGTCTTGTGTGTGTCTTCTGTTTGCTAAATAACTGGCTATAACAAGTTTTCTTTTCTTTTTTTTTTTTTCACTTTTTATTTAACATTCAGAGACTTTTGGTAAGTTTGTTCAATTAAAAAAATTTTTTTAAATCAAACCAAAAAACCCCAAACCTGCTAACGTGCAGATTTGTAACCCTTGCCCTTTAAACTAATTCCTTTGTAACAGCTTCTTGAGAGGCATGCTCTGCATTTCTTCTACTAACTCTTTCAGTAGGGATGTTCTGCCCTCTAAATTAATTTCTGCAGGGGTATTGCAGGCTACAAAAAAAAAAAAAAAAAAAAGACTAGTAATACTAATTCTAATTAATTTATCTGTATAAAGAGATAACAGCTAAATATCAACCTCCTAACATTGGATAGATTTTTTTTTTTTTTTTGGTATCTTAGCAACAGTTGTCCTGGAATTCCCCAATTACACAATAGCTTGTACCCTGGAACTGTGATAATTGTGTTCACACCTGCAGGAGGTCCTGGAGTTTCACATCTAACGGGGTTATTGGCATTTTGAGGAGGGAGAATAGGAATAGGGGGTGCAGTGTGATGGTGTTTGTAGGGATCTGAGGATCAGGGAAGGGATGAGGATCTGACTCCATGTTTCAGAAGGCTTGATCTATTATTTTATGATATATATAATATTAAAACTATACTAAAAGAATAGAAGAAAGGATTTCATCAGAAGGCTGGCTAAGAATAGAATAGGAAAGAATGAAAACAAAGATTTGTAGCTCGGGCTCTCTGTCTGAGCCAGCTGACTGTGATTGGCCATTGATTAGAAACAACTAACATGAGCTAATCAAAGATTTACATGTTGCATTCCACAGCAGCAGATAACCATTGCTTACATTTTCTTCCTGAGGCCTCTCAGCTTCTCAGGAGGAAAAATCCTAAGGAAAGGATTTTTCACAAAAGATGCCGGCGACAGTGCAGCATTTCCAAAGTGAAGCTGTAAATCACAGGCCAGAGGGGAAGGGTTGAGGAAGGGAAGAACCCCAAAAGGCAGAACCTGCTCGTGTCCCTGTCCCTGCCAAGTCCAATTTGGTGCCAGGGATGTGGGGCTGCAGCTCTGCCACCCTGCAGAGTGCAGGGACCCTGCTCGTGTGGAGCAGAGGAGCTGCTGCAGCCCTGGGGACAGAGCCCAGCACACACACGTTGCCACACGTGGCTGACAGAAGGTGGGGACGTGTTTCCTGCCATTGCCATGGCAATGCTGCCTGTCCTCCTCTCCTCTCCTCTCCTCTCCTCTCCTCTCCTCTCCTCTCCTCTCCTCTCCTCTCCTCTCCTCTCCTCTCCTCTCCTCTCCTCTCCTCTCCTCTCCTCTCCTCTCCTCTCCTCTCCTCTCCTCTCCTCTCCTCTCCTCTCCTCTCCTCTCCTCTCCTCTCCTCTCCTCTCCTCTCCTCTCCTCTCCTCTCCTCTCCTCTCCTCTCCTCTCCTCTCCTCTCCTCTCCTCTCCTCTCCTCTCCTCTCCTCTCCTCTCCTCTCCTCTCCTCTCCTCTCCTCTCCTCTCCTCTCCTCTCCTCTCCTCTCCTCTCCTCTCCTCTCCTCTCCTCTCCTCTCCTCTCCTCTCCTCTCCTCTCCTCTCCTCTCCTCTCCTCTCCTGTTCCCCAGGCTCAGGGGAGCCGTGGGCAGCTCAGCCTGTGGGAGAGCAGGGCAGGGCTGGTGGGAGAGCAGACCCCAGGGACAGAGGGGGACACCTGCACAGGGACCTCTGCCTGGCACCATCCTGGGCCTTTGCAATGCAGAGGCAAGGCCTTTAATCTGCCTTTTGCCTCTGCTGCTAAACCCTGGGCTGGCCATCTGGGCTCACGCAGCCTCAAAATGTGCCCTAGATAGGCAGATCTGGAGATCCAGGGAGGCTGTGCAAGGCAGGGTGAAAAGGCTGCAGGGAGCATCTCAGAAGCAGCTTTTCACTCCCAAAGTCAGCATCCAGTGGGAGCTGTTCCCCTGTAGTTGTCCTGCAAAGGTGCCCTCACTGTGCCCCAGACCGGGCAGCCTCGTGCAGGCACACCAGGTATGGACTGCCTCCCCTGCACCCCCATACCAAACCCTCCAGGGCCTCTCAGAGTCCCTCAGAATAATTAATCCAGCGCACATCCTCTTCCAGCACCCTCCTGCTGCCCCTGTGTTGAACGTGGAGCGGGTTAGATGTGAAACTCCAGCAGTGAAAATCTCCCATCTGTGTCTGCGCCGCACCCAAAGTGCTGCCCGAGCTCATTTCACCCCAGTTCTGGTGTGGGGCTCATCCCAGAGCTGTCCTGCCCCTCCCTGTGTGCCAGGTTAGAGCTGGGTGGCACTGCCTGCTCCCCCAGAGCCTGTCCCCAGGCCAGGCTGTCCCCAGAGCTCTGGCAGCCCCATCCCAGGGGTTCAGGGAGTGACAGCCTGCAGTGACACCAGGGCAATGCTGATCTTGTGCCTGGGCTTGCACACCTCTAACTCCCAGCGTGTTTCTGCTGTCAATTAGAGTGAATTTTGTGCAGGAAACTGCCAGGCTTAGCCAAGGCCAGAGAAGCTTTTGAGCCATGGGTGGTGTTGGGATCTCTTCCCCTTCTCTAGCCTCTCCCCATTAGCCTTGCTCCATATTGGTGCCACAGATGGCAGATTTTCACTCCAATTTCGAGACAGAAGGATGTATCAGAGGCTGTTTTTATTTCCACTGAATTGATCTGTAACCTTTTGCTGCTTTCTCTCTCTCTCTCTCTTGCTTTTTAAACCTTCCTGCCACCTCCTGGGTGGGGGTCTGCCCAAGGCCATGCTCCCCCACCTCCTCCAAGCGCTGTCTCTCCAACCTTTGTCCTGAGAGCTAACAACCTGCTTCATTAACCTTAGCTAGTTCCTAACCCTAACTAGATGCTAACTTTTCTCTAGCTAATAACCTAACCTCATAACTAGAAGCTGAGTCTAACTAGAGTCTAATCCCTAACACTATAATGCCTCTGTTCCCTTAGCTCCTTTGAAAAATAAAGGTGAACTCTACTTAGTATCTGTATATTTTTACCTCCTATCCTGAGAATGGAGGATTGAACCGCAGCAGAAGGATGAGCAGGGCTGAAGGATAAGGAGGGAAGGGGTTTTTGGTGATTAAGGCAGAAGATTGGCACGGGGGAGGCTTTGACTCCTGTTCCTGCCTCTGCCAGTCTTCCCTCCGTGACCTTGGGCAAGTTGCTTCACCTCTACCTCAGTTATCCCCGTGTGTAAATCAGGATCACAGCTCTGCTGTTCCTCCCCAGGGGAGAGGAGAGGTGAGAGGCTGGTGTTTGTCATTTAAGGTGCTCTGCAGCCCTGGCTGGCAGCGCTGCAGGGTGGCAGCAGTGTCACCACTGCAGAGGAGCTCGTGCTTCCCTCCCTGGCGAGAGGCAGAACTTGGCCCTGCGGGATCTGCCCTGTTCTCAGGATTGGGGTAAAAACCCACCAGCTGAACCCCCTTCTCTGATAAGTTCTGAATGCCACTGTGAGCAAAAGGACCTGCCGTGTTTTCAAAGGAAGATGGTTTGCTTGCCAGCCCAGGTGGGGGACAGGGGTTTTACCCTGACGGTCACTCCCTCCCACCTGGGAGCCCTGCCCGGGGCTGGGCGCTGACAGACAGCAGGAGGGGTTGGAATGAAATAACCCAGAGAGGAGGCAGCCAGCAGGCTTGGAATGAAATAACCCAAAGGAGAGGCAGCCAGCAGGCTTGGAATAAAATAACCCAGCAGGCAAGTGCAGCGGGGCTCTTCTCTCCACACTGGCATCAGGGTGGCTCCAGAGCCACTGCAGGAGGTTCCAGGTAGCCCTGTCACCTCTTGAGTGCCCTGAGGGATGGCCAGAGGTCCTGAGCAGCACAGGCACTGAGCTCACACATCTGGGCCAAGAGCTGAAGCTTGGAGCTAGCCAAGGTGGGACCAAACGTGCAGATTAATGTGGTGCAAGGTGCCCACGTGTCCCTCTCCCTGCCTGGGCTAGCACAGCCCTGTGTCCCCAGGAGTGGGGAAGGTAAATGTGTTCAGTGAGTAGCAGATAGGGATGTTAGCTGAGGGCCTGAGGGGTTTCTTTACATTCCTGCACCAAAATGGAGCCAGTCTGAGGCCTTTTGAAGCCAAGAGCCACGGGAGGCTCTGCAAACAGCCAGCTGGATTGGGCTGCTGGAAAGGACACCCCGCTAAAGTATCCCAAGCCCTCTTCAGTGCCCTGTAATTTAAGATGAGACAGACCGAGAAGTTTCCTACTGGGAACTGTCTTCCTTGCCTCAGGTCCTTTTCCCACGGGCAGTGCAGGTGTTTGGGGTTTTGCAGTCATTTCACTCATTTTCTTTGTTTTCTTTGCAGAAGGTACACCGATCCGAGGTAAGACACCCCCAGCTCACTCACTCACCCACTCTCCAAGCACTTCTCTCCACACAGATCCCGTTTCATTGCCCTCTGCTCAGTACAGATCCGTGGTGTTGTTACGTTTCCTTGTCCTGCTTCACCTCTGGATATTTCTTTTTTATACCTGTCTTTATTTTATCTATGGTTATAATGTCCTTTTTTGTTTGCTGGGTGCACAGTAATACTGATCCTGTTATTCTAATAACATCTCCGGCTGCGCTGCCTCAGATTTATGGCAGAGTTTTAAGAGCTAATCTCTCCAGGACTATGAAGGACTGAAGTTTATCTCGAGCATTAAATGCTCTCAAAGCTTGGTAAATACTTAGGACTTTCTGTTGATTGGTGCAAAGTGCTCCCGAGCTGCTGATGGTGATGGGAGTTTTCCAGTCCTTTGCTCAGGCAGACCTTCAGCACTTACCATCTCAGCCCACTCATTTGTTTGGCTCCAGAGCCTCTTTCCACTTCCTCCCCACTCTCTTACCCTTAGGTTTCTCTGGGAAAGATCCACGGTAAGTAGCTTCTGCTCTGTCTCTTTAATGGAGTCAAAAATTGACCTCAAGCTGAAAGGCAGGAGGGGTTGGGTGTGCACCCCTTGGAAGACCCTGCTTTGGTTTTTATCTCCACTGGCACATTTAGAATTCCATAATTCTCTGCTGGTAAAAGCAACAGGAGGTGCTGTAGGTGAGATTTACGTTTTCACACATCGCGTCTGTTGGTTCCTGACGAGTGCTGAACACTCCTCACCCTCTCTGCAGCCTCATTTCTGCCATTGCCTCGACCAGCAGGGGTGAGGAGTGGGCAGGGAGGGAGGGGTGAGTCCCTGTTCCCCAGGGAAAGCTGCTCCCTGCAGTCCTTGTTTCCCTTCCTGCTCTGGAGTGAGGCTTCACCTCCCCTGGGTACTCTCAGACCAGTGATGCTCATGAGCAGCTCAGAAAATGGATCAGGAACCGATGGAAACAACCCACAGATTTGTCCAAATTAACAGAAATTTCTGGGAAAACTCACCAGCAGCTTTCCACCCAAGTGGAGCTCTCCAACAGCAGAGCTGGAGCTGTAATTCCATATGAAAAATGCTCAGCTGGGTGCTCAGTGGGAAGCTCCAGCCAGTCTGGGTTTTAACTCCTGCTGTGCTGAAATACCCGCAGATTCTTTTGGAATGGGTTTTGTTTGGTTTACTGCTCTGGGTGGGGTTTTTTGGGGTTTAATTCCCTCTGTTCTGCCTTTGGGAGCTCCCAGGCACAGGGGATGCTGTGGGGAATTGCACTCACACCCCAGCCCTGTCCCAAATCCTCTCCCAGCCCCACATCTCCCCACCAGCATCGTTCCCACCCACGCACACGCGGAGGAACGTGAGCTCTGTGTCCTCCTCTGAGAGCACATTGCTTTTTCCTTCCTGAAAAGGCTCTATCTGCAACCAACAATGATCTCATTTGCACTCCTCTCACTTAAGATTTTATCAATACTATTACACTGAGCTGGAATTGTTTGGTTTTCATATTTAGGTGGGGTTTTTTTTTTTCCAGAGATGGGAGTTAAGAGTCTTACCACATGTGAGCTCTGTCCATATCTGTAGTATAATCATGTACTCCTAATACATAAAACATTTGAGAGCCTGTTGAATTATTTATGTAGTATGTATTTTAACTGGAGTTTTGCAGGGATGAAGCCTTCTGAGGTAAATGAGGCAATTTTCTTCCATGTAGTTCCATGCTGCATCTCTCTGCATATTTGCTGACAGGAATCTTTAGTTTGGGCTCTGGGTATATTCTTGTAGCCTGCAATAATATACAAGTTTAAGAAAAGCCTTAATCCTTTTGGCCCAGATGATGTAAACCATGCAGGCAATTTTGAAGTTCCAATGCAGTATTTACAGGGTTTTCCCTGGGGAATATTTACTATGAGTAAGGTGCTTTTCACAGGGGCTCTTATCTCCAGCAGGCTTCCTGAGGAGCAGGTATTGGGCACAAAACAAAGGCAGCAGCGATAGAAATTCCCCAGGCAGAGGGTGACAAAGCCTTTCACTTTTATGGTCACTGCTTCAAATTGAGCAAGGGAAAGTCAACTGCCTGCTGATGGATTTCTGGGATCACAGTAATATGGATTATTGAGGCTGATTTCGGGAGTTCTGGTGCAGAACGCCTGCATTGCAGAAGCCACAAAAACTTGGTGCCTTTGCTGATGAGTTCAGGACAAAGAGCAACGCTCAGCACAGAGGGAGAATTTCATTTTCTCACCGTGTCGGGTCCGCGGGGGCTCCGTGCTCCCGTCCCGGCGTGCGTGAGCCCGGGGGGAGGAAAGAGCCCCAGCAGAGGCTGATGATGTGTCTGTGCTGCCGTGTCTTGTCCCCTCACAGGTGGGCTGCAGATCGAGAGCAGCGAGGAGACGGACCAGGGCAAGTACGAGTGCGTGGCCAGCAACAGCGCCGGGGTGCGCTACTCGTCCCCCGCTAACCTTTACGTGAGAGGTAGGGAGCACAGCGGCTCACCGGCACTCAGCCTCCTCCTCCTCCTCCTCCTCCCGGCCCATCCCAGCCCTCCCCAGCTCGGGGGGTCCCCGCTGCCCCCCGCATCCCTGCAGGGCTGGCTCACCCACGGCCGAGTCAAAGAGCGCGCCCCAAAATGCGCCAGGTCGGCCCGCAGAGAATCCCTTTAGCCCCAGAGGGAATTGCCCTTCCTGCCAAAGCATCCCTGCTCTCAGCGCTGCTGCTGTGGCTGTGAGAGGAGGGCAGGACCCCTCTGTGTCCCTGGATGCCCCCAGATTGCAGCAGGAGGGTGCATTGGCACTGCTGCCCTCAGTCCCAGCTGCTTTTCCCTCTGCCAGCAGTAATTTGTCCCTGGTTCCTTGGGCACGGAGCTGGGGACACCAGCAGCCATCCCTGAGCCCCCTTCACCCCGCAGCAGAGGAACAGATGACAGGGGATTGGCTTCTGCTCCATGTCCCCTCGATGTTCTCCCATTCCCTGGGCCAACAGCCTTTCCACTTTCTCTTATTTTAATCTCTCTGACCTGTAATATTTTGTGTGTAGCTTTGGTTTAACATCTTTCCACAGCAAAAGCCCTTTTGGTAATGAGAGAGCAGGGCTGGTCCTTCTCGATTTAAAAAAATTTTAAAAAAGAAAAAGAAAAATGCCGTTGGGAGGAAAAAAGAAAAGTTACATCCCAGCAAACTGTTCCCATTTCCATCCCATCGACAGAGGAGGCGCCTCCCACCTACACTCACGTTAATCTGCAGTCCAATGCAGAGCCATGCTCCTGTGTGCACTCCTTTCTCTCTCTCTTTCTCTCTCTCTCCTGTCTCACGCTCACTAAATCACATGCACATGGAGAGAAGGCTTTTAATAATTTAATGTTTCCAAGCTAAATTTTTAAATAGCCTTTTGTGGCCAGCTGGAAAATTGTGTTTGAAATTTGCCCTGTCGCCTGGGCCCCCGAAACTCCGCTTTTGGGAGTGTCAATCTGGATCCAATACTAATTCAGGGCTGAATCCATTGCAGACAGCTTAGCTGGAATGGTTTGGGTTCTTTAAAAAAAAAAAGCCAAAAAACCAAAAACTAAAAAGAAAAGAAACAGGAAAAATGTGGGGATTTTTCATTATTGTTTTGTTTCTAAATTTCCTCTACTTTTCTGGCCACTCGGAAACTACCCAGGAGACAAAGGTTGTAACACGGTGTTGTCTCCACACCTGGATGAGAGGGCTCCAGGTGGTGATAGCCCTGTTCCTACCCCAGTTAGGCCGTGTGTACCTGGGCCTGCCTGCAAACCAGCACTAACCTGCCGAGAGAGTGCAGAACACAGCGTGTGCCAGCTCGGCCTGTGGTTTGGGTGTTTTTCATGCTGTTTAATTCCTTGTTTCTTGTGTGTTAATATCGTGGAAAGGTAACAAATTTCTGAAATGGACTTGCTTTGGTGGGAGGGAGAGTTCATGCACATTTTTCTTCCCGTTTATTTTTATTTTTGTTTTGTTTTAAAAGAGTCTCGAGCACTCTTGTGTTTCCAATTGACTTGTTTCTCCCATAACATGCTTGTCTCTATAGACCACCTGGGATAGGAGTTGTAAGTTTGAACATTGCAAGGAAATGGTTTGGTTTGGTATTTTGCTTTTCTTTTTCCTTCTTCTAATTATTTCTGTTTCTCCTTATTCAGTCCCATGGTGGAGGCAGAGTGAGCAGGGCTGGGTGTGGGGCCGGGGGGCTGCTCTGCCCGGGGGCTCCGCTCCCCTTCTCCGAGGAGCAGAGGGACTGCAGGGAGGGAGAATCCTGCCTGGGCTCAGCACCCCTGTGGGGCTGACCCTGAGCTAGGATTGCTCCCAGCCTGGCCTCCCTGCGGAGCTTGGTTGGGCTTAAAGGGATGGGAGGGGGAGCGTTAGGAAGGCAGGAAAGAGGGTCGTTACTATCTTCATTTTTTTTTCCTTTCTTTTTATTTTGGTTAAGAGAAAAAAAAAAAATCAATCAATTTGCAGCTGACAGCCTTGAGAAGGCCTTTTTTTACTCTCTCTGTGTTTCCCCTATTTTTCTCTTCTCCTCATGTCATTGTGTTCCGCATCAAACCCCCTTAACATCCCTCAGAGCTACGAGAAGGTTGGTGTGGTTTTTTTCTTTTTTACTTTCTTTACCCACATTTTTACATTCGTAAGAGAAAAAAAAAAAAAATGAAAAAAAAAATTTAAAAAATGAAAAGAGAAAAAGCAAGAAATCTTTAAGATGAGCGAGACCCGCGCATTCCCGGGTCTCACGGAGATGAGTTGAGTTGCATTGTGGGCCTCTCTATGCATCCTTTGGTAATGTTGCTGAGTTCTTGCACTTTTTTGTCGTCATGGTTACCTTGCCGTTTGGACATTGGGCCTGATGCATGATAGGAGAATGTAACAATCTTCTTTGCATGCCACTTTTTAAATTAATTATGAATTCTTTTTTTCGATATATAAATATGTATCGTTTCTTTTCCGTTCTACAATTCTGGTTTCTTTGAAGTGGATTTACTCTTACTTTCCAAATTTTTGGTTCTGTTGGGTTTTTTGCTTTCTCTTGATTTCCTGTTTCTGTTTTGATTGGTTATGCTGTGCTGTAGTTTATTCCAAACGCATTGTGAGAAGCCAGTGTTCCTGCCCACCCGGTGGTAACTGAACTCCTCAATCCCTGCAGGAGGAAAGGAGTCACACAGCTCTAACGCCTGTCCATGGAAGCCCTGCTATTTGGGACAAGCCTTTGTTTTGGGGGAGGGAGGGATCTGGGAAGTGGAAAAGATGGTGAGAACCCAGGGGGTCATTCCAAGAGTTAGAGCAGACCCTGGGTCACGTTACTGCTTATTTATTTCTTGAGGTGTGGCTCTTGTTCACACAAAGAAAAGCCCTGACCCCGCTCCAGAGGCTTCCCCAGCCGTGGGAGCTCACTCACTGGTCACTGCCCAGTTCCCTCCAGTAACACCAGGAGCTGTCAGCCCAGCAGGGCACTGACAGAGAGCTGCTGATCCCAAATCCCACTCTGCTCTCTCCTGAAGCACCCTCGAGTGCAAGCAGAGCCCCAGCCCCAGGCAGAATCCCGTGGAGGAGGTGACACCTCGTCCTGGGAGGGCTGGGAGGGAAGGGCAGCTGCCTCCTGGCTCTGCCTCTCCCCATTGTCCTGCTCCCTTCTGGGATTTACCCACTGCTGCCTGGTGCAGGCACCTCAAAACCCAGCACAGCAAAGGCAGAGCCTCCTTCCTAAAGGAGAAGTGCAGCTGTGCAGGCACTGCGACAGCGCCGGGGCACATCTGGCAGCTGCAGCTATTGCAAACAGCAACCAGCAATCTGGCCAGTGACATTGGAGCTGAAAATGCCTCTTTTCCCTCTTCTCATCTCCCTGTTTATCCCCAAGAAGCTCCTGTTGCCTCCCATGTGTGCACCCCGAGCGGGTGAGGCACATGGGAGAGTGAACAGGGGGTTTGCAGTGTGTCAGTGGTACCAGTGGTGCTTGGTGCTTCCCCTGTGCAGAATGCCAGCCCTTCCCTGGCTATGCCTTTCCCTCTCCTGCCAGTCCCCACCTCTCAATCAGCTACCAAAGGAGTGGCTTTCCTAGGGCACAGGTATTAAAGCTGTGTGATTTTTTGAGAAATCCAGTGCAGTATTGACACAGTATCTGTCTCTCTCTTTCTCTCTCTCTCTCTTTCTCTCTGTCTGTCCTTCTCTTTTTTCTTAAAATGCTGAGATTTCAGTGCTCGGACCCTCAGTGCTGGTATTCTCCCCTCCCCTTCTGAGTCTCCTCCCTCCCCATAGGTACCAGGGTACCACTCCCAAATGCTGCTCTCTTGAGAATTCTCTGGGAAGAGACCAGCTGTGGCTCTTCTGACTTGGATGCCAACAATAGCCAAAAAAACATCCCTCAGTCCCAAGGCTCTTTTTAAAGGAAAAAAAGAAAAAAAAAAAGCTTGTTCTATTTAAAAAAAGAAAAAGGAATAGCATTTGAAATAAGGTTTTCCCATCCCACCTCCCTCCTGCCTAGGACTAAAAGGTGATAATCACTCCTAATTACAGGATTTTCCTTCATGACTAGGAGTTTGAGTTTCAGGATTTAGGTGCAATTAAAAAGGGATTTATACACCATTATTTTTTATTTGTTTATTTTCTCTTTTATAAAGTATTCCTAACATGGCCAAACTGCACTGCTGCTGCTAAGAATCTCTTGTGATCTGAGAAGGCTTGAAGATTAAATTCTTCCTTAAGAGCCAATAAAAATAAAAGTAATGATAATGACATCAACAACAATAAACTAAAGCTAAATGGGATGTAATCATGATAGGCTGGAATGACATTGGATGAGGAAATAGGGACTTGATACCTGGCTAGAAGAGGTTGTGTGGTTTGCTAAAGTTATGGTCTCTGAGCAGCCTGGTCTAGTGGAAGGTGTCCTGGAAGGGAGAACAGGATGGGCTTTAAGGTCCTTCTAACCCAAACCATGGGCATGGGCTTGAAATTATTGGTGCAGGGTTTGCCTTGTGTGTTATTGCAGCTCAGATCATGCCATGGTCCAAAATAACAGAGTGCTGGCAGGGGATGCCTGATGGCAGAGGCAGAAGCATTTGTGGAGACCACAAAAGCAAGTCAGAAGCAGGTGAGGTGATCTCTGCCACCAGCCCAGGTGTGTGGCACTTTAGGCTGACCCACCAGCCCAGGGTTCACCTGTGGCTGGTGAAAAGATGGGTGCAGTTCTAGGGGCATGCCAGCACCTTGGTGGGAATCCTGGTTTTAATGGGCTCACCTGGCTTTCAAAAGTCTCCTTGGATGCTTCTCTGTATCCCCAGGGACACAAGTGCCATCAGACTTGTGGCCCATAGTGATTGCAGGAAAGAATGGATTCAAAATCCTGCAAAGAGCTGTCTGCCCATGGTGGTGTTTGAGAGGCTGCCCAAGGCCAGGCTGGATGGGGCTTGGAGCAGCTTGGGACAGTGGAAGGTGTCCCTGCCCATGGCAGGGGTGGCACTGGGTGGAATTTGAGGTCCCTTCCAGCCCAAAGCACTCTGTAGTGGTTTTGTTTGTATTTAGGGACCACATGGGGGGCTCAGCCATCACCCCAGAGAGGGCACATGTCCCCTCAGCCTGGGCCTGTGTCCCCTCAGCCAAGATCTGTGTCCCCTCAGCCTGGGCCTGTGGCCAGAGCTGCTTTGCCCCCTGGAAATGGATTATTTTGCAGCTCTCCTCTTAATTTAGGAAGCTGCAGGTGGCTACCTTGATTGTTATGGTTTGATCCCAAAATCCAGCTGCTGGCTGGGATGGAGCCCTGTGTGTGAGGACCTCGTGTCCCTGTGCTCCTCCATGTCCCAGAGGAAGGAGGAACGAGCTGTGGGGGCTGAGTTTCAGATCCCCTGAGTGTGCAGAGCAGCTGCTGCCAGTACAGGATGCCTTGTTGTGGTTGAATTTAGCAGAATGAAGAATTTTCCCCTATTTTCACACAGTGGGCCCCTGTCAGGAGGTACAAAAAGCAGCAGTTTGGATGCTGCAGGGATAATCCTTCCTGCTCTCTGCTCCAGCTCCTTGTGGCTCTGCTCTTTTCCAGCCCAGGGAGCTGTGAATGGCTCAGCAGGCATTTAAAGCAGCCCAGTGCCTGCTCAGGTCCTGTCTTTTCTGCTTGTCACCATCAGCACGAGCTTTGTCACCCCCAGCCAGGTTCTGCAGCCCAGGCCCTGCTGAGAACATTCCCAAGGCTCTCTTCAAAACCTCAGCTCATTGAGAGACCAAAGATGAAACCAGGCCAGGGCAAAACATGTAAGAGCTGAACTAGTGGAAATCAATTAAAATAAAACCCACAGAAAGGGCAGAGATAGTGTGCCGAGCACCTCAGGAAATAAAGCTTCAAAATAGATTAAAATGTGACTAATTTAAGCAATAATTTAGCCTGTAGCCTGGGTTAAATTTGGCACATGAGTAATTTGGCCATCAGACCAGAGCTGCTGGTTGGTTCCAGGTGGAACCATTGCTGAGCTTTTTCCCTTTCAGTCCCATTTAGAGGTTGAAGGAAATAATTCCACATGCACTAGAGATTTAACAAATAGCCACAAGGTCAAAGCAGTCATTGGTATTTTAAACTGTAGGAATTTTAATACCTTTTTAGACTAGATTGATAAATTCTTTAATGGAGAAGGAGGGAGGCAGAACCACCACTGGGCTGTACAGCTGCCTCTGCAGTGCCCAGTTTCCAGGTGCTAAAATTGAGGGATGGAGAGTTCTGGGATGATTTTAAAGGGTTATTTTAGCATTTCTGTGGGTGGGGGAGTGCCCTGTCCGTGTTTGGGGTGTCCTCAGCTCTGAAATTCTAGTTCCAAACCAAACAAAGCAAACAAAAACTTCACTGTGTTTCTGCAGAAGGATTTCTCAAGGGTATCAGGAAATGGAAATGGATACAAAAAGCCACCCCCCCCAAAAAAAACCAATGAAAAAAAATCCAAACTGTGTATATATCTATGTATATACATGACTATCTCTCTATAGAGGGCACTTTGCAGGAACACTGTGCTGTACTGATCTCGAAATCTCTGCCTGCCTGTGTCTCTTACACCTTTTGCATCGCTGTTCTCTTTGTTTTAGGGGAAAAAATTAGATTACACCTTGTCAAATTAAAATAACAAAAACTAAACCAGTCAAGTCTGTGTTTAAAATTACAGAGCTGCGTGAAAAACAATTGGATTCTGATTATTTTCTGTTCAATCCTGTAAAAAAAAAACAACAGGAAAAACAAAAAAAAAGAATTGCAAAAGACCAGAGATGTTCAGCCAGCCTGTCGTTCAGCTAATGTGGTTTTTTAAGTGAAAAGTAACAATTATTGGGAAGGTAATGGATTTCCTCCAGACCAAATCCAAGCCTTGGTCTCATTCTTTATTTATCTACCTATTTACATATTTATTTTCTTTGCTGTGAAGGAAATGAGGAAGGAGATGGGCAGGAGGAGGGAAGCTTCTCATCCTGTGGAGGGGCAGAGGTCGGAAATCCAAAGCCCAAAAGGTCTCAGCCCAGGGGAACGAGCCTGGAATTGGGACAGGGAGAGGCAGAGGCGGCTGCACGGACACGCAGGGGCAGGGACAGACCACATTTGGGAGGGGAGGACAGGTGTAATCTAAGCTTCACTAATAATGTAGAGGCTGCACATTATTTTGGCACCCTTTCCCCTACCCCTCCTCATTTTGGAGCAAGACGGAATGACTCCTGTCTCCCCAAAATGGCCAATAATGTCCGCCTTCTCACCTCATTTGGAGCAGCAGCTTGCTGAGTGTCAAAATGTTTAATACCATTTGGTTTTGTTTGGTGCTTTCAACCAGTCACTTCACTTTCTTTCGTTTCCTTTTTTCGATTGATTTCTTCTTTAAGGTATAAGATGCATTTCTCTTTGAGTTGGTTTAATGTGAATCGGGGTTTGAAGTGACAGGTTCTTGTCCAGGACATTCTCCTTTCCCCTCCTCCAACATTTTTTCTCTCTGAGGGAATTTGGAAGGGGCTTTAAAAGAGCAGCTGGTGGGGTTCCTCAGCACAAACTGGTTGGTCCTCAGGTTTCTCTCATTAGCAGCATCATGGGAACACATTTTAAGGATGGATTTTGGTGTTGCAAAAGTCAACCGTGGACCTCCCAGTGTTTCTTCCAATCAGGTCTGTAAATCTTGCAAAAACACCTCTCACCTTGTGGACCCTGAGTGGTGGTGGGGAACCTGAGCCATGCTGATTGGGACCAAAAAAAGCCAAAAATGCCACTCACAGAACACAAACTGGGTCAATCTCTGCCTCCATGAGCAGCAACAAAACCAATTGGCTGCCCAAGGGTGTGAAAAGTTATGGATCTGTTCTGTTTCTAAAGAAGAGCACAATTTGGGGTGCAGATTTGCAGTGTGAAATGCTTATCCAACAATTAAACAGACTCATAACTAACTGCACTTACAAAATTTTCCTGTGCCTCTGAAATGGCTTCTCTGCATTGAAATCATTTAATTGCATCCCAAACATCCAGCTCCGGTCTTGGAATCTGGTTCTCTCCGTAACAAGCTGTATCCTTGTTTGAAAAAAAGCTCCTGAGAGTTTTTTGGCCATGGACAATGTCTGTTTGTGTGTGCCTGCCTGTGTGTGTCTGTCGGGAGCTGTTGCACATGGAGCATGCACATCCGTGTACGCATGCGGGGTCTGCCAAAGCTGGCCTGGAAACCAAACACCCCTGGAACTCAGGGAAGGTCCTTCTTGCACCAGAAACTGGGAAAAGTGTTATTAGGAAAGTGTTTATAAAGCAGAGCCCTGACTGCCCCATCCCAATGTTTCCTTTCCAGAGAGGGCAGTTCTGTTCTTCCCGATCCTTTGAAAGTGCTGCATAGCAAAATGGAAGGGATCTCTTCGCCTGATTTTTTTCCTTGTGAAATTCCCCTCCTTCAGCTGCTGTGGAGCTGGACCCAGAGCTGGAATTGGTGTTGATTCCATCTCCAGCTTCCTTTCCACCACAGCTCTCCTCCTCCTGAGCCTTGACCTAAAGGCTGACCCAGAGATTCTCAGCTTGACAAATTCCCTGTCTCCAGCCAAATGCAAATGTTACAGCAATTAAAATAAGCAGCAGCCTGATGGCTCTGGGTAGCCAGAGATGAACCCTGTGCCTTATTGTGCTTCTCACAGCAGGGCTGTATCCAGGGGACTCTCTGAGGTCCCCAACATTTAACTGGAGTTCTTTTCCCATCCTAGATCAGTGTGTGGATGTTGGTATATCTGTGCACACGGGAGAATCTAGTTTTTTTTAAACCAGGATGCACCAAGGAAGTGCTGCTGCCTGTTTTGGGCTCGTATCAGCCCTAATCCAAATTCTCCCTCCTTGTGGAAGGGGTGGTGCTGAGGGGCGGCATCCAGAGGTGCTGGGTGCTTCCCTTGGAGGGGGACAAATGCCACTAAACCAGCCCAAAGTAAGGATCCCTGAGACCCCAGGGCTGACCTGCACCCTGGGAGCTGTCAGGAGGAGGGCAGGGCTGCTCTTTTTGGGAACGTGCTCTGTGCAGCCCCTGAGCTTGTGTTTTGTGAGTGGATTTCTCCTTCCCTGCCCAAAACCACAGGCAGGAACAGTGGGTTCCCTTCAGACTCCGATTCTCAGCACTCCGCCCTACATCAGATGATGCTTTTCAGTTATTAAATTCTGGTTTGTTCTTTCTTTTTCTTTTCTTGGTTTTTTTTTGGTTTTTTTTTTTTTTTTTCCCTTTCTTTTTCAGTTGGGTTTCATTTCTTTGCGATTAGCTTCGGTTTGGATTAATTGTCTTGTTCTGTTCCCATGACAACTCAGTGTTTGCATCCCACCTGCCGTTGTTTGTTGCTGTTGATGCTGTTTGCTGCCCGGATCCTGTCCGGACGTGTCTCCCCATTCCTCCTCACCTTTCCCACCTTGCCTCCCCTCTCCAGAAGGTCACCTACCAGCCCCCCCTCAGAAGAGTCATCCCCACCCCAAGATCTGTCTGCATGTTGACCCCACTTGTTTCTTTCCGAGTTCTCTCCATCTTGTCTCAGACTGTGACAGGTGTGGTTTCCACCTGGCTCCATTTTCTGAAGTGTGGAACTTCTGGGAGCAGTGGGAAGCAGGATGGAGTGGGGAACAGGGGTGCACCCTCGTGGCTAGGGCTGAGTGTTCTCCGTCATGGCAGGAGGGAGCAAGGAGCAGCTTGCCTGATCCTTTGAGCCAGAGCTGGAACAAACACCTCCCTACAGCTTTCTGCAGCTAGAAAATCATCTTCTAGTGTCAGTGGCCAGGTGAGCTTGCAGCCTCTCCCTCCATATCCCCATCCTTCTCCCAGCTGAGGGCATGCCCCCCGTTCTCTCTGCAAATCCCTGCATGCAGGAATTCCCTTTGTCCCCTCTGAGCTCCTAATGCCACCAGTCTGGAAGTCTTCTCTTCCTTGCCTCCCAGTGCTGGCTCCTGGCTTACTGGTTCTCACAGAGAAGGGTCTGACAGCCCAATGGGGAGAGCAGACCTTGCTGTGACAATGTCCCCTGTCACCTTGCAGGGGCTGCAGTTGGCTTTTGTTTGCCAAAGCCCCACTAGACGGCAAACAGCCTCTCCTGGCAGTGCCCTTCCCCTCGGAAAAGATCCACAAAGCTGCAAGACAAACACCAGCAAGCCCCAAGACAGTTCCAGGGGACCTCTGAAGGCACTGGGAGGGACAATGGCAGGCTCAGCCCTGCTGTCCTTTGCTTTGCTTTGGCACGTGGCAAAGCCACCAAGCTTTGGAGAGGTTGTGCAGAGGTTATCTGGGAACAGACAGCAGGAACAGGGAGATCGCAGCCCCCCAGACCCTCCTGCCCCTCGCCCACCTGCCTGTGACAGCTCCTGCATGGCTGTCCCTGGAGCTGGAGGAACCCTGCACCCCTGCTCCCCTCCAGCTGCTGCAGTTCCTGCATTTTCCCCAGCTCCTGTCTCCTTTTGTCTTTCTTGTGGGAGGAGACCCTGCCCTCAGCCCCCTCCTTAGACCCTCTCTGATCCACACACATTCTCCTTTGTCCATTCCCCTGCTTTCCCCCCTTAGGAAGGGCACCCAACATCCCTCCAGGCAGCCCAGGCAGCTCAGAAAATGGAGCCAAGGAAACCACAGCCTCCCCTTTGCGTCCATGTTCTTCCTGTGTAAGGTCTGGAAGCTGCATCCACCTCTCTGCTAAGGAGATGCACAGAACATGTCACTGTTTTCTCAACGTTAAAAGTTTCATTACCTTGTTTTTCTTATTAATTCTATTCTATTTATTATTCCGCCAGGGCTGAGATGTGACAATGTGAGCCACCACATTGAGTCACATCAGCTAGAAAAAGTATGCAGCATTAAAGTGGGTTTCCCCCTCCCCTCCCTCTCTCTCTCTCTTCTTTCTCCCTTCCCCTCTTGTTCTCCTTCTCCTGGTCTTCCTTCCTTTCTCTGTCGCTCACTTTCTATCCAGTATCCATGTGGGCATTTGCTACCGCCCAGAAATTATATTTCTCTGCATTTTCCTCTCTCTTTCTCTCTTTCTCTCTCTCTCTTTTTTACCTATTTTGCATGATGTTTGTGACTCTGAGAGCTGCATCTATCGATGGAACCGTGTCAGATCTTAAAGAGGCTTCGTTAGGGTTTCTATACCCGAAAACCACAAAAATTTCATTAGAGTTTCTCATCTTTTCCACACTCTCTCTCGCTCCAGGGGGGCTGTGTTCCCCTGGACGCTTCTCACACGCAGACACCAACCAAATTCTGTCCCGCTCCGGGGACTCCCTCTCCTCCCTCGTTTATCCTTTCGCCTTTCACTTCTCAAGTGGAGCGTCTGGAATCTGGGGATGCGATCCTTCTCTCTTTGTTGAATTCTCTGGGTCCAACAAGGCAAAACGTTGAGAAGTTTCCGTCCCCATCCCAACCTTCTCCTGGCCCCCCACCCCACGTCTGCAGCAGCCCCGGGTGGGAGAGGGCCCCTCTCTGGAGGGGGCACCTGGACCACGCCGGGTGCTGGTGGAGGGGCTGTTCCTCAGGAGAAGGGGGTCAGCACCCAGACCCCACGGGAGAGAGAGGGAGGAGCAGGTTCCCAGGGTGTGGAGCGGGGAGCTGGGGGCCCCAGAGGCCACGGAGGAGAAGTTTGGGCTCTCGCCATGCCAGCTCTTGCCAGTAAAGATGAGAAATTGCTAATAAATTTTTGTGTATTTATCTGTGCTGTGATGGGTCTAATCTTGATCAATGGAACCCTGTTGCTATGAAATATCGCTTTTATGTCTATATTCTATATATTGTTTGTGAAGTACGAATTTATTTGGAGTTTATTTTTTTGGTTTTCGGTTTGATTTTTTAATTTCTTTGCCTTTTTGTTTTGTTTTTAATGAAGGAAGAAAATAAACTGTGACAAACCCCATCTATATTTAAATTATCTTTTACTCTTTTTTCTTTTTCTCCTTTCTTTTCTTTCCTTTCCTTTCCTTTTCTTTTTTTTTTTTTTTTTATTTTTAATTTTTTTTTCCCCTCTCTTTGTTTTTCTGTTCGTTCGTTTGTTTTGGTTTTGCTTTTCCGTTTTGTTTTTTTGTTACCTCTGTGCGTCTCGTCCACAGTTCGCCGTGTGGCCCCTCGCTTCTCCATCCTCCCTGTCAGCCATGAAATCATGCCCGGGGGCAACGTCAACATCACCTGCGTGGCCGTGGGGTCGCCCATGCCCTACGTGAAGTGGATGCAGGGAGCAGAGGACCTGACGCCCGAGGATGACATGCCCGTGGGCAGGAACGTCCTGGAGCTCACGGACGTCAAGGACTCTGCCAACTACACCTGCGTGGCCATGTCCAGCCTGGGAGTCATAGAAGCCGTGGCCCAGATCACGGTGAAATGTAAGGGAGTGGGAGCAGGGTCCTGAGTGCACGTGTGGGAGTGGGCACGGCCGGAGCTGAGTGTCCCAGCATGAGCGCAGGGATGCCCTGGGCACGTGTCCTGCTCGTGCATGGGAGCCTTGGTGGGGCCTGTGGCAGAGTGGGAATGTGCCGTGGTTTGTGCCTGTGGCATCGTGTGTCTGCATGGGGAGAGCCTGGGACTGCCTGACCTGCACAGGGAACACGGTCCTGCATGGCCAGGTGTCCTGCGCAAGTGGGGTTTGTGTGTGCATGGACAGGGACAGTCCTGCATGAATGGGGGGTGTGTGTGCATGGATAGGGACAGTTCTGCATGTCCTGGTGCTCCTGCACAGATGGAGTGTGTGTGTGCATGGACAGGGACAATCCTGTACGGCCAGGTGTCCTGCATGAACGGAATGTGTGTCCATGGATAGAGACACAGTCCTGCATGTCCTGGTGCACAAGTGGGATGTGTGTGCATGGACAGGGACAGTCCTGCATGGCCAGGTGTCCTGCATGAATGGGGTATGTGTGTCCGTGGATAGGGACACAGTTCTGCATGTCCACGTCAACTGGGATGTGTGTGCATGGCCAGGGACACCATGTCTGTATCATGGGCACCTGGCTGCAGGAGTGTCAGTCCCTGTCCTTACCTGTGCAGGACAGACCTGTGCACCATGAGTGCCCTTTGCTGGGATCTGTGCATGTCCTCGGGGATCCCCCACACAGGGAAACCCACAGTGGAGGGGAAGCTGGTGGCTGGAGACCTTCCCTGGCTTTAGGACACCTGAGCCGCTTGTTATGAAGAAAACTGGCTCAAATCCCCGCATGCTGTGTCTGTCCTGACAAATGAGGCTGGCTGGGCACTGTGCAAGGAGCCTTGGATGGCTTGGAGCCTGCATGCCATCCTGTTCCAAGGCCTGAGATTCAGCCAAGGCCCTGAGGATCTCTGGCATGTGCACCCTTGCAGTAGAGCTTAGTTCCAGCATCTTAGTGGCCGTTGTTGCCTCAGCAAGATGGGGAATAAGCCCAGCTTCCAGCTAGTGATTCCCAGGAGGAGCACGGGTGCCATCTTCAATCTATTCTGTCCTCAGCAGGGGAGTATTAAACCCAAGCAGGAACCCCTGAGGTTGGGTGAGTGTAGAGCTCTGTGTGAGCTGCTGTCTGCTCCAAGTACTGGTGTTGCCCATGAGGGATCTGGGAGAGGCGGGGTGGGAAAGGATCCCAGGGTGGGGGAGAGGAGAAACACTTGGGAGAAAGGGAGGGATAAAGAAAAAGGAAAAAAACCAATCCTGTTGTATCAGTGATCTGTCTGAGGAAGGCCTGACAGGAGGAATGAGTAGGGGCTAGAGAATCTTGGCATGACCCATTCTGAGCTGCTGCACAGGCAGTGGGGCTCTCGTGCCAGCAGAAGGATGCCTGGGGCTGGACTCAGGTGCTCTTTATTTTCCTCAGTATTTCCTTCCTTCCTTGTTTTCCCTGTCTTACCCCCTCAATCTAAAAAGCTGCTGTGTAGGCCAGACTGCTTCTGCTTCCAACTCTCCCATCTCCTCACATGGGGAATCTCACCCTGCTGGTACCTTCTGTCTTTTGTAATTTTGTTTGGATCCTGTTCCCTGCACTGTTCCTGTGTGTGAGCTCTCCTGGGCAGAAGGTGAAAGGAGAAGTTTGAGCTTTACTGAGACCAGGTCTAGAGAAGTCAGGCTTCAAGGCCAGGTTGGAAAGGGCTTGGAGCCACCTGGGCCAGTGGAAAGTGTCCACTGGATGGGCTTTAAGGCCCCTTTCAACCCAAAACATTCTGGGATTCCATGATAAGAAGTTGATAAGGAGGGTTGGAAAGGGTCTGAAGTGTGCAGTGAGGACTGCACATGAAGCTTGAGAACAGGTGAAGTGAGAACAGGTATCAGGTGCTGTTAAAGTGCTGAGCAGTCCCCAGCAGGCTCAGGGGGGACTCCCTGGCTGAGGGAGAGGGGAGATGGGGATTAACACAGTTTGTGCCTTGAGGGGAACCCTTCCCACCATTTCTGGAGATTTGTTCTGGAGAGCAGAGCCTGTCCTGTGCCGTTCCTTGCCTGTGGAGGCTCAGCAGAGATGTGAGCACGTGCTGGGAAGGAGCTGAGGAGCTGCTCTCCCTCCCTGCCCTTCGAGGGTGGATGTGCAGCTGAAGCCTGTGCTGATGATTCCAGATGTTTAGCTGAACACTTTGCCTTTGATGGAGCAGTTTAAGGAGGATAATAGAGTGGATAACTAGGTTCCTCATGTTCCAGCAGCACTTCCCTGAGCTGCTGGGATTGGTGCTGTGCCTCCGGCTCCTGCAGCCCTAACCAGACCAATTAGGTGCCATTTCAGCATCTGTGTTTTTTTTTAAATGCCTGTTCTTCCTGATTCTCAGCACTTCCCAAGGCTCCTGGGACGCCAGTGGTGACAGAGACAACAGCAACGAGTATCACCATCACCTGGGACTCTGGCAACCCAGACCCCGTGTCCTACTATGTCATTGAGTACAAGTCCAAGAGCCAGGACGGACCCTACCAGATCAAGGAGGACATCACCACCACGCGCTACAGCATCGGGGGGCTCAGCCCCAACTCCGAGTACGAGATCTGGGTGTCTGCAGTGAACAGCATCGGGCAGGGCCCCCCCAGCGAGTCGGTGGTCACCCGCACGGGGGAGCAGGCCCCTGCCAGCGCCCCCCGCAACGTGCAGGGCCGCATGCTGAGCAGCACCACCATGATCATCCAGTGGGAGGAACCGGTGGAGCCCAACGGGCAGATCCGCGGCTACCGCGTCTATTACACCATGGAGCCCGAGCAGCCCGTCAGCAACTGGCAGAAGCACAACGTGGATGACAGCCTGCTGACCACCGTGGGCAGCCTCCTGGAGGATGAGACCTACACCGTGAGAGTGCTGGCCTTCACCTCCGTGGGGGACGGGCCCCTGTCCGATCCCATCCAGGTTAAGACGCAGCAAGGAGGTGAGCACCTGTGTGGCTGAGCTGGGCTGTGGGAAGGAGAGCTGCTGGTTGGATTTGGAGGTTTAGATGTGATGTTGGGAAGGAATTATTTACTTGGAGGGTGGGGAGGACCTGGCACGGGGTGCCCAGAGAAGATGTGGCTGCACCATGATCCCTGGAAGTGTCCAAGGCCAGGTTGGACAGGGCTTGGAGCAAACTGGGATAGTAGAAGGTGTCCCTGCCCATGGGACTGGATGAGCTTTATGGTCTCTTCCAACCCAAACCATTCCATGATTCTAAATGTCTTTAACAGATGTAAAAGTGCCCACGTAGTAGTGACAATTTAACTCTACCTGAAATACCCAGGAACTACTTTGTCAGAGATGAGTGGGGAATGAGCCTTATGTGTTGAGCTGCAAGCACAAGGTGTTTTATCACGGGCTGTCACCCAGCACATTTTTGGCTTTGGGTATGGGAGGAAACCCTGTGCCCTCAATGGGCTGCTCATGGGCTTCCTCCTTCCAGAATCTTATAATACTGGGATTGATGGGAAGGGTTGTATTCTGCACTGCTGAGAAAGAGGCATATGATCTACTGGGATTCTTCCATCTCTAGCAGCTCTGCTCACACTGGAGTCCTGCAGTGGGATGTAACTCCACAGCTTTAGAGGCAGGACCTGCCCACGCTGCAGTGTGGCATTTTGCTGCTGACGTGCTCTTCCCACACAGGCTTTGAAGAAAACAGGGCATGAGCCTCCAAATTAGCCAAGTTAATGTGGTTTCTCCTGTTTCTCACCTTGCCTCCTGTGCCCCATTGGCTCCCTCTCTGTACCAGTTCCCGGGCAGCCGATGAACTTCCGAGCAGAAGCCAAGACCGAGACGAGCATTGTGCTGTCGTGGAGCCCCCCACGCCAGGAGATCATAGTGAAGTACGAGCTCCTCTACAAGGAGGGAGACCACAGCAAGGAGGTGAGCCCAAAGTGCAGCAGGGTTGGGACCAAGGAGCTCCCCGGCCCTACCGTGGAGCGAGGGGAGCAGGGCAGTGTCTCTGGGCAGGCCTCACCTCTGCTGCCTGTTGTTTGGGTTTATTTTTCTCTTCCCCCCTCGCCCACCCCCAGGTGCTGAAGAACTTCGAGCCCACGACGTCGTTCATGGTGGAAGGCCTGAAGCCCAACACTGAGTATGTCTTCCGGCTGGCCGCCCGCTCGGCCCTGGGGCTGGGGGCCTTCACCCCGGAGGTCCGAGAGCGCACCTTGCAGTCTAGTAGGTGTCTCTCCTTTCCCACCCTTCTCTGAGGGCACCACGGTCAGGGAGCCAGACATGGTGGGCACAGGGGGGCGGAGCTGGGGGCTCCACTTCACTCCAGGGAGGGGGGGGACACCTTTGGGAGCTGCTGCCCTCTCCCCTCACCGCTCCAGCTAGCTGAGACGTGAGCCAGGAGCAGAGCTGGGCTCTGGGGTGCTGGGGCTGGGCAGCACCGTCCTCTCGTGGTGGCCATGCTGGCCATGGTGCTGAGCATGCTCAGGGGATGGTAGGGATGGCAGCCACAGCCTGTCCCACACAAGCCCAGCGCTGCCAGGAAGGGGAAGAGGGAGGGAGAGGAGCAGGGAAGGTGATTGTTCACAGGCCCAGCTTTCCCCAACCTTTGGGGAAGCAGTCCCCATGCTCTTGTCCATGAGCACCTCCACAGCCAAGGGGAGGAAGGCCTGGAGCTCTGGGAATGGCCCCGTTTGGGCTCCAGCAGAGCGGAAGAGAGGAGCCCTGTGGAGGCTGATGACACCAGGATGGAGTGTATGCAACTAAAAACGTGCTGGTTTTAGTTTAATGGATTGTCTCCCTTCGCTGTTGCCCTGGGGACAATAACCCTGGATGGCAATATTTCAACCTGGGCTTTTCACAGATCTTTGCTTTTAAATGAGGTGTTTTTTCACTGCATGAGTGGCTGTGGCAGCTGTTCTTTGTGTTTTCTGTCTCCTCTCATCTCTACTAAATCACTCTGCTGCAGTTTGGAGTAGCCGGGAGCAGAACTAACTCAGAAGTGGCTCTGGTCACCAGTGTGAGGAGGGAGAGCCCTGCTCCCATCCCTCAGAGTCCCTAACAAGGGGGAGCAGCAGGCTCTCGGCTGGGCTTTTTAATTGTCACATCCTGCTGTCTCTCCCTTTCCCTGTCTCCTTCTCTTTCTGTCCCCTGAGGAGTGGGAAGAAAGGGGAGTCTGTTTCTGCATAGACAGAATTCCTTACTGGGGCTTTCTCAGGCCTCCACTCCATTCAAAGATTTTTTTGGTTTTTCTTTCCTTCAAATGTTTTTCCCCTTTTTTCTTTCTTTTTTTTTTTCTCCATACTCTCTCTACGTTTCATAGGAAAATCCTTTCCTGACTCTGCTGCACATCTGCTGGTTCTGATCCCAGTGTGGTACTGTCAGAGGGAGCATCTCTGTGGGGTGGGGGAAATGAACTGAAAGGACCTGAAAAATAAGTGTTAAACTTACACTCTGCTTCTGTTTTTCAAGGGGTTTCTCTCCTTGAGACCTGTGGGGATGGGAGGCAAAGATGGTCTGGGATTTGTGCTTTCTGGTTCAATAAAACAAGCTGGAAGAGGGGTGTGGCAGCTGGTGGCAGTAGGCCTCAGTGAAAATTTGTCCCTTAAGGGTGAGGGAAAGGGGATCTGGGAAAAGGGAAAGCTTTGGGGCTTTTTCTAACTTGGCATCTGCCCAGAACACGGACGGATTTCTCTCTCTGTAGCTCAGCTTTCATGGGGAGAGTCTCATTATTTTAATGCTCTTAAGAACATCAGCTGGGAGCTGTCAGTGTCCTGTAACACGGTGAAACATTTTTTCCTGGCTGGCTGTTGGAGGAACGAGTCAATTCTCCCTGCTCCGGGTGACATCCTTCGGCTCACAGACCTTCTGGCTCGGGACAGGCTTTTGTGTCTTCCCTCCTCAGCTCCTTTTCCGTTCAGCTCCTCCTTGGCCTGCTCCATGCCTCTTCTTTCTTCTCTCTCTGCTCTCTGCTTGCCTGCCTGCATGCCCTGCGCCCAGATGAGCCAGCTCCCTGCTGTCCCTCTCCCTGGCTGGGCCATGTCACACCACGGTGGCATCTTGTCCCTGGAGTGACAGAGCCTCTCCCTGCTCTGCCTTCTGCTCCTGCTGTCCCCTCTCAGCACCCACCCGCATGTGGCATCCCCTCCCTGCACCTCCCTGCCAGGGTGGCTCCTCCTGAGCATCATAACCCAAGTAAAATCCATTAAACTAAAGGTAAAGTATCTTTTTCTTCTTGAAGTAGCTGGGTTTTAACTCTTCAAGTACCAGAGACATAGCTTGTAAAACAAACAAAACAGACTCTCATGGCTGGGAGAAGCTGGTTTGTCCTTTCTGGTTAGCCATGACCTTCCCAGGCTCCCTGGCAACACTCCCACTGGGAAATTCCAGAGGGCAAAGCGTGCTCAGCAGGCAGGGGTGGCAGGGTGGGTGCTGTGAGGCCGCCCGTGCAGGTGTACAGGAACAATGGGCCTTTCTCACCCTCTGTTCCTGCCCAAGGAAGGATTTCCCCCCACGTAGCTCCACTCTCCCTCCTGTCCCCCTCCTCACAGAACACCAAGTGAATGAAATCCCCAAAGTCTATGGTACCTAAAGGGTTAAAAAACATGATATTGTGCAAGGTCAGTAAGGGTCATTCTTGTGGCTTGGACAGTCAACTTTAAAGCATGTAAAAGGTGCAGCTCAGGTGAGTACTGGCTGGTCTCAAGCAGATTCACAAATACAGTCCACCCTGTGGCTGCAGGCTCACCGCTGGTGGCTCTGCACACACTCCCAGATGTCCTGGAGCCCTGGGAGGGTGGGGAGGGGTCCCAAAAGGCTGGTGGGACCAGCCAGCAGGCCAAGGCAGAGCTCTCCTGCCTGGGGGCTCCTGGCTGAGCCCAGGGAGGGGCTGGTTGCAGAGCTGAGCTCGCAGCCCCGCTGGGGTTGGTGGCACTGGGCTCCTGGCGCTGTCCCCAGCGTCCCCAGGGTCACACAGGTTGGGCTGGATTGTGAAGGGAACAGGGCCATGAGCTCCCAGAGGCGTGTCCAGCGTGGCCAGCCAGCACCCCTGGCTGTTCTCCTCCGACGGGGAGGGGGCCGGGCAGCACCTGGGCCTTCTCCCCCATCACCCACCCCCAACCCTGCCTCTTTGACCAGAGAAAGTGCAAAACCATCCCAAAAGGAGGCCTCACCCCAGGGCCTCTCAGTAGGTCCCTGTGCTGGAGCGTAGAGGGTGAGTGAGCGAGCGTGGCAGCGCAGACAGTGAGCCCAGGGCCAGCTGGAGCTGAGCTCTGCTTCTGGGGCTTTCAGAATGAGGTGCAGGATGAAGGGTAGGTCAGGTCAGACCCTCTCTGCAGTGGGTTTCTCAGCTGTGGTGGCTTTGGCTGGAGCTAAGCGGGAAAGGTGGATTTTAATATGCCCAGCCTCTGATGAGGACAAAAACAAGAAGGGAATGGCACCATGGCAGCAGTGGGAGAGGGCTGAGTCTGTCCCTCCATGCCTTGAAACCATCCTTGAGCTGGTTCTGGGACATGGGATGAGCAGTGCACCTCTGTCCTGGAGAGGTGGTGCAGCAATCACAGCAGATGGAGAGAGCCAGAGGGAAGGAGATCTGTCACTGGGAACGTGCTGTCCTGCTCTCTGTGCTGACAGTTTAGCAAAAACAGAACAGATTGGGGTCCAAAATTGCCATTTCTGCAATAGTAGCTGGGGTTCTGCTGGTGGGGGAGGACTTGGGGGGATCATCATGAGCAGAGTGGCATTTTAAAAGCCAGTCATGTGCAGAAACCCACCAGGAGCTTGGTCTGGCCTCGTAGCTCAGTTCCTCTTGTTCTCTTGTAAGAAAGTCTTATAAGTTAGCAGTTGAAGCGTGGAAGGTAGGTAAACAGACTGGGAATGTTCTGGAAGGAGTCACTTTTTTATATCAGTATTATTTTATTATTATGATTTCCTTTCTGGTGTTTTTTTTTTTCTTTTTGTTTCAAATTATTGGCTTGATTTACGTTTATTTTCCAGTTTGTTCCTTTCGGTTTGGTTCATTTGACATCTTCTGTGTTGTTTTGCGTGGCCAGCCATGGCCAGGGCTTGTCAGCCTCCTCACTGGGAGTGCTGGGGAGAAAGGAGCCATTCTGCCAGGTTAAAGACAGTAATAGTGCATAAAAATAGAAGGAAAGCACCCAAAATGTCCTACTGGGCAGTGCTCAGACAGCAGTGGAAGGATTATCTCTGCCCTTTTTGAAAAGCCACTTCCCTCTGTCTCCTGGAGGCTCCTGGAATTGTGTGTCTCTCACTCCAGTGCCAGCTGGGCTCAGTGGGACTGGATTTAGCAGAATCCTCGAGGCAAACTGGGCCTAAACATCTGGGTTTGACTCAAGGATGGGAGTAAGAGGCTTGAAAACAATAATTCCTCACAAAAAGAGCATCAGAGGAATGAGAAGCAGTGACCAGAACTGATCTACTGCTACTTGGGGGGCTTGTGAGTCCACCCCAGTTTCCTGCCCTGTCTGCAGAGACTTAGAAGCTCTTTATTGCAGTTGGGTGATATTGGATTTATTGATTTGCCCTGAGAATGTATCACACTCTGCTTCCCCGTGCTGATCAGTTGTCCACAGTGACAGGCAGAAGTGTGTTCTATCTCCTGGAAGTGTTCAGGGCCAGGAAGGAGCCCCCTGGATGGTGGCAGCTGTTCCTGCCCAGGGCAGGGGATGGAAGAGAGGAGCTTTAAGGGAGAGCTGTGGGTTCCACCTTCCCCACCTCCTGGTCACCCTCCTGCTGCCACCCTGAGAAGGTGCCTGGGTAGTGCCACAGTTCCCAAGGTTTTCTCCCAGGAACACCCTGGTGTAGTTCAGGCAGAGAGTGCAGTGGGAATGAGACCTGCTGCTGCTTTGGAAAATCCCCTGAATACACAAATATCTCACCAAACCCACTGCCTCCCTCCTTCTGCAAGTGCTTTCTCAAAACCCTCCTCTCTAAACACCATGGCTTGGCAGTGTCCTGGGCATTCCCACTGTGGGATTTGGCCTCCTTCAGTCTGGGGACAAGTAATCACTTCCATCTGGAGGTACAGACTCTTAAATTTAAGCCTCCTGGCAAAAGATTTGCTTTTCTTACTTAATTTTCACAGATCACTTCAAAGAAATTCAAGATCCCAGAGACTGAGGTTGGAAAGTGCTTTCTGAGCCAGAGCAGGATTTGCCAGGCTGCTGTAAAAACAGGGAGCCAAAGGAAAGGGCTTTTATAGGGTGCAGCTGGGTGTGTAGCTGGTGCCAGCTTAGTGGAAGCAGCAGGACTCCTCTTGGCTGGCCCGCTTGCTGGTTTAGTCCTTTGCTTTACACCATTTCAGTTTTGATGCCCCATTTAATTTCTGTTGGCTTTTTTTTTTTTTTTTTAAAAAAAAAAAACTCTCTTCATTTCGGAAAAAAAAAAAAAAAAAAGACAACAACAAAAAAGCTCTCTTCTCTTTTAATTTTATCTTCCTAAACCAAACTTTCGTACGTTTTATTTTAGATTTTTTTGTTATCATTTTCCTTTTTTTTTTTCTTTTATCTTTCCCATCTTTTGTTTGTTTTTTTTTTCCTCCCCCTTCTTTCCCCTTTCTCCCTGCTCCTGAATTTTCCCCCCCCCCCTCCTAGAACCGTCTGCCCCCCCTCAAGATGTAAAATGTGTCAGCACCCGCTCCACCGCCATTCTGGTAAGTTGGCGGCCGCCGCCGGCCGAGAGCCAGAACGGCGTCCTGGCCGGCTACAGCGTCCACTATCGAGCGTTGGACTCGGAGGACACGGAGCTAAAGGAGGTGAATGATATCCCCCCAACCACCAGTCAGATCCTGCTGGAGTCCCTGGAGAAGTGGACCGAGTACCGCGTCACCGTGGTGGCTCACACGGAGGTGGGGCCGGGCCCGGAGAGCTCGCCGGTCATCGTGCGCACGGATGAAGATGGTGAGTGAGAAGGGTTTGGGTTCTGCTGGGGGGGTTCCTGTCCCTGCAGGGGGTTGTTCCCATCAGCAGTCCCACAGGCAGGCTCTTCCCGTGGGTCTTGAGTGGTGCCAGGCCAGAGCTGGAGTGGGATTGAAGATCTGGGTTGTGCGGCATCTTCTGGTGCCATCACCCCATCACCTGGTGCCATCAGCCCATGACCCGGCATCCTCTGGTGCCATCTGGGACTGTAGGGTTCTCCTCCCCTGCATTTATGGGGTCTGTAGGGTTCCCCTCCCTTACATTTATGGGGTCTACAGGGTTCCCCTCTCCCACATTTATGGGGTCTGTAGGGTTCCCCTCCCCTGCATTTATGGGGTCTGTAGGGTTCCCCTCTCCTACATTTATGGGGTCTATAGGGTTCCCCTCTCCTACATTTATGGGGTCTGTAGGGTTCCCCTCCCCTGCATTTATGGGGTCTGTAGGGTTCCCCTCCCCTGCATTTATGAGGTCTGTAGGGTTCCCCTCTCCTGGATTTACGGGGTCTTAATATTTCCAAGTCTTGACTGCACCATCCTTTGGTGCTCTCTGAGCACTGGGGTCTGTAGGGTTTCCCTCCCCTGCATTTATGAGGTCCGTAGGGTTCCTCTCCCCTGTATTTTATGGGTCTTTTTTAATATCTCTGAGTCTTGACTGCACCATCCTCAGGTGCCATCCGAGCACTGGGGTCTATAGGGTTCTCCTCCCCTGGATTAGTCTTAATATCTCTGAGTCTTGACTGCACCACTCCCTCTGCAAAGATGCTCTCACTGAGCCAGGAGCAGCCAAGGCACTAAAAACCTTTGCTGTGAGGAAAACCTTTGCTGCCAGGACTTGAATCATTGTATATCCTGAGTTGGATGGGACCCACAAGGATCAGCCAAGTCCAGCCCCTGGTCCTGCATGGGACAGCCCCAAGAATCCCACTCTGTGCCTGAGAGCACATGTTTTAAAGAGTTCTTCCCACACATTCCTTGTTACTACCTCAGAGCTTTTGTCAGTTGTAGAAAGGAGGAATCTGTTGAAGTTTCAAAAACCTTGAGTGACAACAGTTCAGTGGCCCCACTCAGAGACCTGACTTTTCCTGGTATTTCTACAACAAAATAAAACCAGGGAAAAGGATGAATGGGTGCATGAAGGGAGAGGAGCACCCTCAATGTGAGGGTAGGACCTCAAATAATATTGGGAGAATTTAGGGAGCTGGAGATAAACAATGATAGCTTATTATTAAAAACAACCTACAGGTGTTGTTTTCCTAATAGCTGTTTTCTGGTTATTCTCATAAGATTGTTTATAAATGGGTGTCTTGTTAATTAGCCAATCAGGTGAAATGTATTGATTAGATGACCAATCAGGTCTACCTGTATAAAAGGAGCAGTCTGAAGTAAAGATGTGTGCTTTATGCCACTCAGCCTTCTGCTGGCTCTGAACAGTGACACCATCCCTGTGTCCAGGCCATGCAGATCAGGTCCCACAGACCCTCACAACCCCCCAGAACTGGGAGGGCAGTGCCAGGTGATGGGATGCTCAGGTGCTCAGGTCTCCCAGAGCTCAAATCCAGAGGAGCAGGGATGGGCTCCCAGCAGACCCCCAATTGTCAGGACCCAGGAAATCCCTCTGAGCAGTCAGAACCCCTGCCAGGGGTCTCAGGGACCCTGGCACAGAGCCCAAAATGCCCCTGTGTGGGTTTGATTATGACCCATGGAGCAAGTTACCAACCTTAGATGAAGATCTGCAAGCCACAAAAAATTAGGTAGAGTGCTAGTGAATTTATCACGAGGTGAAAAAGTAGATTTTGGGGTTTCTAGAATGGAGGTCCAGAGGGCAAGATGGAGGGATCTGAGAGTGTCCTGCATTTCTCCTTCTTCTTCTTGGCCTCCCTCTTCTGCTGTGATGTTGGCACTTGCAGATTGGTTTGGAGTAGAAGCTCACTGTCTAACACAGGTGATAGGTATTGGGAAGTAATTGTAAACATTGTATTTGTAGTTTTTAGTATAAAGATATAACACCACCCGGGGGCAGGCAGAGTGTCATGAGCTGTTTTGCTAAACTGACCTCAGCAGGACAGGAGAAAAAATTTTATCAGTAAAGAACAATAAACAACCTTGAGACCGAGAACTGAAGAGCTCTGACTCCTTCAAGTGCCGGGCTGGGAAAAGAGACTTTCAAATTTCAACACCCGATGACCAGAACCCCTGGTTGCCTCCCTCCCTCCCTGCAGTGCCCAGCGCTCCTCCACGGAAGGTGGAGGTGGAGGTGCTCAACTCCTCGGCCATCCAGGTGTTCTGGCGCTCGCCGGTGCCCAGCCGGCAGCACGGCCAGATCCGCGGCTACCAGGTGCACTACGTGCGCATGGAGAACGGCGAGGCCAGGGGGCTGCCCCACATCAAGGACATCATGCTGGCTGATGCCCAGGTAAGGGCTCACCTGGGCCAGCCCCGGGAGGCTGGGGAAGAGGGGATGTGGCTGTTCTGGGCAGTGTGATCCTGCTGAAGGGCCAAAAGGGGATATGGGACAAGGTGTGGCTGTGTCTCTGCCGCACCTCTGTCTCTCATTTGTGCTCCCAGACAATGTTGCTGTGGAAGAGTATGAGCTGCTGTCCCAGCACTTAGATAAATATCCATCCATCCGTTCATCCTTGCTGTGTCTGGGAAGTCTTTTAATTCAGGCCAAGGCCGCAGTGGAATCTACTAATTTCTCCCACTCTACTTCTTCCCTCATGCTTGCCTGGTAACTTCTGACCTTGTGTGGCTGCTTGCTCAGGGACTCCTTCCTCATGCTGTGTCTCTGTCTTTCCCTTCTTTCCCCTCTTGTATTCTCACGTGCCAAACCTCTCTTGTTCTCTGCCCAGTGGGAAACAGATGACACTGCTGAATACGTAAGTAAAAACATCAAAATCCTCCCATGCTGGTTCTGCCTTTTCCCTTCTCCCACTTCCTGTTGTGGTGTGATATTTTCCTTTTCCTTTTTTTTTTGTTTTTGTTTTTTTGCAGTGCAAGTGTGCCTGTTTTAGAGCCTGTTTTTGATGTTCCCATGCATTGTCCCCTCCCTGTCACTGCTCTGTGCCCCTCTGTGATCGTGTCGTTTGTCAGCACGCAGCAATCCCACAGGGTTTTCCCTTTGGCTCTGAAGGAAAGATGGGTCTGCTGCTCCTCCGCGGGGAAGCAGATGGCATATTGAATTTGGGACTGCTTTGAACAGATGAGAATCCTAAAATAGTTTGGATTGGAAGGGACCTTAAAGGCCATCTTGTTCCACTCCCAGCCAGGAGCAGGGACGCCTTCCACCAGGCCAGGGAGCTCAGATGGGCTGCTTTGTAACCTCTGTGTCTGGAAAAGATACCCTGGGAAGCACTGGGAGCACAGAATCCATGAGTCCTGAGCTACCACAGCATGAACAAATGCTTTGTGCTCTCAAAGGGCTGAGATTCTTAGAAACTCATTGATGCAAAGCACTGAATCATTATTGGTGCTTTTCCTTTTGAAGTACCTTAAAATCAGCTTGGCTGTTTGGCATTTGCTATTTCTGCTAAAATGATAAATGTTTTCTAAAATCCTACAGCTACCAAGAAGTAGGAGAAAGCTTTTTCTTCTTGGAATGGCAGAGTTCTGAGATAAAACGCAACTAAACTGGTGGTGTTTGTGTCTCCTGGGCATTGCCAATGCCCTGCACAAGTGAGGGGCCTCCCTTTGAGGGATGGAGAGTGAATCTCAGAGAGACAAAGCCCCTTTCTTAAAATCTTCATAAAGCTCAGTGGCAGGTGTGAGAGCAGAACAATTTTCTTGACTTCCAGGAGCCAGACCTGTCCCTGCCTCCAAAGTCACTGATCAAAATCCCACTGTTCCAAAGTTCTGCTGTTCCACTCCCAGCTCACCATCAGGGGAAATAATTATTTTCAGGACTAACAAATTCTTCCCAAGTGCTGCCCTGAGACTTAATATTGAATGCACGAAGGGGTGAGGAGAGGGGAAAGCCATAAAACATGCACAACATTCCCATCTCCCTCCTTTCTGGGGCCTTGGGGAAAACCCTGCTGCATGTGCTGTCATCCTGTTTGATTTAGCACGGGTGTTCCTTTTCCAACACAGCCCTTTGAAAGGCTGCATCCCTCCTGGGGAAGGGCTGTTCTTGAGGCCAGTGCTCCAACAAAAGCTCCTGGGAGCCAGGTGTGGGGAGGCTGATAGAGGATGGGAAGGAGGGGGTGGGATTTAGCAGGGAGCTTTAGCGTGAGCAGAATGTGTCGTCTTGCACTTTGCATTCAAGCAATCCCTTTAATATTATGAAAGCATTAAAAATATCTCTTGAGGAGGGAAGAGAGGGGTAATGGTGAAAAAAAAAAAAAAAATGTAATCTCCCTGAAACCTCTGAGCCTCCTCTGAGGCCGCACAGTGGAGAGGAAAGCTTTGAAGGGAGCGACGGCATTTGGATGCTGAAGTGGTTTGTGTGAAGACAGGGAATGTGTGAGAGGCAGATCTGGAGGAGGCTGCCTTGCACAGGGCCCTGCAGAGCCAGGCTGTGTTTGCAGAGCTGTGAGTGCCTCTCCAGGGGAACGGGGCTCTCCCCCTCTGCCACTTCCCACAGAAGCCCCAGAGTGTCTCGTGCCCTTGGATTTGGTGTTCCTGCATGCTGGAAAAGGGCTGAGCCTCCTGCCAGGAGGAGAGGGCTGCTCTTGGGTGTGGGCCTGAATATTGACACGATTTCCCTTTGGCATCTGGCAAACAGGAAATGATCATTGCTGGGCTCCAGCCCGAGACTGCCTATTCCATCACCGTGGCCGCCTACACCATGAAGGGAGATGGTGCCCGCAGCAAACCCAAAGTGGTCACCACCAAGGGTGCAGGTGAGAGCCTTTTCCTCTGCCAGTGGGATTCACCCCTTCCCTAAAGCCAAGGGGCTTCTCCAGCCTCACCTTCTTTCATCCCACTCCCTTCTCAAAGGACAGACTTGCAGCAAGAGCCAGACTGCCCCAAAGGCAAAGTTAGATTGAGGGCGGCAGAAACCCCTTCATTCCTCACATGCAGCCCTCACCAAATGTCACCATTTTCTGTCCAGTGCTTCAGAAAGCCCAGGCACACCCAGAAGCACAACAGAGCATGAATTTGTCCCTTGTAGTGTCTTGGGCTGTAAATTCCAATGCATCAGAAGGACTGGAGAGACTGCAGCTTTGCAGGTGGCCCAGGCAGGTACACTGGGGACAGCACAGTTCTGCTCTCAGGGTGCCGATTTGCAAAGACCTGAGAAGCAGCAGGCAGACAGTGGTGCTTGTCCTGCCCACTCTTCTCTTCTGGTACCATGTCTGGTGTACATCCTCCATGTTCAGGACTGCTGGAGGGAGAAACTCTGACAGTATTGACCTTTCCTGGCTCCCATTTCTGGATTCTGAGCTCTGCCTGCACATACCAGCCAAAGCCTTTTCCTTCACTCACCCTCTTCTCCTTCTGCCCATGTTTCTCCTCACTAACTCCCAGCTTCTCTGCTTTCCTTCTTCCTGAGGCTCCCCAGCCTCTCTGTTTTCCTCTCCTGGAGCCTTTCTCTCTGCCTGGCTCCCTTGTCACTCTCCCTTGTCACCCTCCCTCATCTCTTCCATTAGGATTTGCAGTGCAGGTGATCAGTCACAGAGGGATGTTTTCTCCAGCACAGCAGCTATTACCCAAAACTCAATTTCCCCTGACTTGAAATAGCTATTAAAAAAAAAAAATCTTTCAAATGGCTCTGTAACATTCTTACCTTCTTTGCAGTATTGAGTCAATACACCTTCCGAGAGGAGAGATTTCTTTCTTTATCACTCAGGGCTGGGGGCTGAATTTAAATACAGTAATACATCTAATTTTCTCCTTTACTGTCCAAACCAATTGCAAAATAAAACACTTCTCCCTCTCTGAACTTTCTTCTCACCTTTATTCCAAACAATATTTGTTGTGCAGATGTAATACTTCCAAGCTCAGCTGATTACAGTAACGTTTGTGATAAAAACTGAAACATAAAGGTAATGGCACTCTTTTTCTCTTTAATGTGTTCCTTAGGCATTCCCAGGGGAGGAGGCTGGCTCTCCCTGCCATTCTTTGGCACTTTGGAAGGAATGCAGGATTTGTTTTAGACACAGCCCCTCATCCCCAGCGAGGTGTCAGGCAGAGTTCCCAGTGTGACCCTTTCAGATCCTGCCCTGCTCCCTCCTTCCAGCATTCCAGCCCTCACCCCTTGGTCAGGCTCCTGCTGTGGGACATCTCCCAGCTCCATTTCTCTCCTCCTGTCCAACCAGGAGAAACACCAAGGCGGAGAGAAGGAAATTAGATCTCTAATAGTGGAGCTGAGTGTCAATGACGCGTGAGCTGCTGGAATTAATGCTCTGCTTTCTCTGGCTTCGGGGATCTCTGGGCCTGCACGTGTCATTTAACTGTGGCTGTGGGCTTGCTTAGCAGTCAGCCAGTGCCAGGGCTCATTAGGCAGAGACATGGCACTGCTGAGCTCCCCAGAACCCCCAGACGTGGGGGAGCTCACTGAAAATGCACCAGCACTGTGAGTTCCCTGCCTCCAGAGGAGAGGAGCAGCACAGAGAGAGCAGCAGCTCTCCCTGCCCTCTGCCTCACACACATTTTGGGCTCTGGCTCCTCTGCCTGTGCTTCCTTCTGTACCCAAGTGGGCGATGAGCTGCCTGCCAGCCGTGTGAGCTGGCCCTGTGCCTGCTGCTCAGGACCTGGGGCTGCCCAGACTTCCTTCCATCCTTCATTGCTTCACTCTCAGCTGCTCTGGACTCCCCAGCCTGGGCCAATCTGTTCCAGGCTCTTTCTGCATGAGCTGGGCTGTGTAATGGAGAGAGGGAGGGAGGCTGGGACTTTGGAGACTCCAGGTTTGTTTTTCCCTGCCCTGGGAAGCAACTGGGACAGGAGGCTGGGAGTCCGACTCCTGAGTCTGTCCTTCCCAGTGGTGGAGGGTGAGTGGTCCAGGGACAGGGGAGGAGCTGTGCACATCCCGAACAAAGGGAAGGAAATAAATTCAGCAATGTGTCAGCAGCTCACAGCTGACATGTTGGCAGTGCTCCTCATTTCCCAAACTGTTTAGGGTGTACAGGGTGGCAGCAGTTGGGGTTCCATGGAGCTGAAGAGTCCCTGCAGCTCCTGTGTCTCTCTTCTCTGCCAGTCCCAGGAAAGCCCATCCTGTCTGTGCACCAGACAGAGGAGAACACCCTGCTGGTGAAGTGGGAGCCGCCGCTGGGCGCCGAGGGCCAGGTGCTGGGCTACCGGCTGCAGTTTGGCCGCAAGGACGTGGCCCCTCTGGCCACGCTGGAGTTCTCGGCTCTGGAGGATAAGTACATCGCCACCAGCATCCACAAGGGCGCCACCTACGTCTTCAAGCTGGCCGTGAAAAGCCGGGCTGGCTTCGGGGAGGAAGCCGTGCAGGAACTCAGCACCCCCGAGGACATCCCCAAGGGGTACCCCCAGATCCTGGAGGCCAGCAATGTCACGTCCATGTCGGTGCAGTTCGGCTGGCTGCCCCCCGTGCTGGCCGAGAGGAACGGCGCCATCGTCAAATACACCGTGGCCTACCGGGAAGCCGGTTCTCCCGGGAACCTGCTGGAAAAAGAGCTGCCCCCCTCCCCAGAGAACTCGTACACCCTCAACGGCCTCAAACCCAACACCGCCTATGACGTTAAAATCCGTGCTCACACCAGTAAAGGCCCCGGGCCCTACAGCCCGACCGTCCAGTATCGGACGTTCCAGCTGGACCAAGGTAGGACTCACCGGTTTCTCCTCCCTCTCTCCCCTTGTATCCGGGGCTGGTGCCGGGAGGCAAGAGAGCTGGAGAGGTCAGGCCGGGCTCAGCCAGGCTCGTGAGTAAATGCAAAGCACTCTGGTGTCACTCTCAGTCCCTCCGCTCCTCTCTGCCTTGGGCCAGGTAAGTCCCTTTTACCACTTTCTTCTAAGTTAAGTCCGGACACCTCCTGTCACTGGCACCTGAAGGGGGGGGCCAGTCACTCTACAGGTGGGAAGAGCATTTTCTTCAGCTTTTGCAAGCAGCCAAAAGAAAAGAGCAAAAATTTTTAAAAAAAGCCAAAACACTCAAGCCGTGACCTGGGATGGGTTTTTCTTCACCTGAGCATGCTCAGCCAGGCAGCACCTCGTTCCTGCAGCAGCCACCCAGGCCCAGAGTGTGGGGGCACAGCCACGTGCCCTGCTGGGGTTAGGCACAGGGACAGGGAGCACTGGGAGATGGACCTTGGCAAAACTCAAGCACAGTGGAGGCGGGAGCAATCCCTTCAGTTCCTGCAGCCGCAGCCAGACCCAGCCTGGCAGGCCCCTCTTCCAGCACTTGACCTTCTCTTCCTTCTCTTTCCTGCTCTTCCTTCCCTCTGCTGCCTTTTCTTCTCCTTTCTCCCCTTCCTCCTCACTTTTTTCTCTGCAGTTTTACCCAAAAACTTCAAGGTGAAGATGGTGACAAAGACATCTGTCCTCCTGAGCTGGGAGTTCCCTGAGAATTACAACTCTCCTACCCCATACAAGGCAAGTGGAGGGCAGGAGTTTCTCCCCACGTGTGCCCCAGCTCTTCAGGGCTGGATGCTCCATGTTCCCTGCACAAGGAAGGGATGGGAAGGAAGGAGCTTGCTCAGGGAAGAACCTCCTCCCCTCCCACAGATCCAGTACAACGGGCTGCACGTCGACGTGGACGGCCGGACCACCAAGAAACTCATCACGCACCTGAGGCCCCGCACCTTCTACAACTTCGTGCTGATGAACCAGGGCAACAGCATGGGGGGGCTGCAGCAGAACGTGGCAGCCTGGACTGCTGCTGACATGTTGTCCAAGAAGCCAGAGGTGACCCACAAGCCTGATGCTGATGGCAACGTGGTGGTGATTCTCCCCGACGTGAAGAGCTCTGTGCCTGTCCAGTAGGTTTCTGTTTAACTGCAGGGGTGGGGGCTCAGCTTGTGTTTTGGGGGTCAGCCCTGATGGCTTGAAACCCCCAGGGGCAGTACCAGGAGGGTGATCCCTGCATTTCCAGCCTTCCTGACTGTTCCACAACTAACAGGGAAAGCCAAAGAAGTGTGCAGGGAGTGCACAAGGAGACGTGGGGCTGCCACTGAGCCCAGCTCTTTCCAGGAACAGCAGCTGTGCTGAATGCAGAATAAGGGCCTCGAGCCAGCGGGGCACTTTGGGCAAACTCACATCAGCGTATTTTCCCTTCTTCCATGGCTCATTCCTTCTGTTTCTTCTTGTCATTGCCAACATTTAGAGCTTTCTACATTGTGGTGGTGCCTCTGAGGAAGTCCCGGGGGGGACAGTTCCTCAACCCCCTGGGCAGCCCTGAGGAGATGGACCTGGAGGAGGTGAGTGTGGCTGAAGCTGGACTCAGCACAGGGGGAGAGAGAACAGCGGGAATGGGATGGGGACCTGAGGGCTGGGAGGGGGGTTTGGGGTACCTGTGCTCCCCAGACTGGCAGGGGGATTTGGGGTACCTGTGCTCCTCATCAGGGCAGCCACGCTGGGAGGGGGATTTGGGGTACCTGTGCTCCCCAGACTGGCAGGGGGATTTGGGGTACCTGTGCTCCTCATCAGGGCAGCCACGCTGGGAGGGGGATTTGGGGTACCTGTGCTCCCCAGACTGGGAGGGGGATTTGGGGTACCTGTGCTCCCCAGACTGGGAGGGGATTTTGGGTACCTGTGTATTACAGCGACCTGAGTGGGTCGCTGCTGGTGAGAGAGAGACGGTGAATCTTGTTTCTTGATCAGAAGGCTGAATTTATTAATATATGATATAATACATTATAGTTATACTAAAAAGAATATAGAGAGAGGTTTGCAGAGCTGCTAGCTAAGCTAAGAAAAGATAGAAAAGAATCCACAACAAAGTTGTGGCCAAGGACTCAGTCCCCTGGCTTGAACTGGTGATTGGCTCTTAATTATAAACATAGAAAATGAGCCAATCAAGGTGTTCCTGTTGCATTCCCCAGCAGCTGATAATAATTGTTTACCTTCTCTTCGGGGGCCTCTGGCCTCCCGAAGACGCAGAAATCTGAAAGAAAGGATTTCTGTGGAGAAATGTCTACGACACCTGTGCTCCCCAGACTGGGAGGGGATTTGGGGTACCTGTGCTCCCCAGACTGGGAGGGGGATTTGGGGTACCTGTGCTCCCCAGACTGGGAGGGGATTTGGGGTACCTGTGCTCCCCAGACTGGGAGGGGATTTTGAGGTACCTGTGCTCCTCATTCATGCAGCCAGGGAGCAGCCAGGCTGGGAGGGGGATTTGGGGTACCTGTGCTCCTCACTCAGAGCAGCCAGGGAGCGCAGGCTGGGAGGGGGTTTGGCTCTCCCTGCTGCCCCCGTGCAGGCTCTCAGGTGCTCTGTTCCCCACAGCTGGTGCAGGACATCGCGCGGCTGCGGCGCCGGAGCCTGCGGCACTCGCGGCAGCTGGACTTCCCCCGGCCCTACATCGCCGCCCGCTTCCGCTCGCTGCCCTCCCACTTCATCCTGGGGGACATGAAACACTACGACAACTTTGAGAACAGAGCCCTGGAGCCAGGACAGAAATACGTGCTCTTCATCCTGGCTGTGCTGCAGGAACCCGAGGCTGTAAGCGCTGCCTGGTTCCCCCAGCCCTTCCGCTCCCTGCCCCAGCCCTGCTGCCCTCCTGGCGTCCTGGAGGGGTTTTTTTCTTTCCAGCTGTGGCTCTTGTGCCTGATGAGCTGCTTGTGCTTGTGCCTGCATTTGTCTCTTCCAAGCACAAGAGGACAAGAGGAGCTGTGACTGTCCCAGTCGTTGTGGGCAGACCTTGCACACTTGTGGCTCCAGACTGGAGTCCAGAATGGGGAGGAACAGCACCAGAGTTCAGAGGGCCCTGGGTCAAACCCCTTTTTGAACAGTAATTTCCTTTAAAGGCTGTTCTTTAACTCCTCAGAGCAATGACCCCAGACATCCTGCTCCTAGAGCATGTCACACTCTGGGCATTGCAGAGTTCCTCTTCAAGCACAGAGATTTCCATTTTTTGATGGAAAACTACAAGTTCTGTCTACCAATTCAGCATCTCTGCTGTTTTCACTGGGGCTGTACTTGGCTTTATGAAAACAACTATTTTAATATTTACCTGCCTCCTCCCTCACACACAATAGGAAACAGCCTAATACTTTGTTGTTTTTAAATCCCCCTATGGAATTGTAGCAGGGAGCTATTGGAAATTAAGGGTTTTCAGAGTTTTTTTCCCCCAATAAATATTTACTTGTGTATTTGATATTAAAGGATTAGGCTGACACGCTCCTGAATGGGTTTCTCAATCGGATTACTGCAGCTTGAGGTAATTTCTGCTTTAGAACAAGGTGCTGCAGACTCACTCCCAGTGGCCTGGATCCACAGCAGCTCCTGCGTGTGGAGCAGCATTCCAGCCTGCTCAGAGCTGATGGAGTTCAAGGACCCAGAGCCCGTGTTCCTGTCCTATCCCTGGCTGCTCTCCCAAAGCAGGCCATGCCAGCTCTCTGTGCTGCTCAGTTCCTGGGTAGGATGGGAATTCATCCTTTGTCGGGACTTTAAAGGGTTTGGATGTGTCTCTGATCCTCCTCAAGAACCAGCTCAGTGAAGAGGCAGCAGAGGACACACACAGTGGTTTACTACTTTGTATTTATTTGTCAGCGTTGTTTTCTCTCAGTCACCAGACCAAGCGTTAATTCTTGTTTTAATCCCTTCCCTCTTGCTCTGTAATCCCCTCTGACTGTCAAAATCCAGATGGTTACGTGAGAGCTTGGGCAGTGTTTGTGTGTTTGTGGCAGTGGTGAGGGCTCGGGGCTGTGCTGGAACAGGAGCAGCAGGAATGACAGACACAGGGCAGGCTGCAGCCTCACATGAGTGAGATCTTTCCATGCTCTGTCTCACTGGACCATTGGAAGATACCCGTCATGTGGATGCCCAGGAACAGGGCATTTTCTCTGGGCTGAAGAGGGCATTTTTCCCTGTCAGCATTTGGGTTGTGGTGCAGAGAGCTCACACCCTCTCCAGCAGTTCCTCCTGTGCAATATCCTGTGCTTGGCCCTCTTCAGTCCCATGCCACCTCTGAGCTGTATTCCACCCTGTTCCCTGCCTTACAGACCTATGCTGCCAGTCCCTTCTCTGACCCCATCCAGCTGGACAACCCTGACCCCCAGCCCATCATTGATGGTGAGGAGGGGCTCATCTGGGTCATTGGGCCCGTCCTGGCCGTGGTCTTCATCATCTGCATCGTCATCGCCATCCTGCTCTACAAAAAGTAAGAGCTGCTCACCCCTGAGATGGTTCTGAGTGTCCCCAGGGCCCTAAAGGGGATTTCTGTCCTGCTCATGAGGGGAAATCCTTCCCTGAGGCACAAATGCTCAGGGATGGGAGAGTGTGCCCAGCACAGGAGGGATTAGCAGGGATTTGCTGCTGCAGATTGTGCCCTCCCAGGAAAGCTGTGCCTGTCCCACAGACACTCCCTTGGGCACTGAGTGTGCCAGGACTCCCTGTGGGCACTGGGGGATGCAGGGGAGGCACCCCTGGGCACAGACCTCCACTGCTCTCAGACTGGTTTCCTGCTGGAGATGGGAGACGGGAACAGGGTATGATTCTTCAGGAGAGAAAAGGAAAACTCCTTTTTGTCTCCCTTTCCCTTGGCTTTCTGAGCAGTTCATGGGGCGTGGATGGGAGCTGGGGATCCCTGAGCACACGCAGGGCAAGGGAAGGGGACAGCAGGGGCTGAGCAAAGTAAATAAAGGTGACAATGGCCAGCAGAGGTGTCCTTAGCTAGGACAGCTCATTCCCAGGGTGGGGGGAGCTCTCCCAGCCCTGCTCCATCTCTGCTTTTGGCAGGGGCTTAGGGGTTCTGGTTGGTGTCCCTTTGGCTGGGTGATCTTTGCTGGTCCCACCTCTGCTGCCAGGGTTAGAGCTGAGCAAATGCCTCCCCTTAGCTCTGCAAGTCCTTTCTAACCTGAACATTTTTCTTTTCTTCTCTCCACTTACTGCTTTCCTGGACAGCAAACCAGACAGGTAAGAGCACCAGATTTGCCATTTATTCGGGTTCTTGCTTGCTGTGTGTTAAGCAGTGTTTGCTGTGTGTTGTTGGGGCTGGGACCATGTTTGAATTGGGGCAGAAAAAGCAAAGCAAGCCCAGCTTTCTCCTGTTTGTCCATTCCTAAATGAAACGGCCCTTCCCCAGGTTGGGCAGCAGTGACAGTAAATGGCTCATCAAGTGCTGGTTAATGGAGCAGAGCAGCTCTCATTTGTGTGGCAGGCAGAGGTGAGAGTGGGTTTCTGCACGTCTGGCTGCTCCACACGGGCTGTCCTGAGCCCCTGGCACAGTGCAAGCAGCATTCTCACAGCTGGCCTGGCCTTGTCCTGTGGCAGAAGCTGCTCTTGCCCCTCAGCCAAGGGCTTCTGACAGAGTCTGTTTATGACTGCAGAAATGAGACTTTTCCCCAACCATTTCCAAGGCTGGAAGAGTTTTCACTGATGGGTTCAGTCCATGAACTGTTAACAGCAGCTTCAGAACTGCAGCAAAAATAAACCCAAACTGCAAAGTGGTGTCATTCCAAAATGCTGCCCCATGCAGTGCTGGCAGGGCTCAGACCACTTCTTCTGACTATTAATGACATCAAGAGACAGCTCAAAATGTCCTGAATAACCTCCTGTCTGCCTAAGTGGTTGCCATTGCTGCTGCAGGCAGATGATTGGAGGCTTGAGCAGGAGAGGTGAGGAGCTCCACAGCCCCTTGCTGGAAGGGCTGGACCACCTTTCCCACCTCAGGATAGGGGCCACATTCTCAGCTCTCTGCAGAGGTTCAGCTCCCAGCAGCTCATCGCTGCTTCTCTGCAAGAAATTATCACATCTTTAGGTCAGCACTGGGCTTTGCTTCTAAATTCTCTTCAAGGAGAATGAGCCAGGTCAGCAAAGACTTTTTCAGCTGCCTGAGCTAACCTAAGCCATTTGGAGGGAAATATATTGGGAAGCACTTCCATGTGCAGCTCAGCTGGCGGGTTGGAGCAGGCTCTGGTGCCTGGCAGGGAGAGGTGGATCTCAGCAGGCACAGCTGTGCTGGGAGAGGATGTGTCTACACTGTTTGTTGAACCCACATTTTTAGGGTTCTGCAGTTCAAAGAAGATTGAAAAGTGCTGCTCTGACTTCTCTGCCTGCAGCAGGGCAGCTCTGAGGGCTCCTGAACAAGCCAACAGCAATATCAGAGCTCAAAACCCAAGGTCATGGCCAGGAGATTCTGTACTTTTCCAAACGATTCTGCTGGCTCTGGTGCTCTCAGGCTGGAAGTGGCTTGGCCAGATTGGAACATTTCTTGCTCTGCAGAGTTCAGTGGAGGCTGCTCTGAGCAGGGAGGGTGAGGTGGGAGTTCACAGCACCTCAGCTGCTCCTGGCTGCCAGTCTGTGCTGCTGCTGGCAGAAGGGGGAGCTTCCAGACTTACCTGAAAGATGCTGAGGGGCTCCCAGGCCATTGTGAGCCCCTAAAACATAGCCCTGGCAAAGCTTCCAAACCTCATCCCTTTTCTGATGTGTTTTATTTCCTTACACCCTTGACTGCACCTTTGCTTTTCTGTGGGAGCTTTGCTCATGCCTGAACACGAGTAGCTGAGACCTCAAGGCCCGGAAGTTAAGCTGCTTTTTCTTTCTGGTCTCTTTTGTTTCTTTTCTGGCTTTGTTGTGAAGCAAACGCAAAGATTCAGAGCCACGGACCAAGTGCCTCCTGAACAACGCTGAGATTGCCCCCCACCACCCCAAGGACCCCGTGGAGATGAGGAGAATCAACTTCCAGACTCCAGGTAACCTGCTGCTGACCAGCCTGACCTGCTGGGGAGGCAGGAGGGGGCACCTGGCCCTTCCCTGAGCCCTCCCTGCCTGCCTGCAGCTGCTGGGGCACAGCCTGAGAGCCAGAGCTGTCCCTGGGCACTGCCTGAGAGCCAGAGCTGCCCTTGGGCACTGCCTGAGAGCCAGAGCTGCCCCTGGGCACTGCCTGGAGCTGCCCCTGGGCACAGCCTGAGAGCCAGAGCTGCCCTTGGGCACAGCCTGGAGCTGCCTTTGGGCACTGCCTGAGAGCCAGAGCTGCCCCTGGGCACTGCCTGGAGAGCCAGAGCTGCCCCTGGGCACAGCCTGAGAGCCAGAGCTGCCCCTGGGCACTGCCTGAGAGCCAGAGCTGCCCCTGGGCACTGCCTGGAGCTGCCCCTGGGCACAGCCTGAGAGCCAGAGCTGCCCTTGGGCACAGCCTGGAGCTGCCTTTGGGCACAGCCTGAGAGCCAGAGCTGCCCCTGGGCACTGCCTGGAGAGCCAGAGCTGCCCCTGGGCACAGCCTGGAGAGCCAGAGCTGCCCTTGGGCACAGCCTGGAGCTGCCTTTGGGCACAGCCTGAGAGCCAGAGCTGCCCTTGGGCACTGCCTGGAGAGCCAGAGCTGCCCCTGGGCACAGCCTGAGAGCCAGAGCTGCCCCTGGGCACTGCCTGGAGATCCAACCCTGTCTGTACTCAGTGGGGATGCTGGGATCCTCAAGGACCTTGCACAGGTTATGCCCAGTGCTGGCGAGGCAGAAGAAGGGTTTTCCTGGATTTCCAGAGAAATTGGTGCATTCTGGGCTGAGCTGCAAACACCATGGCTGTGCCAGTGCTGCCCTGTGCCCCAGCTGGGAGCTCCTGGATGGGGAGATGAGTGTGGCAGGCTGCCCAGTGCTCCAGCCCCACCTGGAACTGGTGCTCTCTGCTGCCAAACCACTCCTGCAGGCAGCCAGGCCTGCCCCTGGGCTGTGCAAGGGGAAAGGAGCTGCTTGGAGCAGGTGAGGCAGCTGCTCCCCACTTGGTGCAGATGCTGTGATGGAATCCCGGGCTGGTTTGGCTTGGGAGCACCTTAAAGGCCGCTCAGTTCCACCCCAGGCTGCTCCAAGCTGTCCAGCCTGGCCCTGTGTCACAGTGCTGAGCTCTGTGCTCCTCCCTCCTGCACACACGTGTCCCCACGTCCACGCATGTCCCACCGCCTTCATGGCACCTCTGCAGCACCACTGACACCCCGAGGGACACGTGGCCGTGCTGACCCAGAGCCTGTCCACACCTCTGCCTCCAATTCCTGGTGCTCGAGGCTTCGGAAGGGAATTTATTGTGCTTTTTGGGGGCTGGCTGTTGTTTTCAGTTTGTTTGTTTTGTTTTGTTTGTTTTTTTTTTTTTTGCTGTTTATGCTCGTTAGTAATGTTTCTGTAGCTCCTGTTTCCCCATCCCAGTCCTGTCCTTAGCATTGTCCAGTTCCCTTAGGGTGAGGCTGGCAGGAGGGACAGAGAGAAGGGGAGGCACAAAGGCAGGGCTGAGCTGAGGGGCTCTTATCAAAATGAGATAGGAAGCACTGATAAGAGCTGAGGGGCTCTTATCAAAATGAGATAGGAAGCACTGATAAGAGCTGAGGGGCTCTTATCAAAATGAGATAGGAGGCACTGTTGGGATCAGCCCAGGCTTAGGAGCAATGCTGAGCAGGTTCACTGCAGGGACAGCAGTCCAGCACAGGTAGGTCCAGCACAGGTAAATCAGCTCTTAGAGCAGCTCTTGCAGGAGAGTCTGGAGGTGTTGGAGATGTTCTGAGTGCTCCCAGCTGCAGCTCAGCAGTTTGTCTGGGTTTGTTGGGGGTTTTTGCCCTTGTCTGGTGCTTCCTGTGGGTGCTCCAGGTGGAGGGAGGTGGGAGACCCAAGAGAAGGAGCTGCACTGCCTCAGATGAAAAGACTCTGCTGAGATAAAAATAAAAAGTCTTGGTGCCAAGAAGCAGCTGGAAGTGCTGGTCCATGTCTTTCCCTCTCTGTGTGCCACAGGACAGCAGAGTCAGCTGAGGGTGCTTCCAGCAGGTAATGGGATGGATGGAGTCAGTCTTGTGTTGACCCCACTGCTTTGGACGTGCTGTACCTCTCAATTCTGGCTCTGGGAGGTTTATAAAGGGTACCTGAGACACCCAGACCTGTATGAAAGCTCTGCAGATCCCCAAAGACACTGCCTGTGTCCACTCTGCCTTTAGGAGATGCTTTCCTTCCCAAGTCTCTCTGGCCAGAGCTGACCCACCTGGTGTTACTCTGCTTTATCATTTGTTAAGCACTGAAAGGTTTTAAAGGATTTGGGGGAGTTGGTCACCTGCCTCCCACAGAATTTCGGAAACATTGGGTGAAAATGGAAATGGATGGGAAAATGAGCTTGGAGTGTGTTGGTGGTTGTGGTGCAGTTTGCAGGGGAAGAGTCCACAGGAGCTCTCTGAGTTAAAGGCATTTAAATTCAATAAATTGTGGCACAGAAGGGGCCTGTGGGCTCTTCTCCAGACAGGTGACCCCAGGTGGAATCTCCATCAAAACAGAGGAGGGACATGGGAGTGGGAATGTGCAGCTCAGAGAGGGGAAAGCATAGCACACCTTAGATATCCTGTCCTAATCAGCACAAAAATACCTTTCTTTTCCTCTTTAGATTTATGTTGGTTTTGTTTTTTTTTTTTTTTAATTAGCATGAAATTTTTACAAAAGTGTATCTTTTATTTATTTATTTTTTACTGTTTTCTGCAGATTCTGGTCTGAGCAGCCCTCTCAGTGACCCTGAGTTTGACTTGGAAAGTTAGTTCCTGTGTGTTTTTGTTCCTGTTGGTTTCATTTTTCCCCCTCCCATTATTATTTTCCTCTTCTACCACTTTCCTTTCCAATTCTTGTTCCGTTCCTGTTACTATTTTTTGATTTTCCTGCCGAATTCTCCGTGTTCCTGCGGTGTTTGCCCATCTCATCCCTTTTCTGTGCCATCTGTGTGTCTGAACTGTGCTTCCAGTTTTACAGTTCCCCCTTAGAGCCCTTTGGAGGACAGGGGAGCAGCTGGGTTCCCATCCAGCCCTCGCTGTCCCAGGAGGATCCAGGGCTGCCTTTCCCCTCGTGGAAGATGTTCCATGGCTGCTGCTTGGCTCAGTGTCCTCAGTGTCCCCTGTTTTTGTGCCCTGGTGTCACTGGGGGGTTGTGCTTTGGTGTTTGCGATGCAGGGAAAGAGAAACTGGAGCTGCAGCTGCTGATCCCCCTCCGAAAGAGCCATTCGAGCACCTTTTCATTCAGGGGGGAAAAGTGATTTCCCAGCTGTGGCAGGGCCTGCTCCTTGGCACTGAGCTGTTCCAGGGAGCAGAGGCCACCCCAGATCTCACAGAGTGCCTCCAGCCACGGTGACTTTGCAGGATAAATAGGCTCTGGCCACAGAGCAGATGTTGTTAGGGTGACGTTTCTGGCGACTTGGCTGGTGCACAGAGAATCAAGTCTTTTGTGATAAGATTAGAGAGATTCAAGTGATTGAAATGTTAGATGAGACTGGCTCGGAAAGATTTCATCCCATTAGGAGCCAAGATCCCAGCCTTGCTGGGTGGTGTGGGCTTGGATTTTTTTTTCTTAATACTGAGCAGGGAAGGATGTGAGGTTTCAGCTGACAAATGTGAAGAGTCACAGATGCTGCTTGTGCTGGGAGATGCAGGGGCTGGGAAATTTACACCAAATATCGGTTTGTTTGGTATGGAATATGTCACAATTGTCCCCTCATTGTAACGGAGGGGATGTGGGTATTTTCCTGGCTGAACTCAGTCCCTCACACCCCAGATGAGTTCCTGAATTAAAGGAGAGAAGAGCTGAGGCAGTGCCACTCCTGCCTCGTTCCATGGCCAGCTCCTGGATCCTACTGCAAACCCCATGCACTTGGCACTTTGAGCGGGGCAGTGTTTATTGCTGCAGAGCTTCTTTTATTCCAAAGAGCCCTAGGAAAGAATCCCATGAGGAGTTTCTGTCCTTAACAGCAGCAGAACAAGTTCCCATTGCTCCCAGCCAGGCTCTGTGCAGGGAGGGTTGCAGGGGAAGCAGGATGGTCCCAGCAAAGGGCAGAGCTGCTGGGGTCACACTCTGGGCTTTTCCTGGGGTTTTATGAAGGAAATCTGGGAAATTCCTTCACGGGGAAGGTGAGTCCTCATTCCAGATTGGTACAGAGGGCTTTTCCCATGCAGCCCACAGGCTCAGAGGTTCTTGCTCGTGTTGCTCCATGACTTCTGAGCCAAGGAGGATCTGGGGTTTTTCTTGCTTGTTATTGCTGCGGTTTCAGATTGTTTATTTTCTCCTTTTAACCTACATGTCTATCGAGTGCTGGTGGTGTTAAACTGGTTTGGTCTGATCTGGAACATCCCAGCCAGGGTGGCCTCCCCATCCCACACTGGGAGAGGACCAGCTCCTGCCACCACCCCAGCCTGGGGTGGATGGCAGCCCCCTCCGTGCAGGTGGAGCAATAACCCTCCTCCAGGTGTGGTGGGACAGGACAACAAGAGATTAAATGGGAGTTTTTCCTCCATGAGCCCAGAGAGGTTTCCTGCCCTGATCCCAGCAGGCTGTAACGGAGCCAGCACAGCCTCCAGGATAGCTCAGGGTTATTTTTGTGAGCTTTTTTGGTATATTTCCCCTCTTCATCTATTTTCAGCCCTATTTCCTTGTGCTGAAAATAGATGTGTGGTGAGCTTAGGAGAAACCTGTCGAGGTTTGGCAGACTCACCCCGTGCCCAGGCCTGGGGGAAGCAGCACCTCTCCCAAGTCACTGTAAAACTGAGGATGTCATGCTTGCTTTGCCATCTCTGTGCTGAGTTTTCAGAGTTATCTGACCATGCTGCTGCCACGCCGCTGCTTTGTCACCCACCAACACCCACGGGGCTCGAAATTCTCCCTGGCTTCCATCTCTTCTCCACCCCTGTCCTTCTCATCGGGGGCACTGCCCAGGGCTTCTCACAGTGCTGCTCTCCAGGCCTCTGGGGAGGCTGGCAGACAGCATGGGAAGCCTTTGGAGAAACATAATCCCATGCAGATGAGCAAAGCACGGAGAGCTTTTCCTGTGGGTTTGCAGCGCAGCCTTTGAGATGCTGTGGGCAGGGAAGGGTCTCTGCTCTTCCCAGAGCTCCAGGTGCCCCTTTCAGAGCAGGATGTGCAAATCCCAGGCTGAGAACTGAGTCAGCCATGGCTGCTGGCTGAGATGTGCCCCAGTTGGACCAGTCTGACCAGCGGGACCTCCCAGTATGGCTCCAGTGAGTTCCCTGGCTGCCTCAACACCAGCACACCACAGTGCTGGGGGATTGCAGGGGCAGCAGCTGAACCAGCTCAGGAACATCATGCCCAATCTCCCTCCCAGAAGGTGCCCGGATGGGGCTGCACAGCCCAGCCCACAGCACTGGGAGGAAGGGAGGGCTGTGCTGCACAAGGAGCATCCCCCACCAGCCAGGAGAGGCAACAGGAGCCTGCTGGGTGCTTCCAGGCTGGCTGCACCCTGGGAATGGTGGGGGTCAGAGCTCAGTGCCCATGAGCAGACTGAGAACTTGCAGAGTTCTTCTCAGCACTGCGCAAAAAACAACCCAGAGCATCCCAGAGGTCGGAAAAGACCTTAAAGATCACAAAGTGCAGTTCCTGAAAAGCCTCCCCTGCTTCCCCCCATCTGCATATTCCCATCTCCTGCCCACGTCTCCATGGTTGGCTGGATCTGCCCCTGCCTCCCTTTCTGTTGGAGCTGGTTCCTGATCCTGGCGGGTGCTGTGCCATTTGCTGCGTGGGTTCCTCTGGCAGCGTTTGCTCATTCCAAGTCCACTTTGGAATCGCTAACACGCATCTGCTCTTCAGATTTTCCTTTTTGTTTTTGCTCTGATTTCTACATTGAAAATGGGGCCATCACGGGAACACTCTCATTTTACTGTTTTTTGTTTTTTATTTCCTTGATTTTTTTTTTTTTTTTTTTACTTCCAAGGACACAATTTCGAGCCCTGAATTCTTCTCTTCTAACCTCCCTACTTTCATTGCAGATCTTACATTGTAATTTATTTTCTTTTCTTGTTCCTTCTTTCTTATAAAATGCGCAACGGTTGTGAATTTTAGTCATTATTAAATGAGATCCTTTTCCTGCTGTCTTGTCTTTTAGGTATGCTCAGCCACCCACCCATCCCCGTTTCCGAGCTGGCTGAACACACAGAGCATCTCAAAGCTAATGATAACCTGAAATTATCCCAAGAGTATGAGGTATGAGCAAGAGTGAGTGCTGTGCATGGGTTTGCAGAGCCAGGAATTAGGGAATTCAGACAGGCCTTCATCCAAATGAACAGCTTCATTTTAAAGACCTGGTTAGCTGAAATTTAAAAGCTATTTACGTATTGAAAATTAAGTACTTGCTGAGAGCTTTGTTGGGTTCAATTCTAGCTCATAAAAAGCAAGAGGTTGGTGCATGAGCTGCTCCTGTTGGCTCAGCAGAGGCTGAGCTCTCTCAGAGAAGGGATGCAGTCCTGGAAGGGATGGAGCTGTCCTTGGGGTGCCCATGATTGCTGCAGGACACAGGAGACCGAGTGAAGGGCTGTGACACCCAGTTTTTACAGCTGAGCTGGGTGAGAGGAGCAGGGAGTGCTCCACAGCTGATGCCATCGGCAGCCACGGAGCTAAAGATGGGAAAACAGGATGGTTTGTGCTTCTTGTCATGTCTGAGGGGTTTGTGCAGGTAGTGATAGGGAAAATGTAATGACCAATCCCAGACTGGTGTGGGATGGAAGTATCTTAAAGCCCATCCAGTGTCCCCCTGCCATCAGCAGGGACCTTTAACTGTCCCAGGCTGCTCCAAGCCCTGTCCAGCCTGGCCTTGGGCACTGCCAGGGACCCAGGGGCAGCCACAGCTGCTCAGGGCCTTCCCCACCTCACAGGCAGGAATTTCTCCTCATACCCACCCTAAAACCTGTCAGTTTAAAGCCCCTTGTCCTATCATTCCATGCCCGTGTAAAAAGCCTCTCTCTGCTCCTGGTTTTGCTGTTGAAAGACACCAAATGCCCTGGCATTTTTAGCCTAATGGTGAGTCTGGACTGGCTGCGTCTGTTTGCAGGCAGGGAGCCAGGGGATGTTTTCCAATCAAGGGCTGCTTCTCCCTGCCCTGACTCCCTGATCCCCGGGCACCTGGAGCAGGGTCAGGCCTTGGAGAAGGCTCATTCTGCTCTGCCTGGGTCTCTCCTCCCACGCTGGGTCTCGGGGGCAGCAGCAGCAGCTCGTTCTGAGCTCCATCCAGATTCCAGAGGCTGATCTGCATAATGCCACATCCCGAGTGCCCTGGCTCTGAGCCAGCCCAGCCTCCTCCAGAGGGAGAGCCAGAGCTGAACAAACATCGCTAATGAAGTGAAGGCGAGGCATGATTAGAGGGATGGAGAGCAAACAGACACATTACAATAGTATAAATACCCATTAGTTAGGAATTCTCCGCAGCCAGAGTGAGCTCTGAGCTGGTTTTGTGCATGGTTTTGTACCAGCTGTGCCCGGGGTGGGTGGGCACAGCCAGGGAGGGCAGTGGGGCTGGCTCAGAGGGGTGGGTCTGGGATCTGGGACCCCGTCCCCAAAGGGTGGCAGCCAGAGGGAGAGCAAGCAGCAGCAAACACAGCTCTGCACGCTCCTGCCAAGCCTCCAATTGAGGCAAACCCCAAGGGCTCTGCAAAATGATGAAGGAATTAAGCCCTTGTTTTATTTAATTCTCTGGCTGAGGATTTAGAGGTAAACGTAATTAACCTAATTTCCATATCTGGGACAGCTGGACTTTAGAGAGGAAAAAAAACCCCCACCACCAAACCTGGCATAAATCACTAGGACAGGCAGAGGGGATTTTTCTCTCCAGTGCATTTCATTGTTTATTCTTTCATCCCTTCTAAGAAAAACCCATGTTGATTGAGTGTCCTAGGGCTGGGGTCCCTACCCCTCTTCTGTGCTGGGGGATGCACTCTTGTCCCTGCCAGGTTCCTGTGGGGATTCCTCCTCATTTGCACTGGAAACCTTTGGTGCCGAGTCCAGAGGGGGAATGACCTTAGGTATTCCATCTGGGGCCAAGGGAGATGGAACATCAGCTGCTCCATGGGGCTGGGGCTTTCCCACAGCAAAGCTGGGCTCTGGCAAATTGTGATTGTTGTGCTCCTGAGTGAGACCTGCAGAGCCACGCGGAGCAAGAGCTCAGAACTGCATTTGCTGCTTTTCTCCTCACTGACTCTCCCATTTCCCTTCCCAATGCCTCCAGTCCATCGACCCTGGCCAGCAGTTCACCTGGGAGCACTCCAACCTGGAGGTGAACAAGCCCAAGAACCGCTACGCCAACGTGATCGCCTACGACCACTCGCGTGTCATCCTGCTGCCCATCGAAGGTAGGGAGGGAGCACCCCCTGCTCCATCCTCTCCAGGGTGGATTCCTGCAGGAAACACACTCTTCTCCCCCTGCTCCATCCTCCCCAGGATGGATTCCTGCAGGGAACACACTGCACACGCTCTTCTCTCATCTCTATTTATATTCTTCTCTTTACGTCTCCCTGGGAGTTTGGCAAGCAGGAGATACCTCTGTAAACCGAGCATTTGTTAAATTCTGGTGACTGACATATTCCCCTGGAGCTGCAATCCCTCATATCAAGGGCTGGTTTATCAAGAAACTGCCTTCCCTTTGCTTGGAGATGCCTGTTTGGTACAGCTCTGACTAAGAGGAAGCATTCAGACCACACAGTGCTTCAGAGGGAGCAGAGCAGGGTGGTGGAACACGGAGCAGGGCTGCTCAGGGAGGAGTGGGAAGCAAATGTGAGAGGCAGCAGCAGCAAAGATGTGGCCACTGAGTTGTACAGGCACAAAGATCACTTGATATGCAGCCCCTGCTGCAGCCCCTGGCCCCTAAAAGGCTGGGGATAAGAAGGGGTTAGAGCAAGCCTGGCGGGTCATAAATTGTTTCCTGAGCTGCTTGTGTGAGCGATGGTGCAGTCAGGAAATTTACATTAAATTTCACAACTCGTGGCTCTTGACAGAGCTGCTCCAGTGCACGCCAGGATAAGAGGGGCTTGAGATGGAGTTGAACAGGGCACCTGCTTGGGTTGCTGCTGCCAAGATAATGCTGGAGTTTCATGGGCTCAGGATGTGGCTGTGCTGGGTGGATAAAGCCTTCAAGGCCAGGCTTGCATTGCCAAGAGCTGATCATCAGAGCAGAGAGGATGTGGGATGTCCTGGTAACTGCCTGGTGAATGGAGAGGTTAATTCCAAAGCCTTTGAGACCAGGGAATTGCTAAAATAATCTCCCTGTGCCACGGTAGCTCTGAGGGGCACGGGGAAGGGGGAGAGCTGAGGCAGCAGCAGAGCACGGTGATCTGCCAAAAAACTGCACAAATCTGGATTGCTCTGGCCTGCTATTAGAGGGCTTTAAATGTTTCTCCTTGTGAAGCTGACTGTGTTCTGCCTTGGTTTAATTCCGAGATTAATATTGTATGAGCCAAGGAAAGCAGAGGCTTTAAAAAGTTGCTTTGTCATTCAAGGGAGGGGAGAAGAGCACAAGTGAGGGAGTGAAGGACACTTGGGCTGGTCTTGGATCTGGGGCTGGATGCAGGCAGCACTTCCAGCTCTGCCCAGGGCTCTGTGAGGGACCAACAGTGCAAGGATGATGGGCCAAGGTTGAATTTTCAAGCATGTGAGAGGTTCTGACATGTCTTGGCTGCTGTGCTCCTTCCTGCCGGGCTCTGTGTTATGCTCAGGGCTGGAAGATGAAAGGAGCTGGAGGAATTATAGTTTTGTTGCTTTTTCTTTGTTTAAAATCTGAATTTGTTGAGGATGCAGACTGCCACTGCCTGCTTGGTCAGGGAGAAGCAGTGGTTTTAATTCTGTGACTTCTCTGAAGCTGGGGCTGTCACACAGTGAAACTTTGCAGGAGCTCATGCCACCATTTCAAATGACAGAGTGGACCCCAGGGGGCTGCAGAGGAGATTAATTCTGGAAGCTCAGCCCTAAACACACTCCTGCCATGGCAGCCACCTTCTCTCCCTCCTGAAATTTCAGACTGGGAGGGAGCAAGGGTAGGGAACCCTGCAGAAATTTAATCAAAAGCCATTTCCCAGCAGCTGAAGTTCCCGGGTGCCCTTGAGGACAGGGAGGCTGCTCTGGGCTCACCCCTCACCAGCTGCAGCCCCCATTGCTGCAGCCCCCATTGCTGCAGCCCCCATTGCTGCAGCCCCCATTGCTGCAGCCCCCATTGCTGCAGCCCCCAGTGCTGCAGCCCCCATTCCTGCAGCCCCCATTCCTGCAGCCCCCATTGCTGCAGCCCCCAGTGCTGCAGCCCCCATTCCTGCAGCCCCCAGTGCTGCAGCCTCCATTCCTGCAGCCCCCATGGCTGCAGCTCCCATTCCTGCAGCCCCCAGTGCTGCAGCCCCCATTCCTGCAGCCCCCAGTGCTGCAGCTCCCATTCCTGCAGCCCCCATTGCTGCAGCCCCCAGTGCTGCAGCCCCCATTGCTGCAGCCTCCATTCCTGCAGCCCCCAGTGCTGCAGCCTCCATTCCTGCAGCCCCCATTCCTGCAGCCCAGTCCCCACTGGTGCTGCTCCCCAGCCTTGGCTCCCCTGCAGACAGGAGTGAAGGGCTCTGCACCGAGTTAATCATGGGTTTGCAGATCCTGCCAGCCTTGCCAGGCACTCGCTGTGCTCGGGAGCAGCCAAACCAGCCCCGAGTGCTCCGTGCCAGGCGCCGGCTCCGGAGCTGAACCTGGGCGTTTTAACTTCAGAGCAGCTTTCTCCTGCCATGTCCCAATCAACCTCTTCACTCTGGCAGTGCCTCCTGCTCATCCCAAACCCTCAAGCAAGGACCCAGGCGAGCAGCTGGAGCTCAATAGCCTGTAACTCATGCGGGTAGGGAAAAAAAAAAACACTCTTAAAAATGACAGCGGGCAATTTACAGCAAGTCAAAGCCTGTAATTTCAAAGCCTTCATTGGCTAAATCAAGCCTGGCTTTATTCTTTACTCTGTCCAGCTGTAGCTCAATGCCTGGCATTAGATTATGGACCACACAGTCATTGACCAGGTGCATTTCTGCCCGGGCTCGGGGCAGGCTGGGACAAGGACTCGGGTTTGTCCTATGGACATGGATGCAGCAGGAGCCCTGCTCCAGGACTTTGCTCCTGTTAAGCACATGAGGAAAAACACCACGGTTTCAAGGCCTGATACTTGGTCTCTTTAATACCTTTTGCAAGGAGTTGCTGTCTCTCTGCAATGCAGGAGCTTGAGCTGGGAACACCTTGCCAGGAGCCTGGGTCATCCTGACCCACCAAGGCTCGGGTGTTTCTGCGGTGAGCTTCACTCTAACAGCGTCCCTGCAAAAATCTCCTCAGCGCAGCTTCCAGCTGTGTGAAGTCCTTGCAGATGGCTGATTTTTGCTGATTTGACACAGGAATTGTGGGCAGTGATTACATCAATGCCAACTACATCGACGGGTACCGGAAGCAGAACGCCTACATTGCCACCCAGGGGCCCCTGCCAGAGACCTTTGGGGACTTCTGGAGGATGGTGTGGGAGCAGCGCTCAGCCACCATTGTCATGATGACTAAGCTGGAGGAGAAATCACGGGTAAGATGCATGAGAGGGATGACTGGTTAGTCATAATCCAGGGGGATTGGAGGGGAGAGCTGGGGGAACGGCAAATCCCTTTGATGTGCAGCCAGGGGGGGATTTCTGCCTGCTCTGCCAGCACCCTGAAAGTTCAGTGATTCGTTGCTTGTAAAAAAAACAAACCATTCACCCTGGAAAGCTGCAGCCTCCTTGGCAACTCCAGGAGAAGGGGTTGCTGGATCCCACTGCATGTCTGTCTTGGAGCTAATCATGTGGCAAGTTTCACATTCAGTTCTCTTGTTTAACAAGCCCCAGTACATTCCCTCTAATCTTCAGGATCATTCCAGTCTGTTGTCTGTGGGATCGATGTAGCATCAAAGTCTGTGCTTAGTCAGTAGGAGCTTTTTCTGGTGGGTTTGTCCCTGTCCTGGTGCTGTGCAGAGACACTTCTTGCACCTCCCCTTGCCTTTGCCACCAGGGCATTTTGGGAATGAGCACCCCCCAGTTTGGGTTTGCCCAGCACTGAGCCATCCCTCCTTGCCTTGCAGATAAAGTGTGACCAGTACTGGCCAGGCCGAGGCACAGACACCTATGGGATGATCCAGGTGACCTTGCTGGACACCATTGAGCTGGCCACCTTCTGCGTCAGGACCTTCTCCCTGCACAAGGTGAGCTGGCTCCTGCTCCTCTTTTCCCTGGAGAGGGGCTGGAACACTCCTGGTGAACTGCAGGAATACTCAAGGGTTTCTCATAAGGGAAAAACTCACAACAGTGAGTTGGGAAGGGGTCACATACCCTGAGCTATTTTACACCTGCAGGCTCCAGTTACAAAGGGGTCTCAGGCTGCAACATTCCAAAAGATCAATAAATCTTTGATGTCACCAGTTTGACTCGTGGCAGTTCCAAACCTTCATTCCCACCCCCAAGAGCTCTGGATTCCCTCCTAACAAGGAGGGAGGCACACCCTGTGCAAGGCAGGGGTGGCACTGGATGAGCTTTAATGTCCCCTTCACCATCCCGTGAATGTCCCATTATTCCCAGCCCAACTGGGTGATAGCTGGTCACCTGTGAAACAAATCTAAGTTCGCTCTTAATTCTTCTCCAAGGAAAACCCACTAACCCTAATGAAGTGAATTAAGGGCTATTTAAAGGGGGTACAGCTCCTTTTAAAAAAGAATACAATCTCTACAAGCGGATAAATATTGATTCCCCAATTATTATGTGGGACCTCAAGCAGCCATCAACAAAAAGTGCATTAAAGCTCTACATTCCAAAAATATCAGAACTTCATGACTCCCTCCCCATTAACAACCTATATTTAAGTAGGAGAATTAATGCTAGAATGAGTAACCAGGGTCCTCCCTCTACGAGGCGAGCTTACACCTGTACGTTATCAACAAATAATATGGGACATTGACGGGGTGGCACTGGATGAGCTTTAATATCCCCCTCAAACCATCCCGTGACTCGACTTTAATAAAATTAAAATAACAATAAGCATTACAGATATTCTTAATAAACAGGGTCCTTCTGAAGCAGCTCCTGCCTTTCCCTGTGTGCAGTGGGGGAGCACAGATGGGGTTGTGGCTCAGGGCACACCCAGCCCAGGCAGTTTGGTTTTGCTGTCCCTGGGCCCTGTGCTGTGCTGTGCCGTGCCCAGGGCACACCATCCCAGGCAGTTTGCTGTCCCTGACCCCGTGCTGTGCTGTGCTGCTGTCCCTGACCCCCGCACTGTGCCGTGCTGTGCTGCAGAACGGCTCCAGCGAGAAGCGCGAGGTGCGGCAGTTCCAGTTCACGGCCTGGCCCGACCACGGCGTGCCCGAGTACCCCACGCCCTTCCTGGCCTTCCTCAGACGGGTCAAAACCTGCAACCCCCCGGATGCCGGGCCCATCGTGGTGCACTGCAGGTACTGCTCCCCTCCCCTGGCACTTCTGGAGGGGGTGGGTTTACCTGGGCACAGGTGCGTTCCCGGGCAGCACCTGAGAAAGGGACCTGGGGATTCCGTTGAGCTCAGCATGTCCTGAGATGATGAGGAACAGCATGATGGGGATTTTGAAGTTTGTGATGAACTTTCATTCCTAGAAGGAGGTGAGGCTTTCTGTTCCAGAGTGGATGTAGATTGTTATTGGGATTAGGCTGATTAAGAAGGAAGGTTTGACTGTGTTTGTAATTGTGCTAGGAGTGGCTTTGAGGTTGTTGGATAGAAGAGGGAATAGGATGGGGGTGGAGAGGGTTACTAGGGTTAAGAGTATGGATGTATTTAGGACTAGTGAGAGGTCCATTACTTTCACTTGGACTTGCACCAAGATGAGTGGCTCCTGAGACCATTGGGTTACTATTGGGGCCAAATGACTTGGATCAAGTGCTGCAGGCCAGGCTGGGCAGGGCTTGGGGTAACCTGCTCCAGTGGAAGGTGTCCCTGGCCATGGCAGGGGTGGCACTGGATGAGCTTTAGGGTCCCTTTGGAACCGAACCATTCTGGGGTTTGATGATCCTGTAAGCAATGGGAAGTGCCTGGTGCTGTAGCAGTGTCTGGTTCTGTGTGGTGGGGCTGTTTGTGGCCACAGTGAGAAAGGAGGAGGAGGATCAGGTGTGACCTCAGAGGGTGTTGGAGGTGTTTGGGAGGCAGAGCTGCCTCAGCTGCCCAAGGCAGGGCTGACAGTGATTGACAGAGGGTTTCTGAGTGCTGCAGCCTTCCTGATAATGCCAGGCTGAAGGCAGGTAGCATTCCCTAATTCAATTTACAACCCAGTGAGGAATCCTCGAGGCCTCAATGCAGATAAATCCCTGTGTTCCTCAGGAGGGTGTGGAGGAGCCTGCAGGTTCCTGGGCACTGGGGGAAGATCTGCATTGTGCAGGCTGCTGGGGAAGCTAATCCTGCCTCTGCTGGAGGATGCCATTTAAACAGTCTTTGTGAGTGGGCAACTTATCACTACCCTTGCAGATGGCAATTATTGTGCACCTCAGAAAATGAATAAAGAGCTGTCAGCTCACAACCAGCTCCCAGATCAGCTGCTAAATTCTTGCCAAAGCTCCAGTCACCTGCTTGGTTCAGGTGTTAGGCAGTCTAATTAACAGAGATCAAGGGGGCTCCAGGAAAAAAGGGACAGCACTGGAATGGTAAAAGGAAACCCTTTATTAGCAGTGGCCCAAGAGAGCACAGAGCCCTGCTGAGGCACAAATGCCATTACACACGGGTCTGATGTTACCTGATGCACAAAAACATTGAGGGAGAGAGGTGACGCATGTTGCTCATTACAACATCGGTGCTCTTTCAGCTGCAGAGATCTGAGGCATTAAACAGGGGGGTTTAGATCCTGCCAGCCCCTTGTTGGAGCCTCAGGGGGGCTGCCACAGCTGTGCCTGGCCTGGGGTGTCACAGTGGAGGGGGGACACGACAGAGCAGGGTGGAGAGGGGACAGGACAGTGTGGAGAGGGGACAGAGAGGTGTGGAGAGGGAATGGAGCAGTGTGGAGGGAGGACAGGACAGTGTGCAGGGGGGACAGAGTGATGTGGAGGGGACACAGGACAGAGCAGTGTGGAGAGGGGATGGAGGGGTGTGGAGGGGACACAGGACAGGTATGGAAGGGACACAGAGCAGCGTGCAGGGGACACAGAGAGATACGGAGGGGACACAGAGCAGCATGCAGGGGACACGGAACAGTGTGCAGGGTACACAGAGCAGCGTGCAGGGGCAGCAGGCACCGCCCAGTGAAGGCCAGACTCTCACTCCCCGTGCCCTGTCCCCAGCGCGGGCGTGGGACGCACCGGCTGCTTCATCGTGATCGACGCCATGCTGGAGAGGATCAAGCACGAGAAGACCGTGGACATCTACGGGCACGTCACCCTCATGAGGTCCCAGCGCAACTACATGGTGCAGACTGAGGACCAGTACAGCTTCATCCACGATGCCTTGCTGGAGGCCGTGGCCTGCGGCAACACCGAGGTCCCGGCTCGGAACCTCTACAGCTACATCCAGAAACTGGCACAGATCGAGGCCAGGGAGCACGTCACGGGCATGGAGCTGGAGTTCAAGGTGAGGATGGGCCTGCCCAGGGCTGGGTGGTCACAGGGAGCCTTCGTCAGGCTGGTGGCACCTTGCTGCTTCCATGTGGGAGGTACTTACATTGCAGTTCCCTGGGAAAGCCAGACTGGCACCACAGGCTGCTTCCTTGGTCGCTCCAGACCCAGAATGACTTTACTCCCTCTTAAATTGGAGGGATTTTTAACTTTTTTAGTAGTAGTACTATTTTCTGAAAGCTTTGCTTAGGGAAAGGCCTCACCCCCAAAAACAAACCCCAGGAGGGCACCCAGAGGGTAGGACAGGTTAAGGGGCTGGCATGGGTCAGGAGCAGCCTCCAGTGAGTGTCCCCTGCCCGCAGCGCCTGGCCAACTCCAAGGCCCACACCTCGCGCTTCATCAGCGCCAACCTGCCCTGCAACAAGTTCAAGAACCGCCTGGTGAACATCATGCCCTACGAGACCACGCGGGTGTGCCTGCAGCCCATCCGCGGCGTCGAGGGCTCCGACTACATCAACGCCAGCTTCATTGATGGCTACAGGTACGGCCGAGCCCCGAGCCCCGAGCCCGGGCTGCCTCTGCACGGGCAGCCCCTGCTGGCCACGACCTGTGCTGGCCACGACCTGCCCCATCACCTGCACGGGCAGCCCCTGCTGGCCATCACCTGTGCTGGCCACGACCTGCCCCATCACCTGCACGGGCAGCTCCTGCTGGCCATCACCTGCCCCATTACCTTCCCCCTCACCTCTCTTGGCCATCACCCGCCCCATCACCTGTGCTGCCCATCACCTGCCCCATCACGGGTGCCAGGGCTAAATCCCACCCCACACCCAAATCCAGCCTGCTGAGGAGATTTTCCCCTGTAGTGGTCTTAAATTACCTCTATGATGATTAAATTATTAAATTATTATTAAATGATTCTCTAAAGCAGTGCAGCCCCTCCTCAGCTGCAGGTCCTGAGCACACAGAGAATCAGCCCAGTGTGGATTTGGCTGTTGGCAGGTTTCTCAATATGGATTGCCCTTTTGTTACCTCTGTGATGTGGGGGCATTGCGATCCCCAAAGTTTCTCCCAGGAAAATTCAGCCCTGGGAGCTGCAGCACTCCATGGGTGGGTTTGGAGGGAGCAAAGCAACTCCATGTTCAGCTTTTCCTCCTGTCCAGGACCAGCAGTGCTGGCCATGGCTGTGGCACTGGGATTCGGTTGGATTTACCCCTTGGAAGTGATATTTAAGGAGAGCTTCACCATTGGCTCTTTATTTTGACCACTGGCACCAAAGACATCCCAACCCCTTTAGACCCTGTGCAGTTCTAGTCCTTCCCCAGCATTTCCGTGTGCTCTGCCACTCTCCAGCCTTTCCCTGCATTCCCCAAAGCTGCTGCCCATGCAGTGCTCACCCCCCTGACCCCTCCTTGCTTTGGGCTCCCCAGGCAGCAGAGAGCCTACATAGCCACGCAGGGGCCGCTGGCAGAGACCACCGAGGACTTCTGGAGGATGCTCTGGGAAAACAACTCCACCATCGTGGTGATGCTGACCAAGCTTCGGGAGATGGGGCGGGTGAGTGGGGCTGGGAGGGAGCCTGGAGGGCAGGAGAGGGGCTGGGAGGGGATCCTGCAGGATGGACAAGGGCTGACAGGACCTGTTTGCCCCAACAGGAGAAGTGCCACCAGTACTGGCCTGCAGAGCGCTCAGCACGGTACCAGTACTTTGTGGTGGACCCCATGGCTGAGTACAACATGCCCCAGTACATCCTGAGGGAGTTCAAGGTCACAGATGCCAGGGTAGGTGCTGGCGTGGGGCAGTTCAAACTGGGAGGAATGGGGTTGGCAGGAGGGTTTGGGGGGCTTGGCTGAGGTGTCCACACTTTCTCTGGGGTTATCAGTGGAGGAGAGCTCATGGCTGGAAGGGACCCACAAGGATCATCGAGTCCAAACCCTGCACAGAACAAGGTGCTCTGCTCACAGAACAAGACAAAACAGCCTCAAGCTGTGCCAGGGGAGGTTCAGGTTGGACATCAGCAGGAATTTCTCCATGTAAAGTGTGGTCAGGTAGTGGAAGGGGCTGCCCAGGGAGGTTTGGAGTCCATGTGCCCAAGAGCTCAGTTGTGATGAGGAACAGAACACACACACACAGATTGGACTGGAGTATTTGTTCTTACAAATTGAAAGTAGTTTCAAACCTCTCTCACTGCCTTGAGTTGCTTTGTTAGAGAGGTGCCTGGCTTTGGGGTTTAGCTGCAGCTTATTTGAGGTGAAAGCAGAAAGCAAAAGCTGATAAAAATCTTGCAAAGGTTTTTCTGCACCCTTCAGAAAAGGAGCACTTCTATGGCTTGGAGAGGAGCCACTGTCAGTCATGTTCAAAGGGACAAATTCACTCCAATAATCTTCGATTCAATGTCAGCTTTCTCATCTGAAGGAACATTTCAATACCTTCTCAAATTTCAGTAGCAAACATAACCCTCCCTCTCACAGCACAGCTTTTGAGGTTGCCAAAGTATTCCAGAACCTGATAATTCAATTTGCAAGGTTGAGGAGGAGGATGCCTCATCAGTCCTCATAGAACAAGATTTATCTTCCTGTCAGCTGTAATTCTGACACTGTGGCAATTCTTTGTGAAGATTGATTAGAGGGGCCAACACCTCACCTTGAACGTTCCTTTGCTGAAGACTCCATCTGTGCTGTCTGCAGTGGTCAGAGCTTTCAGCACCTGCCAGGATATGGATCTGTGCTGACAGCCTGACTCCAGGAATGTCAGCTGCAACACAAGCAGCTTCATCACCATGGGGCTGGATAATAAATACGTGTGCACTCGACTACGGCACTGAGCTGCCTCAACTTTTCATGCCCTTTAACAAACCAGCAGCAAAAACAGGAGGGGTTTTTTTTGCCTTTTCTGTGTGTTGTCACAAACACAGGTGTTGAACTATTCCTGTTTTGTCCCCCAGGACGGTCAGTCACGAACTGTTCGTCAGTTCCAGTTCACTGACTGGCCAGAACAAGGTGTGCCAAAATCAGGAGAAGGTTTCATCGACTTCATTGGGCAGGTGCACAAGACCAAGGAGCAGTTTGGCCAGGATGGCCCCATCTCTGTCCACTGCAGGTAGGCACCTGGACACACCTCACCCAGATGGGATGTGGGAGAGCAGAGGGAATTGAAATCCAGATATCCTCCCTTTCCACCCCATCCTTGCAGGGAGATTTCTGGGGGTGTTGGTGCCAAACATTTGCCTCTGCCAGCCAAACTCATCTCCCTTCAGCCCTGGCACTGCCCACAAGGCTTTTGACTCTTTATGTTTAGAGAGATGAAATATCTCTGAAGGAGATGGGAGCCATAATATGACATAGAGCATATCTATAGAATATCTGTAGTATTTGACCTGCAGAATTAGAAGTGGTTTTTACCAGTCTCAACCCAATTTACACCTCCAGCACTGCTGGGCTGTTTGCTGCTAGCAAGAATGGTACCTCCTTACCCACAGGCAGAACAGGATGATCCATTCTTATTAAAATTATTCATTTTCAAAAGCCCAATATTACATATTATGAATCATTTTCCCACTGAACACTGTTTCCCACTACCAAAGCTTTTAACTTCTTAAATTTCCCTTCCCCAAACATTTTTTGGGTCACTCTGTGGCACTTGGGTTATTTCTGGGTGTCTCTCCTGGAGGACTGACCCAGGCTCTCCACTTCCAACACATTCACAGGGCTCAGCCCCACCCCAAGCAGCATTTACAGGGACATTTGGACCTTGCAGCACACAATTCCCTGATGATTTGCCCCCTTTCCTGCAGTGCTGGCGTGGGCAGGACCGGAGTGTTCATCACCCTGAGCATCGTCCTGGAGCGGATGCGCTACGAGGGGGTTGTAGATATTTTCCAGACAGTGAAGATGCTGCGAACACAACGACCTGCAATGGTGCAAACAGAGGTGAGGGGGGCCCCCAACCTGTCCCAGGGATCATTAAATGGCTTGGCTTGGCTTGGCTTGGCTTGGCTTGGCTTGGCTTGGCTTGGCTTGGCTTGAGGGAGGAACCTCCAGCCCCTCTCGTTTCACTCCCTTCACTGGCCCAGGCTGCACTGCTGACTTCACCTAAGAAATACAAAATGAATTTTAAAATATATATATTCCTATTGTTAGGAAGTCCCTTAAAGATTCCATGGCAGTATGGAGGCTCTGTTCTTAGCCAAGCACACAAATCTGGCTGAGGGGCTGACAGGAGAGGGGGATGTTCAGTGCCTGAGAGGCACAGGCATAAAGGAGAGCTGGAGCTTCCCTCTTTCGGGAGTTCTCAGCTCTTTGAGAATCACAAAGGTTCCTGCTCAGCTTTGGGCTGTCTGGAAAGCAGGACAGGGATCCTGAGGAGCCCATTCCCACCTCTGAGGCTGCTTCTCTTTGCTGTTGGCAGGATGAATACCAGTTCTGTTACCAGGCAGCTCTGGAGTATCTGGGAAGTTTTGATCACTATGCAACATAAAAAGCCATCGTTGTGCAGACTCTACCAACCACTTCAGTCCTGGAAGGCCTCTTCTGACCCAGGAGGAGCGCTTGAACTTACAAAACTGACTCAGAAGAAGAACCTTTTCATCTGGACAGTGCATCGGGAGCAGGGGGGAGGATTGGAAGGAACACCCCTTGGGCATCTCCACCTTGTGACCTGGCCCTCGCAGGGGCGGCCCAGGAGGGCTGCTCAGACCTGCTCTGCAACCTCAGGAGGTGTTCCCTGGGGAGGATGGATGGATGGATGGATGGATGGACATGGGGAAACTGATCCAAAAGCTACAACACACCTTGGGAACCGTTTCTGCTGGAGAAGGGAAGGAAAAACCGACTTTGGTTACATCATTAGAGTTCAGTTTATTTACTAATGTAGTTGGCAGTCTTTAAAGGAAGTCACTTGCAGAATTGAAGGTGATCTGTGAAAGAAAAGGAGCTAAATCTCAACACTTAGGCAGACTTAGGGTCAGGAGTTCTTCTAGCTGGAGTCTTAATAACCTCAGTATCAGCATTGGGATGATTCTGGGCTTGCAGGCACCTTGCAAACATTCACGGGATGCCCCTGCCACGCCAGAGGTTTTATAGCTCACATTTTGAATACTTGGAACATTCCTCATTTCTTCTAATTCCAAAATTTTATTTTTTAGGGTGTTTAAAAGGCTGAAAGAGCGAGTTACAACCCCCAGAGCTGGCTGTGGGGGGTAACCCCTGCCTTGCTCGGGCTGGGGTCTCTGGCTGCCGGGTCTGGGCCCCCTCCCAGCACATCAGGCTTTCCTCGGAGCAGGGTGGGACGAAGGCAGCCCCTTCCCCAGGCTCTTTGCACATCCACAGCCCACTGCTGCCCCGAGCAGCCGTGTCCCCCTGCTCCTGCCAGCCCCATCTCCCTGCAGGAGCCCCAGAACCACCTGCAGAAATCGATTTTCCCCAAACCCAGCTGGCTCCTGGTGCCGGCCCCTCGCCTCTGAACTCAGCAGCTCTCGGGAGCTCCTCTCAGGACTGGCCCAGCACCAGGCACTCCTTGCACATCTCCCACTGTCCCCAACATGCCCCAGCTGTAAAAGAACTGGGAAAGATCCAGGAAGGTGCATCCAATGGCAAATACTGTGAGTGGCTTTCTTTAAAGTATCGATGTAACTGTAACAAGTGACATTACCTTTTTTTTTAAATAGTGTATTTTTTCCTTTTTTTTTTTTTTAAAGACAAAGAATATCAGTCAATGAATTTAAAAGAAAAATTTGCTTATTTGTTCATATTATGTTCAAAGACAGTCTATTTTTTCACTGTAGAAATGTTACGTGTAATGGCTGTGATATATAAAAATGCAGTGCAAATTGCTACTTCTACATATTGCTTTTCTACCATTTAAAAGGTTTAACTTGCTCATGTAAGAACAAAATGTCCTTTCTGGATTTTTTTTTTTATTATTATTAGTAAATTTTTTTTTTTTTTTTTTTTTTTTTTTTTTTTTTTTTTTTGCGTTCTCTTGTTTTCAATCACAGACATATCCCAGGTCCCTGGAAGGGAGGGGAGCAGGAGGTGCAGGGGTGGTGGCAGTGCCAATTCCCCTTCAGGGGTGGTGGCAGTGCCAATTCCCCTTCAGGGGTGGTGGCAGTGCCAATTCCCCTTCATCTGTGGCCACGCAGGGCCAGGGCTGAGCTGGGACATCCAACACCACCAGTGGCTTTTGCTGACTGGAGACAGAATGATTTTGGAGTTTTGACACCCAACAGGTCTTTTACCACCCCAGGTGTGTTGCAGACCCAGCCTGGCCTCTCTCTGAGCTGCTTGTGGCTCCAGTGCCCAGGACTTTCAGCATCCAGAGCTCAAAATATCTGAGAAAAGCCACCCTGCCCCAAACTCTGCTCACCTCTGCCCTCTCCTTTTTTTTTTTTTTTTTATTTTTCTAGAAGGGGTAATCATGGCCATCAAGTGCTGCCCAGAACCCCCCACACAACCCATTTCCTGTCTTTAACTGAAAAAATGAAAAAGAAAAAAAAAAAAAAAAGAACCGACTGAAAGGCTTCTTCGAGATTTTACTTATTTGTGTGAAAGTTGCCCAAATTTCTAAGTATGTTGCAGCAAAAATCTTACTGGACAAGTTGGGGGGAGGGGGGAGGTTTTTTTTCTTTGTATGAGAGCAAAGTGCTGTTGCTTTCACACTGTTATTTCAAACTGAAACAGTAAGTGGTTTTCATACCACGGTGTATGTAGATATATTGACTTTGTATTAAAGGAAGATTGTCTGAACGTGCTGCAGCCCCGTGTGTGTGGGAGGGTGTCCCAAACCCATCCTGCTGCTCAGCAGGGACACAGAGCAGTTCCTCTCCTCTGCTCCTGCTGGAAATAGGCGCCTGTACGAGGCAAACGTGGCTGCAGAAAAGGAAATTTCTCATCTGGGGAGATTTGGGAAGGTGTCCCCGCCATGGCAGGGGTGGCGCTGATGGGAGAGCTGATCTGGGATCCTTCCCTCCCTTCCACAGCTCCCCCTCTCCTTCCTTACACTGGCACCACCAGCAGCAGCTTAAAGAAACGAACAAAAAAATCAATTTACAGGTTCCCAGAGAGCCATGATCAGCATCAGGTGGGAACGGCACCACCTCCAAAATGCTGTTCCTCCATGTGGGAGACGGAGGGGAGGGAGCCAAGCACACATCCAACAGCAGCAGCCCAATGGCCCAGGGAACAAGGGACAGGAATAAAACCCAGAAATCTCCTGGTTTGTACCCACAGCTCGTGGCCCTCCAGGCAGTCTGGGAACAGCAACGAGTTTTGCCTCCATGATCTGGACTCAAAGGGAATTTGTAGCACGAGTGGTTCCAGCCACGAGACGCAGGACAGGCGCCTCAGCAGCCTCTCATCAGGGAGGGGATTTTTGATGCTCACTTTATGTCATCGTTGAAGAGTAGGAAGGAAAAACTGATTATTCTTCTTCTCCTGAGCTGTTTCTCAGCCTTCCCTGCACCCCCAGCTCTGCCATTCCTGTCCCTCTGTGCCAATAACCCTCCCCAGCGCTGCTCTCCAGGCTCTCATTCTGCTTCCATCCCTTTCTGAGCTGCCCTGACCATCCCCCAGGTTGAAATGCAAACCCCTCACAGCACCGAAATAAATTCCACAAGGAGCACAGGAAGGTGAGTGGCAAAGAGAATTGAGCAGCAGCTGGGAGCTGAGTAAATCTTTCAAAAAAACCTCAACCAACTCCACAGGAAGCCAGTTAGGAGGCAAATAGAGGATGAAATATTTTCACAGAATCATGGAATATCTTGAATTGGAAGGGACACTCAGGGGTCATCAGTGCAGCCTCTGTCCCTGCACAGACACCCAACAATCCAATCCTGGGCATCCCTGGGGGTTCCTGGAGCTCTGGCAGCCTTGGCACCATTCCCTGGGATCCTGGCAGTGCCCAGCAAGAGTGAGAATCACATCTGGAATCGCATCCCAGTTACAGGGATTAATAAATGGTAAAACAAATGATAAAATAAATGATAACAGAAATTATTCCTGGCTCTGGGGTTGCACCCTGGTGCCCATCCCAGGGGCAAAGGGCAAATGAAAGAGGAATTCCTGCTCTGAGCTTGCTCTCTGTGGGTTTGCTGTGCCAGAGCTGGCACGGGGCTGACTTTGGTTTTAATTAAACTCCAAGTGATGGCCCATTAATGCCCGTTACAGCAGGGAGGGCTCGTGTTCCTTATTGATCCCAGGATTTTTCCCTCTCTCTGTCTCTCTCTCACACGAGCTCCAAGTGACAGCTTTGACAGCGTTTATCAGAGCTGTGAGCAGGGGGGAAGGAGTAAATAAATCATTGCAGGGAACGTTTCCCAGAGCAGGGGCTGCAGATCCACACAGGAGCGGGGCTGAGGCACGGACAGGTTTCACCAGGGGTCTCAGAGCCCCCTTTTATTAGAGATGAGCAGGGCCAAAGCCACCCCTGCAGCCCCGCTTTTCCTTGGGGGTGCCCAGGGCACGGCTCAGTGCTCGGACCCAGGCAGGACCACCCTGACAGGACTCAGAGCTGCCCCAAACCCTGACCAGGGCTGATCCCATCACTGAGGGAATTCTGCTCTTGCTTTGATCAATTCTGCCGCCCCTGGCCCTGCCCCAGACGCCCCCAGCCCCATCCCAGAGCTGCCCACAGAGCTCAGAGCAGCAAAGGGCTCGTCTCCCACTCGCACGCTGGGCAGAGCCAGGCTGTGCCCCAGCTGGAGCTGGCAGCAGCCTGGATGCCAAATCCCTGAGGGGCTGATTTGCAAAAGCCCCCAGGCCCCTGCACAGCCCCGAACCAGGAGCCCCCAGCCCCCCGCAGCAGAACCAAGGCTTTAAAGCAGCTGTAGCTGTGATTTACATTCCAGAGGAAAAGGAAAAGCTTTTCTTGGTTTACAGAATTACCCAAGTGGCAGAGCAGTTCCCAGGCCAGGAGAAATTCCTCACGTTGCAATATGCTTTAATTATACCGAGAGCAGCAGTAACAGAGCGAGAAATCAATTCCTTCTCCTAAATAAGATGGTTGCAAATTCCAAGCCGGCGAGTGAACAGATGTAGAACTGAAATGGAAAAAGTAAATACCCTCAGAGGTGCTGAGAAAATTGTCTTACTATTGCTACAAGTTCATCCTGTGGGAAGGGGGTGCAGGGAGCCTGCTCCCACATTCCCAGGGAGGAAACCACGAGTTCATCCAGTGCAGCAACACCACAATTGTGACAATTCCTGGCTGTGAAGGCGGGCAGGCCCTGGCACAGGGTGCCCAGAGCAGCTGGGGCTGCCCCTGGATCCCTGGAAGTGCCCAAGGCCAGGCTGGACAGGGTTGGAGCAGCCTGGGACAGTGGGAGGTGTCCCTGTCCCAAAATCCCTGTCCTTGTCCCTTGTTTCTGGTCCCTGTTCCAATTCCTGTCCCTGTCCCTGTTTCTTGTCCCTGTCCCAATCCCAATCCCAATCCCTGTCCCAATCCCAGTTCCTGGCAGGATGGGGTGCCCTGGGGCTGGAGCAGAGCAGCAGTGACCCTGCTGCGTGATAAAGTGTGATAAAGTGTGATAAAGTGTGATAAAGCATAATAATGTGTGATAAAGTGGGATAACCACGCTCTCTCCAACCCTTTGATGCACCCACCCTTTACCCTCCCTGGTTTTCCCATTTTCTGCTGACCCCCCACGGGATCCCTGTGCAATCTGCCCAGGGATCAAAGCCCCAAATCCCGACCCCTCCGTGCCTTTATCTCCCAAACCCCAAATCCCAAACCCCTCCGTGCCTTTATCTCCCAAACCCCAAATCCCGACCCCTCTGTGCCTTTATCTCCCAAACCCCAAATCCCGACCCCTCCGTGCCTTTATCTCCCAAACCCCAAATCCCAAACCCTCCGTGCCTTTATCTCAAACCCCAAATCCCGACCCCTCTGTGCCTTTATCTCAAACCCCAAATCCCGACCCCTCCGTGCCTTTATCTCCCAAACCCCAAATCCCAAACCCTCCGTGCCTTTATCTCCCCAAACCCCAAATCCCAGCTCCTCCCAGCCAGGGGGCAGAAATCGGGGTTCAGGCTGGGCTGGCGCCGTGCCCGCAGGGGCACACAGGGGGCACACAGGGCACACAGGGCACACAGGGGCACACAGGGCAGATGAGGCACACAGGGGCACACAGGGGCACACAGGGGCACACGGGGGCACACAGGGGGCACACAGGGGGCACACAGGGGCACACGGGGGCACACAGGGGCACACAGGGGGCACACAGGGGCACACAGGGGCACACAGGGCACACAGGGGGCACACAGGGGCACACAGGGGCACACAGGGCACACAGGGGCACACAGGGGCACACAGGGGCACACAGGGCACACAGGGGCACACAGGGGCACACCGGGCACACAG